>NW_021163170.1:0-501451 GCF_004324835.1 Dendronephthya gigantea | reverse complement strand
AACCATTTTTAGCATTTTAAGACAGTTTTTGAAAAGTTCAAAAAGTCGTCAAAATTGACCAAAATGGTAAGGGTAAGCCTTACCATTTTGGTCAATTTGACGACATTTTCAACTTTTTAAAAAGTGTCTCAAAATGCTCTGAAATGAAAGATATTAGTCTTAGGAAACCATTTTTAGCATTTTAAG
Source organism: Dendronephthya gigantea (assembly GCF_004324835.1). NCBI lineage: Eukaryota > Metazoa > Cnidaria > Anthozoa > Malacalcyonacea > Nephtheidae > Dendronephthya > Dendronephthya gigantea. The sequence goes on along the minus strand of NW_021163170.1, from coordinate 501,265 downwards.
ACAGTTTTTGAAAAGTTCAAAAAGTCGTCAAAATTGACCAAAATGGTAAGGGGTAAGCCTTACCATTTTGGTCAACTTTGACGACTTTTTCAACTTTTCAAAAAGTGTTTCAAAATGCTCTAAAATGAAAGATATTAGTCTTAGGAAACCATTTTTAGCATTTTAAGACAGTTTTTGAAAAGTTCAAAAAGTCGTCAATATTGACCAAAATGGTAATGGTAAGCCTTACCATTTTGGTCAATTTTGACGACATTTTCAACTTTTCAAAAAGTGTCTCAAAATGCTCTAAATGAAAGATATTAGTCTTAGGAAGCCATTTTAGCATTTTAAGACAGTTTTTGAAAAGTTCAAAAAGTCGTCAATTGACCAAAATGGTAAGGGGTAAGCCTTACCATTTTGGTCAATTTTGACGACTTTTTCAACTTTTCAAAAAGTGTCTCAAAATGCTCTGAAATGAAAGATATTAGTCTTAGGAAGCCATTTTTAGCATTTTAAGACAGTTTTTGAAAAGTTCAAAAAGTCGTCAGCATTGACCAAAATGGTAAGGGGTAAGCCTTACCATTTTGGTCAATTTGACGACTTTTCAACTTTTCAAAAAGTGTCTCAAAATGCTCTTAAATGAAAGATATTAGTCTTAGGAAACCATTTTTAGCATTTTAAGACAGTTTTTGAAAAGTTCAAAAAGTCGTCAAAATTGACCAAAATGGTAAGGGGTAAGCCTTACCATTTTGGTCAATTTTGACGACTTTTCAACTTTTCAAAAAGTGTCTCAAAATGCTCTTAAATGAAAGATATTAGTCTTAAGAAACCATTTTTAGCATTTTAAGACAGTTTTTGAAAAGTTCAAAAAGTCGTCAAAATTGACCAAAATGGTAAGGGGTAAGCCTTACCATTTTGGTCAATTTTGACGACTTTTTCAACTTTTCAAAAAGTGTCTCAAAATGCTCTTAAATGAAAGATAGTCTTAGGAAACCATTTTTAGCATTTTAAGACAGTTTTTGAAAAGTTCAAAAAGTCGTCAAAATTGACCAAAATGGTAAGGGGTAAGCCTTACCATTTTGGTCAATTTTGACGACTTTTTCAACTTTTCAAAAAGTGTCTCAAAATGCTCTGAAATGAAAGATATTAGTCTTAGGAAACCATTTTTAGCATTTTAAGACAGTTTTTGAAAAGTTCAAAAAGTCGTCAGCATTGACCAAAATGGTAAGGGGTAAGCCTTACCATTTTGGTCAATTTTGACGACTTTTTCAACTTTTCAAAAAGTGTCTCAAAATGGTCTGAAATGAAAGATATTAATCTTAGGAAGCCATTTTTAGCATTTTAAGACAGTTTTTGAAAAGTTTAAAAAGTCGTCAGCATTGACCAAAATGGTAAGGGGTAAGCCTTACCATTTTGGTCAATTTTGACGACTTTTTCAACTTTTCAAAAAGTGTCTCAAAATGCTCTAAAATGAAAGATATTAGTCTTAGGAAGAAATTTTTTGCATTTTAAGACAGTTTTTGAAAAGTTCAAAAAGTCGTCAAAATTGACTAAAATGGTAAGGGGTAAGCCTTATCATTTTGGTCAACTTTGACGACTTTTCAACTTTTCAAAAAGTGTCTCAAAATGCTCTGAAATGAAAGATATTAATCTTAGGAAGCCATTTTTAGCATTTTAAGACAGTTTTTGAAAAGTTCAAAAAGTCGTCAGCATTGACCAAAATGGTAAGGGGTAAGCTTACATTTTGGTCAATTTTGACGACTTTTTCAACTTTTCAAAAAGTGTCTCAAAATGCTCTTAAATGAAAGATAGTCTTAGGAAACCATTTTTAGCATTTTAAGACAGTTTTTGAAAAGTTCAAAAAGTCGTCAAAATTGACCAAAATGGTAAGGGGTAAGCCTTACCATTTTGGTCAATTTTGACGACATTTTCAACTTTTTAAAAAGTGTCTCAAAATGCCCTAAAATGAAAGATATTAGTCTTAGGAAGCCATTTTTAGCATTTTAAGACCGTTTTTGAACAATTCAAAAAGTCGTCAAAATTGACCAAAATGGTAAGGGTAAGCCTTATCATTTTGGTCAACTTTGACGACTTTTTCAACTGTTAAAAAAGTGTCTCAAAATGCTCTGAAATGAAAGATATTAATCTTAGGAAGCCATTTTTAGCATTTTAAGACAGTTTTTGAAAAGTTCAAAATTCGTCAGCATTGACCAAAATGGTAAAAGGTAAGCCTTACCATTTTGGTCAATTTTGACGACTTTTTCAACTTTTCAAAAAGGGTCTCAAAATGCTCTGAAATGAAAGATATTAGTCTACGGAAACCATTTTTAGCATTTTAAGACAGTTTTTGAAAAGTTCAAAAAGTCGTCAAAATTGACCAAAATGGTAAGGGGTAAGCCTTATCATTTTGGTCAACTTTGACGACTTTTTCAACTTTTCAAAAAGTGTCTCAAAATGCTCTGAAATGAAAGATATTAGTCTAGGAAACCATTTTAGCATTTTAAGACAGTTTTTGAAAAGTTCAAAAAGTCGTCAAAATTGAAAAATGGTAAGGGGTAAGCCTTATATTTTGGTCAACTTTGACGACTTTTCAACTTTTCAAAAAGTGTCTCAAAATGCTCTGATGAAAGATATTAGTCTAGGAAACCATTTTTAGCATTTTAAGACAGTTTTTGAAAAGTTCAAAAAAGTCGTCAAATTGACCAAAATGGTAAGGGGTAAGCCTTACCATTTTGGTCAATTTTGACGACTTTTTCAACTTTTCAAAAAGTGTCTCAAAATGGTCTGAAATGAAAGATATTAATCTTAGGAAGCCATTTTTAGCATTTTAAGACAGTTTTTGAAAAGTTCAAAAAGTCGTCAAAATTGATAAAATGGTAAGGGGTAAGCCTTTCCATTTTGGTCAATTTTGACGACATTTTCAACTTTTCAAAAAGTGTCTCAAAATGCTCTAAAATGAAAGATATTAGTCTTAGGAAGCCATTTTTAGCATTTTAAGACAGTTTTTGAAAAGTTCAAAAAGTCGTCAAAATTGACCAAAATGGTAAGGGGTAAGCCTTACCATTTTGGTCAATTTTGACGACATTTTCAACTTTTTAAAAAGTGTCTCAAAATGCCCTAAAATGAAAGATATTAGTCTTAGGAAGCCATTTTTAGCATTTTAAGACCGTTTTTGAACAATTCAAAAAGTCGTCAAAATTGAAAAATGGTAAGGGGTAAGCCTTACCATTTTGGTCAATTTTGACGACATTTTCAACTTTTCAAAAAGTGTCTCAAAATGCTCTTAAATGAAAGATATTAGTCTTAAGAAACCATTTTAGCATTTTAAGACAGTTTTGAAAAGTTCAAAAAGTCGTCAATATTGACCAAAATGGTAAATGGGTAAGCTTTACATTTTGGTCAATTTGACGACTTTTTCAACTTTTCAAAAAGTGTCTCAAAATATCTAAAATGAAAGTATTAGTCTTAGGAAGCCATTTTTAGCATTTTAAGACAGTTTTTGAAAAGTTCAAAAAGTCGTCAAAATTGACCAAAATGGTAAGGGGTAAGCCTTACCATTTTGGTCAATTTTGACGACATTTTCAACTTTTCAAAAAGTGTGTCAAAATGCTTTAAAACAAAAGATTTTGTCCTAGGAAACCAGTTTTAGCATTTTAACACAGTTTTTGAAAAGTTCAAAAAGTCGTCAAAATTGACTAAAATGGTAAGGGGTAAGCCTTATCATTTTGGTCAATTTTGACGACTTTTTCATCTTTTCAAAAAGTGTGTCAAAATGCTTTAAAACGAAAGATATTAGTCTTAGGAAACCAGTTTTAGCATTTTAACAGTTTTTTGAAAAGTTCAAAAAGTCGTCAGCATTGACCAAAATGGTAAGTGGTAAGCCTTACCATTTTGGTCAATTTTGACGACATTTTCAACTTTTGAAAAAGTGTCTCAAAATGCTCTTAAATGAAAGATATTAGTCTTAGGAAGATTTTTAGCATTTTAAGACAGTTTTTGAAAAGTTTAAAAAAGTCGTCAATTGACCAAAATGGTAAGGTAAGCCTTACCATTTTGGTCAATTTTGACGACTTTTTCAACTTTTCAAAAGTGTCTCAAAATGCTCTGAAATGAAAGATATTAGTCTTAGGAAGCCATTTTTAGCATTTTAAGACAGTTTTTGAAAAGTTCAAAAAGTCGTCAGCATTGACTAAAATGGTAAGGGGTAAGCCTTACCATTTTGGTCAATTTTGACGACATTTTCAACTTTTCAAAAAGTGTCTCAAAATGCTCTAAAATGAAAGATATTAGTCTTAGGAAGCCATTTTTAGCATTTTAAGACAGTTTTTGAAAAGTTCAAAAAGTCGTCAAAATTGACCAAAATGGTAATGGTAAGCCTTATCATTTTGGTCAATTTTGACGACATTTTCAACTTTTTAAAAAGTGTCTCAAAATGTCCTAAAATGAAAGATATTAGTCTTAGGAAGCCATTTTTAGCATTTTAAGACCGTTTTTGAACAATTCAAAAAGTCGTCAAAATTGAAAAATGGTAAGGGGTAAGCCTTATCATTTTGGTCAACTTTGACGACTTTTTCAACTTTTCAAAAAGTGTCTCAAAATAATCTAAAATGAAAGATATTAGTCTTAGGAAGCCATTTTTAGCATTTTAAGACAGTTTTTGAAAAGTTCAAAAAGTCGTCAAATTTGACTAAAATGGTAAGGGGTAAGCCTTACCATTTTGGTCAATTTTGACGACTTTTTCAACTTTTCAAAAAGTGTGTCAAAATGCTTTAAAACAAAAGATCTTAGTCCTAGGAACCATTTTAGCATTTTAACACAGTTTTTGAAAAGTTCAAAAAGTCGTCAAAATTGACTAAAATGGTAAGGGGTAAGCCTTATCATTTTGGTCAATTTTGACGACTTTTTCAACTTTTCAAAAAGTGTCTCAAAATGCTCTTAAATGAAAGATAGTCTTAGGAAACCATTTTTAGCATTTTAAGACAGTTTTTGAAAAGTTCAAAAAGTCGTCAAAATTGACCAAAATGGTAAAGGAGTAAGCCTTACCATTTTGGTCAATTTTGACGACATTTTCAACTTTTTAAAAAGTGTCTCAAAATGCCCTAAAATGAAAGATATTAGTCTTAGGAAGCCATTTTTAGCATTTTAAGACCGTTTTTGAACAATTCAAAAAGTCGTCAAAATTGACCAAAATGGTAAGAGGTAAGCCTTATCATTTTGGTCAACTTTGACGACTTTTTCAACTTTTAAAAAAGTGTCTCAAAATGCTCTGAAATGAAAGATATTAGCTTAGGAAGCCATTTTTAGCATTTTAAGACAGTTTTTGAAAAGTTCAAAAAGTCGTCAGCATTGACAAAATGGTAAGGGTAAGCCTTACATTTTGGTCAATTTGACGACTTTTCAACTTTTCAAAAGTGTCTCAAAATGCTCTGAAATGAAAGATATTAGTCTTAGGAAACCATTTTTAGCATTTTAAGACAGTTTTTGAAAAGTTCAAAAAGTCGTCAATATTGACCAAAATGGTAATGGGTAAGCCTTATCATTTTGGTCAACTTTGACGACTTTTTCAACTTTTCAAAAAGTGTCTCAAAATGATCTAAAATGAAAGATATTAGTCTAGGAAGCCATTTTTAGCATTTTAAGACAGTTTTTGAAAAGTTCAAAAAGTCGTCAAAATTGACTAAAATGGTAAGGGGTAAGCCTTACCATTTTGGTCAATTTTGACGACATTTTCAACTTTTCAAAAAGTGTGTCAAAATGCTTTAAAACAAAAGATCTTAGTCCTAGGAAACCAGTTTTAGCATTTTAACACAGTTTTTGAAAAGTTCAAAAAGTCGTCAAAATTGACTAAAATGGTAAGGGGTAAGCCTTATCATTTTGGTCAATTTTGACGACTTTTTCATCTTTTCAAAAAGTGTGTCAAAATGCTTTAAAACGAAAGATATTAGTCTTAGGAAACCAGTTTTAGCATTTTAACACAGTTTTTGAAAAGTTCAAAAAGTCGTCAAAATTGACTAAAATGGTAAGGGGTAAGCCTTATCATTTTGGTCAATTTTGACGACTTTTTCAACTTTTCAAAAAGTGTCTCAAAATGCTCTTAAATGAAAGATAGTCTTAGGAAACCATTTTTAGCATTTTAAGACAGTTTTTGAAAAGTTCAAAAAGTCGTCAGCATTGACGAAAATGGTAAGGGGTAAGCCTTACCATTTTGGTCAATTTTGACGACATTTTCAACTTTTCAAAAAGTGTCTCAAAATGCTCTTAAATGAAAGATATTAGTCTTAAGAAACCATTTTTAGCATTTTAAGACAGTTTTTGAAAAGTTCAAAAAGTCGTCAATATTGACCAAAATGGTAATGGGTAAGCCTTATAATTTTGGTCAACTTTGACGACTTTTTCAACTTTTCAAAAAGTGTCTCAAAATAATCTAAAATGAAAGATATTAGTCTTAGGAAGCCATTTTTAGCATTTTAAGACAGTTTTTGAAAAGTTCAAAAAGTCGTCAAAATTGACTAAAATGGTAAGGGGTAAGCCTTACCATTTTGGTCAATTTTGACGACATTTTCAACTTTTCAAAAGTGTGTCAAAATGCTTAAACAAAGATATTAGTCCTAGGAACCAGTTTTAGCATTTTAACACAGTTTTTTGAAAAGTTCAAAAAGTCGTCAAAATTGACTAAAATGGTAAGGGGTAAGCCTTACATTTTGGTCAATTTTGACGACTTTTTCATCTTTCAAAAAGTGTGTCATCAAAATGCTTTAAAACGAAAGATATTAGTCTTAGGAAACCAGTTTTTAGCATTTTAACACAGTTTTTGAAAAGTTCAAAAAGTCGTCAGCATTGACCAAAATGGTAAGGGGTAAGCCTTACCATTTTGGTCAATTTTGACGACATTTTCAATTTTTCAAAAAGTGTCTCAAAATGCTCTTAAATGAAAGATATTAGTCTTAGGAAACCATTTTTAGCATTTTAAGACAGTTTTTGAAAAGTTCAAAAAGTCGTCAATATTGACCAAAATGGTAATGGTAAGCCTTATCATTTTGGTCAACTTTGACGACTTTTTCAACTTTTCAAAAAGTGTTTCAAAATGCTCTAAAATGAAAGATATTTGTCTTAGGAAACCATTTTTAGCATTTTAAGACAGTTTTTGAAAAGTTCAAAAAGTCGTCAAAATTGACCAAAAATGGTAAGGGTAAGCCTTATCATTTTGGTCAAATTTGACGACATTTTAACTTTTCAAAAAGTGTCTCAAAATGCTCTGAAAATGAAGATATTAATCTTAGGAAGCCATTTTTTTAGCATTTAAGACTTTTTTAACTTTTTCAAAAAGTGTGTCAAAATGCTTTAAATGAAAGATATTATCTTAGGAAACCATTTTTAGCATTTTAAGACAGTTTTTGAAAAGTTCAAAAAGTCGTCAGCATTGACTAAAATGGTAAGGGGTAAGCCTTACCATTTTGGTCAATTTTGACGACTTTTTCAACTTTTCAAAAAGTGTCTCAAATGCTCTTAAATGAAAGATATTAGTCTTAGGAAACCAGTTTAGCATTTTAACACAGTTTTTGAAAAGTTCAAAAAGTCGTCACAATTGACCAAATGGTAAGGGGTAAGCCTTACATTTTGGTCAATTTTGACGACTTTTTCAACTTTTCAAAAAGTGTCTCAAATGCTCTTAAATGAAAGATATTAGTCTTAGGAACCATTTTTAGCATTTTAAGACAGTTTTTGAAAAGTTCAAAAAGTCGTCAAAATTGACAAAATGGTAAGGGGTAAGCCTTATCATTTTGGTCAACTTTGACGACTTTTCAACTTTCAAAAAGTGTCTCAAAATGCTCTAAAATGAAAGATATTAGTCTTAGGAAGCCATTTTTAGCATTTTAAGACAGTTTTTGAAAAGTTCAAAAAGTCGTCAAAATTGACCAAAATGGTAAGGGGGTAAGCCTTATCATTTTGGTCAATTTTGACGACTTTTTCAAACTTTTAAAAAGTGTCTCAAAATGCTCTTAAATGAAAGATATTAATCTTAGGAAACCATTTTTTAGCATTTTAAGACAGTTTTTGAAAAGTTCAAAAAGTCGTCACATTGACCAAAATGGTAAGGGGTAAGCCTTACCATTTTGGTCAATTTTGACGACATTTTCAACTTTTCAAAAAGTGTCTCAAAATGCTCTTAAATGAAAGATATTAGTCTTAAGAAACCATTTTTAGCATTTTAAGACAGTTTTTGAAAAGTTCAAAAAGTCGTCAATATTGACCAAAATGGTAATGGGTAAGCCTTATCATTTTGGTCAACTTTGACGACTTTTTCAAATTTTCAAAAAGTGTCTCAAAATAATCTAAAATGAAAGATATTAGTCTTAGGAAGCCATTTTTAGCATTTTAAGACAGTTTTTGAAAAGTTCAAAAAGTCGTCAAAATTGACTAAAATGGTAAGGGTAAGCCTTATTTTGGTTCAAATTTGACGACTTTTTCAACTTTTCAAAAAGTGTCTCAAATGCTCTGAAATGAAAATATTAATCTTAGGAAGCCATTTTTAGCATTTTAAGACTTTTTCAACTTTTCAAAAAGTGTGTCAAAATGCTTTAAAACGAAAGATATTAGTCTTAGGAAACCAGTTTTAGCATTTTAACACAGTTTTTGAAAAGTTCAAAAAGTCGTCAGCATTGACCAAAATGGTAAGGGGTAAGCCTTACCATTTTGGTCAATTTTGACGACTTTTTCAACTTTTCATAAAATGTCTCAAAATGCTCTGAAATGAAAGATATTAGTCTTAGGAAACCAGTTTTAGCATTTTAACACAGTTTTTGAAAAGTTCAAAAGTCGTCAGCATTGACCAAAATGGTAAGGGGTAAGCCTTACCATTTTGGTCAATTTTGACGACTTTTTCAACTTTTCAAAAAGTGTCTCAAAATGCTCTTAAATGAAAGATATTAGTCTTAGGAAACCATTTTTAGCATTTTAAGACAGTTTTTGAAAAGTTCAAAAAGTCGTCAAAATTGACCAAAATGGTAAGGGGTAAGCCTTATCATTTTGGTCAACTTTGACGACTTTTTCAACTGTTCAAAAAGTGTCTCAAAATGCTCTTAAATGAAAGATATTAGTCTTAGGAAACCATTTTTAGCATTTTAAGACAGTTTTTGAAAAGTTCAAAAAGTCGTCAAAATTGACCAAAATGGTAAGGGGTAAGCCTTATCATTTTGGTCAACTTTGACGACTTTTTCAACTTTTAAAAAAGTGTCTCAAAATGCTCTGAAATGAAAGATATTAATCTTAGGAAGCCATTTTTAGCATTTTAAGACAGTTTTTGAAAAGTTCAAAAAGTCGTCAGCATTGACCAAAATGGTAAGGGGTAAGCCTTACCATTTTGGTCAATTTTGACGACTTTTCAACTTTTCAAAAGTGTCTCAAAATGCTCTTAAATGAAAGATATTAGTCTTAAGAAACCATTTTTAGCATTTTAAGACAGTTTTTGAAAAGTTCAAAAAGTCGTCAAAATTGACTAAAATGGTAAGGGGTAAGCCTTATCATTTTGGTCAATTTTGACGACTTTTTCAACTTTTCAAAAAGTGTGTCAAAATGCTTTAAAACGAAAGATATTAGTCTTAGGAAACCAGTTTTAGCATTTTAACACAGTTTTTGAAAAGTTCAAAAAGTCGTCAGCATTGACCAAAATGGTAAGGGGTAAGCCTTACCATTTTGGTCAATTTTGACGACATTTTCAACTTTTCAAAAAGTGTCTCAAAATGCTCTTAAATGAAAGATATTAGTCTTAAGAAACCATTTTTAGCATTTTAAGACAGTTTTTGAAAAGTTCAAAAAGTCGTCAATATTGACCAAAATGGTAATGGGTAAGCCTTATCATTTTGGTAAACTTTGACGACTTTTTCAACTTTTCAAAAAGTGTCTCAAAATGCTCTAAAATGAAAGATATTAGTCTTAGGAAGCCATTTTTAGCATTTTAAGACAGTTTTTGAAAAGTTCAAAAAGTCGTCAAAATTGACCAAAATGGTAAGGGGTAAGCCTTATCATTTTGGTCAAATTTGACGACTTTTTCAACTTTTCAAAAAGTGTCTCAAAATGCTCTGAAATGAAAGATATTAATCTTAGGAAGCCATTTTTAGCATTTTAAGACTTTTTCAACTTTTCAAAAAGTGTGTCAAAATGCTTTAAAACGAAAGATATTAGTCTTAGGAAACCAGTTTTAGCATTTTAACACAGTTTTTGAAAAGTTCAAAAAGTCGTCAGCATTGACCAAAATGGTAAGGGGTAAGCCTTACCATTTTGGTCAATTTTGACGACTTTTTCAACTTTTCATAAAATGTCTCAAAATGCTCTGAAATGAAAGATATTAGTCTTAGGAAACCAGTTTTAGCATTTTAACACAGTTTTTGAAAAGTTCAAAAAGTCGTCAGCATTGACCAAAATGGTAAGGGGTAAGCCTTACCATTTTGGTCAATTTTGACGACTTTTTCAACTTTTCAAAAAGTGTCTCAAAATGCTCTTAAATGAAAGATATTAGTCTTAGGAAACCATTTTTAGCATTTTAAGACAGTTTTTTAAAAGTTCAAAAAGTCGTCAAAATTGACCAAAATGGTAAGGGGTAAGCCTTATCATTTTGGTCAACTTTGACGACTTTTTCAACTGTTCAAAAAGTGTCTCAAAATGCTCTTAAATGAAAGATATTAGTCTTAGGAAACCATTTTTAGCATTTTAAGACAGTTTTTGAAAACTTCAAAAAGTCGTCAAAATTGACCAAAATGGTAAGGGGTAAGCCTTATCATTTTGGTAAACTTTGACGACTTTTTCAACTTTTCAAAAAGTGTCTCAAAATGCTCTGAAATGAAAGATATTAATCTTAGGAAGCCATTTTTAGCATTTTAAGACAGTTTTTGAAAAGTTCAAAAAGTCGTCAAAATTGACCAAAATGGTAAGGGGTAAGCCTTATCATTTTGGTCAAATTTGACGACTTTTTCAACTTTTCAAAAAGTGTCTCAAAATGCTCTGAAATGAAAGATATTAATCTTAGGAAGCCATTTTTAGCATTTTAAGACTTTTTTAACTTTTCAAAAAGTGTGTCAAAATGCTTTAAAACGAAAGATATTAGTCTTAGGAAACCAGTTTTAGCATTTTAACACAGTTTTTGAAAAGTTCAAAAAGTCGTCAGCATTGACCAAAATGGTAAGGGGTAAGCCTTATCATTTTAATCAATTTTGACGACTTTTTCAACTTTTCAAAAAGGGTGTCAAAATGCTTTAAAACGAAAGATATTAGTCTTAGGAAACCAGTTTAGCATTTAACACAGTTTTTGAAAGTTCAAAGTCGTCAGCATTGACCAAAATGGTAAGGGGTAAGCCTTACCATTTTGGTCAATTTTGACGACATTTTCAACTTTTCAAAAAGTGTCTCAAAATGCTCTTAAATGAAAGATATTAGTCTTAAGAAACCATTTTTAGCATTTTAAGACAGTTTTTGAAAAGTTCAAAAAGTCGTCAATATTGACCAAAATGGTAATGGGTAAGCCTTATCATTTTGGTCAACTTTGACGACTTTTTCAACTTTTCAAAAAGTGTCTCAAAATGCTCTAAAATGAAAGATATTAGTCTTAGGAAGCCATTTTTAGCATTTTAAGACAGTTTTTGAAAAGTTCAAAAAGTCGTCAAAATTGACTAAAATGGTAAGGGGTAAGCCTTACCATTTTGGTCAATTTTGACGACATTTCCAACTTTTCAAAAAGTGTCTGAAAATGCTCTAAAATGAAAGATATTAGTCTTAGGAAGCCATTTTTAGTATTTTAAGACCGTTTTTGAACAATTCAAAAAGTCGTCAAAACTGACCAAAAAGGTAAGGGGTAAGCCTTATCATTTTGGTCAGCTTTGACGACTTTTTCAACTTTTCAAAAAGTGTCTCAAAATGCTCTGAAATGAAAGATATTAATCTTAGGAAGCCATTTTTAGCATTTTAAGACAGTTTTTGAAAAGTTCAAAAAGTCGTCAAAGTTGACCAAAATGGTGAGGGGTAAGTAAGCCTTACCATTTTGGTCAATTTTGACGACATTTTCAACTTTTCAAAGAGTGTCTCAAAATGCTCTAAAATGAAAGATATTAGTCTTAGGAAGCCATTTTTAGCATTTTAAGACCGTTTTTGAACAATTCAAAAAGTCGTCAAAATTGACCAAAATGGTAAGGGGTAAGCCTTATCATTTTGGTCAACTTTGACGACTTTTTTAACTTTTCAAAAAGTGTCTCAAAATGCTCTGAAATGAAAGATATTAATCTTAGGAAGCCATTTTTAGCATTTTAAGACAGTTTTTAAAAAGTTCAAAAAGTCGTCAGCATTGACCAAAATGGTAAGGGGTAAGCTTTACCATTTTGGTCAATTTTGACGACTTTTTCAACTTTTCAAAAAGTGTCTCAAAATGCTCTGAAATGAAAGATATTAGTCTAAGGAAACCATTTTTAGCATTTTAAGACAGTTTTTGAAAAGTTCAAAAAGTCGTCAGCATTGACCAAAATGGTAAGGGGTAAGCCTTACCATTTTGGTCAATTTTGACGACTTTTTCAACTTTTCAAAAAGTGTTTCAAAATGCTCTTAAATGAAAGATATTAGTCTTAGGAAACCATTTTTAGCATTTTAAGACAGTTTTTGAAAAGTTGAAAAAGTCGTCAAAATTGACCAAAATGGTAAGGGGTAAGCCTTACCATTTTGGTCAATTTTGACGACTTTTTCAACTTTTCAAAAAGTGTCTCAAAATGCTCTTAAATGAAAGATATTAGTCTTAAGAAACCATTTTTAGCATTTTAAGACAGTTTTTGAAAGTTCAAAAAGTCGTCAAAATTGACCAAATGGTAAGGGGTAAGCCTTATCATTTGGTCAACTTTGACGACTTTTTCAACTTTTCAAACAAATGTCTCAAAATTGCTCTGAAATGAAAGATATTAATCTTAGGAAGCCATTTTACATTTTAAGACAGTTTTTTGAAAAGTTCAAAAAGTCGTCAGCATGACCAAAATGGTAAGGGGTAAGCCTTACCATTTGGTCAATTTTGACGACTTTTCAACTTTTCAAAAGTGTCTCAAAATGCTCTTAAATGAAAGATATTAGTCTTAGGAAACCATTTTAGCATTTTAAGACAGTTTTTGAAAAGTTCAAAAAGTCGTCAAGCATTGACCAAAATGGTAAGGGTAAGCCTTACCATTTTGGTCAATTTTGACGACTTTTTCAACTTTTCAAAAAGTGTCTCAAAATGCTCTAATGAAAGATATTAGTCTTAGGAAACCATTTTAGCATTTTAAGACAGTTTTGAAAAGTTCAAAAAGTCGTCAAAATTGACCAAAATGGTAAGGGGTAAGCCTTACCATTTTGGTCAATTTTGACGACTTTTTCAACTTTTCAAAAAGTGTCTCAAAATGCTCTTAAATGAAAGATATTAATGTCTTAGGAACCATTTTTAGCATTTTAAGACAGTTTTTGAAAAGTTCAAAAAGTCGTCAATTGACCAAAATGGGTAAGGGGTAAGCTTTACCATTTGGTCAATTTTGACGACTTTTTCAACTTTTCAAAAAGTGTCTCAAAATGCTCTGAAATGAAAGATATTGTCTAAGGAAACCATTTTTAGCATTTTAAGACAGTTTTTGAAAAGTTCAAAAAGTCGTCAGCATTGACCAAAATGGTAAGGGGTAAGCCTTACCATTTTGGTCAATTTTGACGACTTTTTCAACTTTTCAAAAAGTGTCTCAAAATGCTCTTAAATGAAAGATATTAGTCTTAGAAACCATTTTTAGCATTTTAAGACAGTTTTTGAAAAGTTGAAAAAGTCGTCAAAATTGACCAAAATGGTAAGGGGTAAGCCTTACCATTTTGGTCAATTTTGACGACTTTTTCAACTTTTCAAAAAGTGTCTCAAAATGCTCTAGATGAAAGATATTAATCTTAGAACCATTTTTAGCATTTTAAGACAGTTTTTGAAAAGTTCAAAAAGTCGTCAATTGACCAAAATGGTAAGGGGTAAGCCTTATCATTTTGGTCAATTTTGACGACTTTTTCAACTTTTCAAAAAGTGTCTCAAAATGCTCTGAAATGAAAGATATTATCTTAGGAAACCATTTTAGCATTTTAAGACAGTTTTTGAAAAGTTCAAAAAGTCGTCAATTGACCAAAATGGTAAGGGGTAAGCCTTACCATTTTGGTCAATTTTGACGATTTTCAACTTTTCAAAAAGTGTCTCAAAATGCTCTTAAATGAAAGATATTAGTCTTAGAAACCATTTTTAGCATTTTAAGACAGTTTTTGAAAAGTTCAAAAAGTCGTCAAAATTGACCAAAATGGTAAGGGGTAAGCCTTATCATTTTGGTCAACTTTGACGACTTTTTCAACTTTTCAAAAAGTGTCTCAAAATGCTCTGAAATGAAAGATATTAATCTTAGGAAGCCATTTTTAGCATTTTAAGACAGTTTTTGAAAAGTTCAAAAAGTCGTCAATATTGACCAAAATGGTAATGGGTAAGCCTTACCATTTTGGTCAATTTTGACGACTTTTTCAACTTTTCAAAAAGTGTCTCAAAATGCTCTTAAATGAAAGATATTAGTCTTAGGAAACCATTTTTAGCATTTTAAGACAGTTTTTGAAAAGTTCAAAAAGTCGTCAAAATTGACCAAAATGGTAAGGGGTAAGCCTTATCATTTTGGTCAACTTTGACGACTTTTTCAACTTTCAAAAAGTGTCTCAAAATGCTCTTAAATGAAAGATATTATCTTAGGAACCATTTTTAGCATTTTAAGACAGTTTTTGAAAAGTTCAAAAAGTCGTCAATTGACCAAAATGGTAAGGGGTAAGCCTTCATTTTGGTCAACTTTGACGACTTTTTCAACTTTCAAAAAGTGTCTCAAAATGCTCTAAATGAAAGATATTATCTTAGTAACCATTTTTAGCATTTTAAGACAGTTTTTGAAAAGTTCAAAAAGTCGTCAAAATTGACCAAAATGGTAAGGGGTAAGCCTTATCATTTTAATCAATTTTGACGACTTTTTCAACTTTTTAAAAAGTGTGTCAAAATGGTTTAAAACGAAATATATTAGTCTTAGGAAACCAGTTTTAGCATTTTAACACAGTTTTTGAAAAGTTCAAAAAGTCGTCAGCATTGACCAAAATGGTAAGGGGTAACCCTTACTATTTTGGTCAATTTTGACGACTTTTTCAACTTGTCAAAAAGTGTCTCAAAATGCTCTAAAATGAAAGATATTAGTCTTAGGAAACCATTTTGAGAATTTTAAGACAGTTTTTGAAAAGTTCGGAAGGAAGCCATTTTTAGCATTTTAAGACAGTTTTTTAAAAGTTCAAAAAGTCGTCAAAATTGACTAAAATGGTAAGGGGTAAGCCTTACCATTTTGGTCAATTTTGACGACATTTTCAACTTTTCAAAAAGTGTCTCAAAATGCTCTAAAATGAAAGATATTAGTCTTAGGAAGCCATTTTTAGCATTTTAAGACCGTTTTTGAACAATTCAAAAAGTCGTCAAAATTGACCAAAATGGTAAGGGGTAACCCTTAATATTTTGGTCAATTTTGACGACTTTTTCAACTTTTCAAAAAGTGTCTCAAAATGCTCTAAAATGAAAGATATTAGTCTTAGGAAACCATTTTGAGAATTTTAAGACAGTTTTTGAAAAGTTCGGAAGGAAGCCATTTTTAGCATTTTAAGACAGTTTTTTAAAAGTTCAAAAAGTCGTCAAAATTGACTAAAATGGTAAGGGGTAAGCCATATAACTCACAGTTGAAAATACTCGAAAATTCTAGTCGGAAGTGCTCCATAATTAATGATCAAACACCATACTGCCTTTTTTTGTCAATCGAAAATACACGAAAATTCCTTTCGGAAGTGCCCCATTACCCATGATGAATAACATCTGCATCGTTCCAAAGAAGTTTAAATTGCTTGCTCTGGAAAAATGTTTGCATCTTCCGTATAACTCACAATTGAAAATACTCGAAAATTCAAGTCGGAAGTGCTCCATAATCAATGATCAAACATTATACTGCCTTTCTTTGTCAATTGAAAATACACCAAAATTCCTTTCGGAAGTGCCCATAACCCATGATGAATAACATCTGCATCGTTCCAAAAAAGTTCAAATTGCTTGCTTTGGAAAATTGTTTGCATCTTATCTATAACTCACAATTGAAAATACTCGAAAATTCTAGTCGGAAGTGCTCCATAATCAATGATTATATGATGCTCTATGATACGATATGATACGGTATGATGCGGTATAATACAGTATGATACAGTATTATATAGTATGATGTAATATGATACATAAATTTCAAAATCTCAGGTATATCGGCAACGGGGGACCAAATGAAGGAAAAATCCTCATTTTCTTCAATTTTTTGAAATTTCAAAATTCGCTTGAAAATACGTCGAAATACTTCAGAATTAAGTAGAATTGCATTCTTTCATGAAAACAATACATTTGAACACATAAAATCATACTTTGATAAATTTCAAAACTTCAGGTATATCGGCAACGGGGGACCAAAAGAAAAATCCTAATTTTCGTTAATTTTTTGAAATTACGAAATTCGTTTTAAAATACGTCGAAATTCTTCAGAATTAATTAGAATTGCATTCTTTCATGAAAACGATACATTTGAACAAATAAAATCATACATGTGAATGGTGTCGCAGATCTTAAAGGCAGTGATAAATATAAAACCTTGACGCTTCACGCAGAGAATAGAATCATGTTAGTCTATATTATGATAAGAATGTTTGATTGTACAGAAGACTTGTTACGTAACTATCATGACTGCATGTTGCTGTGTGACTATAGACTATATACATTATACTATCCACACTAAGTGACAGAGTTGATCATAAAGTCTGAATAATGAGTTTTCGTTTTTTGTCGTGTACAAATCTGTTTTTGGAAAACATATCACACTCGTACAACATTGAAACATTGTCAACATTGATCTGCCGTGCCTGTAATGGGAGAAAAAAGTTCATTTAATTCCAGTCGCTTGCCTTTAACATCCGCAGATTTCATGAACGGTTGCACAAGGGATGTCGCTAGCACGTAACTCGTTAGAAGACTAGGAAAAAACTATTTTAAAGACAAATACCAATTCATTTAGAAGTGCCATGCGCAACTTTAATATGTGCCAGAAAAAGCGACGGGCAATCAGTCTGAACGCAGCCTAATAGAACTTAGTTTGTCATCCAAAACACAACCGTGCATCGCTGTTCGGAGTTGCACAAATAATGGCTTTATGTCGACTTTTTTGACTAGAGGCTAGAGCGCTAGACTGCTGTCAGAATTCACTGATAAAAAAACACTTACTCGATCAAGGAATTCCTCCTCTAGTACTTCGACGACCTCAGGTGCGCTGCCATAACGATTGTTGTGAAACGTGATTTGGTCCCGTACGAGTTGTTTGAGAATAAACATAAGTAGTTCGTTGTTGTCTCGACGGAACGACAAATACTGCATGAATGCCTGAAACAGAAGTTCAAGCAATGTTTAGGCTCAGGGAAAATGTTTGCGTTGCGGAAGAGAACCGTTTGGTTCTCCGTTTAGCTCAGGGAGGGGAACGTTAGCACTCAGTCAGGGAAAGCGTTTAGCTCAGAGAGGGGAACGTTAGCACTCAGTCAGGGAAAGCGTTTGGTCTCAGGGAGGGGAATGTTTGGTCTCAGGGAGAAACCTGTTCGGTCTAAAGGCCTAATTCCACGGGCGTTTTTTCTCAGCGAATTGCGAAATTTCTTTTGAATTGCGTAAATTTATTGTTTTTACTTGCTTGCTCACAATTCAGCTGAAAAATCGCCCGTGGAATAAGGCGCTCTAGGAGTTCGATGAGGACAACGGGAATAAATTTCTCACCTTACGCATATTTCTCATAACAGAAAATTTCTGTGTATCAATAAAACTCTCCAACATCACTCTTATTGCCATATTCACGTCATCTTCAGAAATATATTCTCTTAGATGCATCTTGGCGTTTGCTTCAGCCATTCTAATCATCGACTCGATATGTCGTACTGTAATAGGAACACTACCAGTTGCCTACGAAATATGAATTGTTCAAGGTTTCAAATGAAAACTATATGATTCTGATAACCACGAGCAAATTATCATAAGGCAAGTTTCACTTTGAGTTAATGATTCTTTGACCAATAGCGTTGGACACTCGGACACAATACTTCTACAAACTATAAATTGTAACTGTAATTTTCATTGGTCAAACTATATGAAGAAACTACACGTTTTTGTACGTTATTTTTGAACGGTCGTCATTTTTATAGGTCAAACTATAGACACAGTGTATGTAAAAATTTTGGGTCACCTGCGCGTTCATTTTCTAGTTCTTCAAAATAAACTGCAGTAAACATGTGAAAGTATTTCAGTAGACCTCTTACCATCGACTCTCGTCGAAGATCAGCAAACATTTGAGCAATCTTATCTTGGTCCATGTTATTTAACTTTGGATGGATCTTATCTTTCGCATAAATAATATACTTCTTTAACATTTCTTGTGATAACTGTTCAACGCCTGTAGTTGGACTGGATTCCTGGGAAGAAAAATTACGGACAATTATGAAAATGTGTGTACGTTTAGGTCCATAAATGTGAAAAAAACTATTTATTTAATTCAGATCGTATGCATGGGAATAACTATGATACTATTTTAACTTGTATTGGCGTAGCCAGTCTGATGATTTACGACAACAACAACATACCATTTCTACTTCATTTTCTTCACTTTCTTTGTTTGTGTTTCCTGGATGATGTTTAACATGACTGTTTACAACAAACTTTGCCAGTAATTCATCCTGAATAGAGGAAAGGTATTATAATAATTATGTTGTTGAACAATTAATCTGACACACAAACAATCTGATTGCTCGTCGAGAAATATACGCATGCAACTGCTAACATATTTAACTGATTGTAGTGTACAGTATTGCCAACTACTTAATGTTAGAAAGAAATACCTGAATAGGGTCAACAAGATCTCGTACAACACACAAGATGTCAAATCGTGATAAAATTGGCTCACTCAAATCAACCTGAATAAAAATAAAACATTGACGTTTTTTGCAACCAACCAGTTTTTTGGAAATAGTTAATTTCAGAACTTACGTTTTCTGAGAAATTCATGGAAGGATCATAACGACCACCGATAGGATTTGCAGCAGCAATAATGGAACATCGAGCCTTAACGACAAGAATCACAATACAGAAAAGATGTCTCGAGGAAATATATATTTTAGCTATATTGCAATAGTGGAAGGAACTACACACTGCCATACATTACCACATCTACAACTGTTATGCAGGACGTGCAGTGTTTCAAATTATACTGCAGAATGTAAAGAAATTGGTGATGGTGTACATCAAGAGAAAACTTACCTGTAAAGAAGTAACAATTCCAGCTTTTGAGATGGAAATACTCTGCTGTTCCATAGCTTCGTGAATACTAGTTCTGTCCGCGTCATTCATCTGAAAATGAGACGGATATTAAAAAACATTAGATTTTACATACGTTAATTGTTAACAATATAAGTTGTTCAGAATACAATACTGTCCAGAAATAACAGAAACCGCGGGTAATTCTAGCTCAAACCTCAGTTGGTTTAGCCTGCTCGCAGACTGAATTGGGGACCGGGAATTAAAACGGGGAAAATTCATTCTGCGAGCGGGCTACAGTTGGTTAAACCAAGGTTGAACACAAGATAGAACCGCGGTTAAAAAAACTCTACTCACTTTATCAAATTCATCAATTAAACAAACTCCACGATCAGCCAAAACAAGAGCTCCAGCTTCCAACGTCCATTCTCTTGTTACAGGATGTCTTTGAACATAAGCTGTGAGGCCAACAGCTGATGCTCCTTGACCAGTTGTGAACACTGAACGTGGAGCTGTTTTTTCAACATATTTTAAGAACTGAGACTTAGCTGTACCAGGATCACCACAGAGTAAAACATTGATATCACCACGGATCTTGTGTTTTCCACCTGAACCAATATGAACATTGTTCAGAACACATATTTCTATTTATATTGCTATTGCTATTCTGAATGAAAGCTTACCTGGATCTTTGGCTTCTCCACCAAAAAGTGACAATGCTATTGCTCTTTTTATGTCATCATGACCATAAATAGAAGGAGCTACGCTGGCGATGATCTAAACATGATTGAAAACTCATTAAACCAAACATTCAATGGCAACTGTAAAACATGCGAGTTTTCACACAATTTTCTATGAGGTCCACTATAGTTCTCCCTAAATCAGGCCTAGACGCAATTCTTAGCTCTTCTGGCTTAGGGGCCAGCTGCTTACATGAACTTGGCTACACAAGATTCAACAAAGAGTGAGATGATTTTAAGGTATTAATTCTTAATAATGCTACTGTCAGGATTACTACACAATATTAGTAGAAGACCAGAAATCACTCTTACCCTATCACCAATTTTCGGATCTTTGGACAATGTGATGATTTCTTTAATGTCTTCATCTGTGAGGCTTGTGATGGCTAACTTATCTTCCTGCTTTGTGATATGGTTAGCTTCAATGACAGTAGCAAATACTGGGAAGCCATGAGCAATGTTCAGAGAGCCATCATAATTGTTGTGATAGATACCTGTCAGATCCTGAACAAATCAAATTATTAATTATTTGAATACATATTTCATGTTTTATTAATTGGAAATACCAGGACATTGCATCAATTTTAGACTGCATGATCAATTTAGACTTACAATTTCATCTCCAGCCTTGCAGGAGTCTACAAGATCTCCCAATAGAATGACATCTTTTGAACGAGGCAGCCTGCCTGCAGCAACCTTGCTTGGACTTTCCTGAATTTTGATTCTCTGGTAATTTTGATACACAGTCTAACAGAGAAAAAGTAGTAAGAAATGTGTAGCATTTTTCTCTCAAGAAATATTTCATATTTAGCTTTTTTTTAAGTAGTTTAGTGCAGTTGAATGATCAACACAAACTAACCTGTTCCATATTCACTTCAAAAGGGCCACGTGATTGACACTCGGGGCATGTACCAGGTCTGACTTCCTGATTTTGTGATTGAAAAAATGGTCCAAGTATATAGGAACATTTGTTACAATCATATTTGACCATGCTCAGTTGTGGCAAGACTCCTGTACTGCTTGATACAACACCACCTGTTCGGATTAGCTGATTCAAGTGCAGTTGTCTAAAAGAAAACAATTAAGGTTTCAATTTCAATTCTGGTCTAATTAGTACTATTAAAATCATGCAGGGTAATAAATTGAAACTCCAGGAAAGTAAAAGAAAGAATAACATATAAAATACTATTGTCCTGACTTATATAATTTTAGGCATGCATACAGTATTATATAACAAACTAACAAATCACATCTTGTTTATATACAAGAATGAACTTTGAACTAGCCTTAGGACTCACAAGCTTAGAGTGTGATCATTACATGCAACCTAGAATCTCTTAATTGATTTTTATATGAAGTATCACTTCTCAACAAGTATATGTTAGGAAGAAAAGACAACCAACCTGAGCGAGCGAATTTCCTCCATCAATGGTAGTTCAGCAATCCTGACATGAATCTCACTTGCAATTTGATCATATTTTTCATACATAGATAACACAACTTCTTTTGCCGCCTGATAAGAAATACTTTGTTTGAGTAGGAAAAATACTTTTATTCATCGTCTTTCAATTGTTTGGGTTTTACCTCATCAAAAATCTTTAGCATTTCCGCTGGAGCTTCTGGTAAGAAATATGCCAAAACTTGCAATTGTTGTTCACAAGCCAAGACGTTGTAATCAATTACTAAACTTTGAAGGTTTCCTAGTGAAAAAGAATGTTAAATTTAATTCCAATGATCATAGGTATTCACAATTCATGTTAGCTAGAAAATTAATTTCTCATTTGAACAGCACCTGGTTTGTGGAAATAATCACAAAGGAAATGCTAGTTCAACCAACCAGACATAATCCTCCACAGTAATAACTCCAATCTACCTTCACACATCAATTTTATCTTGTCTCTGTAAACACTTTTTCCTTGGTGGTCAACAAATGTCTTGAGAAACTGTTTAAATCTGTTCTTTATTTCAAGTCTTGGTGCCTGCAAACAGACCCACTCTCGTACTGAATGTCCTTTCATATCCTCCAAGTTCTCAATACTTTCCACCATATCCTCAGCCATATCCATATCACCATGAGCAGCTTGCTCAGCCAGACGTCGCCGACGTGATGGGTGTGGTAAGTCATCCTCATCATCAGTTTCATCTGGTCACAAGAGGAAGCATTATAAAACAATGCTCAAAATAATCTCAATCTCCAAGGGAGAATGATTGTAGACAACTACAGAGTATTCATAACTCATAAATTCAAAACTAACACTCCATACCATAAAGTAGACCTCTCCTTAGTCTTCCTGACGTAGCAGCCTCCTCTCTATCTCTTTTCCCCATGACTTTCTCTGCCTCACGTCTGGCTCCAATATCCATATCATCATATTCTTCTTCATCCAATGCTGTTGGGTCATACACATCCAAACGAGGGATTGCTCGATAGTCACTAAAAACAAAACCCTGTTGCAATAAACTATCATCTTTAAGTATGAGATAATATACTTACTCCTCCATGTTGTCGCCCATCAAATCAATTCCATCATCAGCTTCCTCCTCTGCAGCACTTCCCTCGTTGCCCAAAATAGCATCTGACTCATCCTCAAATGGTGCCAGATTTCGAGCAGGGCTGGAAGTCAAGGCGTCAGTACGGTCATAACGAGAACCAGCATCATCTTGGGACTCTCTGGCTGGGCTTGTGGCCACTCCAAGGCTACTTGATGATTCCTCCTAATTCACAAAAGTAATGCAATATTATATACCTCATTAGTTTTCAGACTAAGCCCACAACACAGGCTACAAAAATACATGTTGAGCACTCTGAACAGGTATTTAGTTAACCGCACGTGGTTGAATAAATAAAGAATTGTTTTTGTGTGAAGTGATTCTATCTATACCCTCCTTCCTTGCACCTAACGTTTGGAAATAAGGATTCATGAATGCTTGGGTAAAATTATCGCAAAAATTGTAAAATATTGTTGGGCATGAAGATAGATGGAAACAGCATTTCAACATTATCTCATGAATGCTTTTTGACCGATCTTAGAGCCTCACACTCATACAACATGTATGCAAAGCAACTAGCAGCTTAGATTAACAAGAGAAAAACATCCAGGTCAATGCTGGTGTAGGGCAGTATAAATTGATTACAACAGATTTGAGGTAAACAATAGTTGTGATGAAACAATGTTCAATAAATGCCAGGCATTTATATTTATAGGCATTATTTTATAGGTTATATTTATTGAGGTTATATACATTTATAATTTAAGGCATATTTAAGTTATATTTCTTTCACAAAAAGTCAATGAGACAAGTAAGGATATATGATAAATTCCCTCGTGATAATTTAAATATGAAAATATATCCGAATAATTATTTATCTTTCGCATGTACACTATAAATGTCGAGCTTATTTCGTAACATGCCCCACAAATAATAACACTAAAGAAAATATGATTATAACTTTCGAGCATACATTTTTCAATGACAAACTCATTTTACATTTTTACTATTTAATATTATGTACAATTGATATGTACACACACTATTAAACAATGACAAATTTCGCTAGTTTTACAGTTAACAAAATATATACTTTCTAAAATCACCAGAACCGATGTGTAAAAGTCTAAACGTTTTATTCATCTTACTAAATTATAAACATAAAATAAAATAAAAAGCAAACTTACGGCCATGATTTTGTATGAATTGTTCCGTTAAGCACAATCTCGGATTTAGTCAGAACCCTTGCACGTGATCAGCATTTTCCCGCGCTTTTGCGGGGATTTAATCTCGAAACGAGGCTTTCCACTGATCTTTAAAGTCTAGACAAGCTCTCGCTCTTCTTTCTTTTTCGACGACCACTGACGGAGTGACTGAGATACCAACAAAAATCTTATTTTGAGGGAATTTATGTTCCTTTGAACACATGCTTGCTGGTTTGAAGTTTGAACTTATAGTTTTCACAAAATAAATTCCCGATCTTGTTTACAAGGAGGAAAGTTTTGTGGTAACAAAGAACAAATTATTTTTTCAGAGTTTTTTATGAAATTTATCAGTCCTCAGAAACTGCACAGGTATCCAAACCACGCGTTCAGGTTGTGGAGCCGTGATGGTAATAGCCCCAACCTACCATTTGTGTTCCAACCTCGTAAAAAGACCCTGGGTACGGTGTTCATCTGACGTCATCAGTTTAACACACGCAAAAAAATGTTAAACATCAGTGTGAACTGTGTGTTGTCTAAAATCCATTTTGTTTACATATGATAAGCATACGATATTTATAAAATGTGATCAGTATTACTGTTTGTGTTATCACGCCGAGCTAAAATAATAGTCTAGTATCGTTCTAAGTTCGCTATGCTCTTACTGAATAGAATTAATATAATCAAGTATATTTTAGGTTTAAATATATCCATGCAGAGCTATTTTAGGGAGCAAAACGTCGCATTACTCGCGGACACAACGTTGCACCGCCTGTTATGACATAATTCCAATTCAAGTTATGCTTGAATTTTGGCAGTCCTGTTCACTCATCGTGTTAGTTCTCGAGCAAATAATCTTCGAGCCTGGATTTCAACAGTCGTGCAGACTCTTGCTCTTCTTTAAGAACTGTAATGACTGTATTATTGTCACTAAAATTTTACATAGTGTCCAGTGTCCTTATACCCACCACAAGGGACGGATTCAAATATTTTAAAGTGAAAATTTACTGAAGGGATAAAACATGCAATGATTATATAAATAGTTTCTAAAAAGAAACCAGTTCATGATTATCTTCAGGAATGGACGATGTCACGAAACTTGACTCAGTAGAAATATTCCCATTTCCAGATTTACCATCATCGGATAAAGTGAAACTTTTAGCAAAGTCCTGAGAGCTTACAACATCCACAAGAGGTATACTCTGTGTCGTCGAACAACTGCGTGTTGAGACTGAACGTTGTCTGCTTGAGTCCACCACGAGACTGAACTCTTCACGATGTTTGCTGCACGACACTAACCGCATGAAAAGTCTGCGAAAGTCCCGCGTCATAGCGATGTATATTAGAGGGTTGACGGTTGCTGCAAAGTGAGGTGTGTTCCCCAATAACCAGTTTTCAACGGCAGTGTAATTTGGCAAACTTTCCAAAAATGCTTCTCTCAAGGTCGCTACCCAAAAACTTCCCCAAAGAAGATAGGTTGGTAAGATCGTCACAAGAATGTTAATTGCAATTCGGAATTCTTTCATGACCATACGGAATCGACGGTTGGGAGTGGTTTGTTTAGGAAGATGATGAACCTGTCGCCAAACTGCGCAAAATATGCGATAATAAGACCAGGTTGTAATTAGAATCGGTAGCGCAAACGTGAATGAAAATAGACATGTGATGTATATCTTGTTGTATATTTCCTTGTCGACAATCACACGTGAATACGACGTGATGAATGTGATCATTGAATAGGACCAAACACTCAGAACCACAACGAGAGCACGTGAATGGGTCGTGATTGATTGATAGCGCAACGGTACAGTCACTGCTAGGCAGCGGTCAATGCTGACACACGCGAGACTTGTGAGTGACGCGGACGACGAAAAAACCTCGATTGAAATAAGAACAGAAGATGTCAACTGTTTCTGCTCATCGCTCATCGACAATTTTGTCGCTGAAAAACTCATCCAAATGGCAAGGGAAAGAAGGAGAAAAATATCTGCCACGCCTAGTTGGACAATGAAATAGTTCGTTACAGTACGAAGAAGCTTGACTTTACAGAATGAGATAATAATGAAACAATTGGCAGTTATCCCAAGTACAATAGCACAGAGTGATACTATGAGGATGATCTTATATAGTTCTGGAGTCATCTCATCTCCTGAAGCATCATGGGTACTGTTTTCCATTTCGAAATATTAATCTAGAAAAAAAAAGGATTCAATGGTAACCGCTTATCTTTCTCCAATTATCATCATTCATAAAGCAAATTATTAGTGCTACGCCGTTATGGATGATTCACATAATTTTCTAGTTTGTGCGTGGAATACGTGAAATATCAGACTGTAGACATTTTAGATAAAAATCAAAAAATATGCGAGCGTTAGACAGTCTCGACTGACTTCAAAAAAATTAATTACATTTCAAAATTATTTCAGCAGTCCTAACAAACAGCTGCGTGTAGAGATATGCGGTTCATGAACGCACGCAGGAGGATCCTATATATCCAAAGTGGAAATAAATGTTTAAATATAACTGAAATGGTTTAATGTAAAATGGATCACTCATTCAGTAGTGGAAATAGTCTAATAGATAATTGTGTCACTGAGAAAAGAATTTCCTAGCTTCTTTGCGGCGATAAATAACATGAATTATTAAAAGAAAATATCAAGACTTTTTCAAATTATGAGTCCCTAAAAAATAAGTCGATCCTATCAAGCAGATTAGCTAATTCTTTCAAAAGGTCGAAGCAATTTTCGTATGAGTATACAAGCACTTTAGACTCAGAAAAACCACGTCCACGATAACTCAACATGCAGCATCATTACAAATGACGCAAGACTTAAAAAAAGCAAGAAAGAAAGAGTCTCTACGTTTTGCTAAATACATTGGAAATACTAAAAGCTAAAGAAATCTCAAGTTTTAAACTTACTCAGATATATATTTGAATAGAAATTTTTCCTTCCACGTGACAGCGAAAAGAAGTGGCGTGGAAAATAAAGCTTGCACAAATTCGTCTTAAATTGACTCTATATTCACGCTTCAACACCAGTGAACTCCTATTACTAACAACACCTTTACAGACTGCAGGCTAATACATTATCCCTGATCTTACGAAATCTTTTAAATAAAACATGCAGACGAAACTCCGGCAGCTTATAGATAAATCATTATTAAGAAGAACGTGTTAATTGGACTCCTGAGGTTGATAAATCAGACTGTTCATGAATGAATAATCTAAAGATACATATTATTATTTATGCTTTCCATTCAGAGAGATTTTTAAACTATAAATAGAAAGTGTTGCTTTGAGATCTGGATGGATAGAAAATTTTTACCGGCTTTAATTTCGAAGTAGTTAACTGTTGTTAAAATGTTCATACTAATGTTATAGCAAAGTGTCGCAATACTATATTTTTTCCGGATTTTGTAGGATTGTCACTTTACATACAAAAGTGCATATAAATATCTTTCACTTTTCAGTCACCACGCACTATGATCTAAACTTAAAGAAGTTATACTGCATGCTATAGACCCTTAATTTGCACATGACGTCACAGTAGGTATCCCGATTGCAAATTAGCAAAGCATGAAAAAGCAGAAATATCGACAAGTGAAGAAGCTTAGCTTCTTTTTAATTATCTTTACCAGTCATATATGAAAAAGAGCAAAAAGCTTTAGGGAAACATGTTTTATGTCGTCAGTGCAATGTGTCTATACCAATTTACTTGTATATATAAAACCAATATATTTTAGCTCATGAGTAACTAAGAAAGTACACTGTTTGGACAGCAATTATAATGATTTGACCATATATAGTATACTGGAAGAGAATCAGATGCATGATAACATGTAGTTTTGACCTCCGAAGCAGCTAGAACGTAATTAAAACATGCATTTTTGCATGATGTAACAAACTCATAACAAGTCGTATGTTCCATGAAATCGTTTACTAAAAAACAATTCACAATGTTGTAATGTTGCATCTGGTTCGTGCTCTAATAACGACCTTATCTGAAATATTCACTCATACTTATTGAAAAATATTTTAAACGTTTAAAATTCATTGACTATTAAGAAAGGAATAAGAAGATTTCTTATAAGAAAGAGTATACTTCATAGTTAAAACATCAGTAGACACGCACATACACATACACAAAGAAAGCTACAGCGTTCATATTTATTCACTAGACTCCAGAGGAATTGCATTCAAACTTTCAATATTGATTAACCGCGTATTGATCAGAAAGGATGCAAACAACGCCAAGTGCATGGTTCAAAAACACACAATTTTCACGTGAGTGTTTTCTCCGAGGAAACAGCTACTATAATCTATAGTATACATATAATGCAGAAGTAATGAACATAAATGAAAGAATACAGATATTAAAATCAACATAGATGTTTTATATGACTGACCTTATTCTTTGTAGAACGTTACTTAACAGCTGAATTACTAATATAGCCAAGCACTCATTGTAGATATCTGGCCAGCGTAATCTGAGAGATTCGAGATTCATTTAATTGTTCAAACGCAGGTGCAGTGTATATCATAAGTGAGCCCACGTCGTATTTTATATATTCATTTAGGTTGAACGAAGATAAATAATATTTTTGACATCCCCTGCTGGCTGTTTAATCAACATCGCCAGCGATATTGAGAAGTTTTGACAGTCACTACGGGCTTTAGCTGTTCGAGATTCGTCCTTTTCGCGCCAAACTTAGGTGCTGTTTGCTAAGTCCACACGTATCCGGATATTTTTAAAAACGTAGGTTTTTTATCCGTTTTGGCCTTGCGTCCACACGTAACCGGCGTTTTCGGTTGCCGGAAACGGAGGTTTTCAAAAACGCTCTCCAGAGTGGAGCTTTTCAAAAACAACGGTTTCGTGTTTACGTGTGGACGAGCGAAAACGGAGGTTTCTTTTTGTCACATGCTATTTGCTAAAATTTGCTAAAGCTCCTTAATTTTTATTAATACAATCCTGACAGAGTTTTCATTGTAAAATGTGATGAATAAGCTACCGGGAAAGACTGTGGTAGACAATTCAGTTATATATTAGACAATGTTACATATAACATAAAGAACGCGTTGTTTATTAATCATGTTTGCCATGCAAACAAATATAAAAACAAAACATAGTTGTTTTTCTATACCTATATCTATGTTCCATGAGCCCGTGGGCGAGCCGGGAAACATCTCTCTTTAATCGGGTTTTCCAAAGATGGGCAATCCGAAGGCATCCATAGCATTGTTCTAAAAGGGCAACAAGTACAAAATAAATTGTTTTTTGACCATATTTTTTGAGACATGCATATATGTGGCACCGTGTAAACATTAATTTGTTTATATAGCCATCATCCCAGGCCAAAGCAACTGCGGTCTGCTAACCTATAGTTTTAACAAAAACACTGCTTTCCATTCCAAATACCGAATGAAGCACTACTACGGTATTACTGGGCAGATTTCTCGCAAAATTCGACCAAAGCGTGACTAATCACAATTCAAAAGAAAATCAAGCTATAAATCAAGCTAAATCAAGCTTTGTTTCGTCTGTTGGGAAACCGCTTTTATAAAATCCAAATATGTGAAATACATTTGATATCAGATTTACTTGTTAATAACAATGCATGCATGACAATGTTTATTTTATCTGATTCAACCACAAATAAATCCTTCTCGAATCAATGACAACGTATTCAGAGCAAAAGATAGCAAATATTTTTTTTGGTCTTGCCTTTTTTAATCACACAAAAAAGTGATATTAAAGAATTGTCTTTTACTATCGTCATTGATTGGATGAGATTTCACAGACACAGTATTTCACGTACAAAAAGAGGCATACAAATGCATTAAAGAATACATATTTTAAATGGTTATCGGAAAGCTGTCTGTATATTCTAGATATAAAGGAAATCACAAATCAATATATCTTCATTACTCCATTAAGAACTAGTAATAAGGTATTTTTAGACGGGCTATGGCATCATTAAGACAGCAGCCAAATTATTTTGGTCAGATTTCGTTAAAAAATATGTCAAAATAAAAACTATTCATGCGATAAAGTGAGGGAAGTTGAATACAATAAAATATTGATAATTACAAATGATTTACGTAGGCATTTTGCGCGGGCGATTTACTTTAGTTTTCGGTTTTGATTCCGAAGATCAATGACTGTGATCCAGGCATTGAGCATGCGCAGATAAACGATATATGATTGATATTTAATAAGATCACAGTTGAGATGTCATATGCCAACCTCGTGCCCAGGGTAGGCTATTTGCTTAGTTTTATATTTTGTTTGTATTCATGAGTCATTATTTTTGTGCAGGATATTAATACGCGAGATTATTATGACACTTTTATTTTTTTTAAAATAAGTCGACTGATTACCAAAGCTATAGGCTATATATAACATAGCCTAGAATATTGTTTATTGTTTCAAAAACTACGCTATTATTTCTGAGCCCCCAAAGCGAACCTCAAAAATACCGACATACATAAATAAGTTTTTGTGCCACAAATATAGACATTGTCTTAACAGCTGATTAAAAAAAATGCTTTAAAAAAGCTGCGTTTATACGCGTTGTCCATGGGCGTATTTAAAAAAAAACAACTATTTTAGTGCTCAAGAAATAGGCATTTATTCTATCGTGTTAATTTACATGCATTCAAATATACCAATAGACATTTCTCGAATTTGCTTGAGCGCAGCGTGTTTTTCTTTGTTTGTTGGATAGTTCAGTTCGTGGCTGGACGGTAAATTAGTCTAATGCATGAATTAATAAATATAGCTATAATATAAAAATCCAGTCTTCAACAAATTTTAGATACAACAATATTCAGCCTTGCGCGGTGGACAAAACTGAGAATATCACATGAATGCATGTATAATGAACTTAACGAATGATTAACGAATCAAAACTTTCATTACCCATATAGAATCGAGATTTATACAAAATATTCATCCCCCTCTCATACTAGCTAACAAAAACAGGCGTTTTGTGTCTATTTAAGTTAAAGCACGTTTGATTAGAGCTTCGTCAGATCACGGCCCAGGTCATTACAAAATATCATTATTTAAAGAAACAGTTTTTATTATTTAAAGAAAGAGTTTGTTTTCTAAACGAAAAACAAATGTGTAAAATTAAAACACAGCAGGACAGAACGTGGGCAGTCAAAACAAAACATAGCCATGTGACGATCATTCTACGATTATCTCCGAAATGTTCCGACAAAAGTGCCAGGGCATGGACCTACACCTCAGTTTTCAGATCAATGTTCAATCGCCATACATTAAACTCTGCCCCACTTCCTTCTAAATCGATCAGTGTTGGTTTTCTATTTGATAGACCATGCATCCTCTCATCAATTAATATTCTCATTTGTGTTAATACGTTCAACAACAATATATATAGAATATAGTACCCATTCAAGTGATCATTCAGTCCTGGCGACAAGATCACAGTTAATAACAGACGTCATGATAAATGACAGACGTCAAATATATGAAAGACTGAAATGCCATATTTGCACGACTATTTCCAGGACTTTGGAAAAGAGCCGAAATAACAGCCTCTGCATGAACCACATTTAAGAGCTGATTTTGAGGTTGCCCAATGCTAACAAACAATCGTAATAGATGCTTAAGATCAGGTTTAATATTTGTCTTAACTCATTTGCATGAAGTTTAAACAAGCACAGAGTTAAATCGGATCTAAGAATAGTTATGGATTAGGTAATTTCAGGTTGCTCGCATCCGCAAAAGTTTGCCTTCACGGCTTCAGATTACTATATATTCTCACTCCTTTTCAACGTAAAGATTTTCAATATTTAGCAATAAAATGAAACAGAACCATGCACCTTATCCAGCAGAAGAGATATTTTAGAGAAGCTAGTCAGGGCAGTTGTTCGATAACAAAGAGAAATAAGCGTTTAACACGTGGAACGTGAAATATTTGTCCATCAAGCACAGCACAGCACGGCATCTCATATGAAGCGCGTGCCACAAAACAAAGACACTTCAGAATTCGTGCATGTCGCCATTGTGTACGAGAAAAACGCGCGAAATTTTGATTTGCTTCAACAGTCTGAAAGCATGGCCGTCCATGCAAGTGGAAAGTCATTTAAGATAATCATATTGACATTCAACTTTGAAGGTAGTTGATAATTGTTTGTTTTGCAGAGTTTTCAAGTTGAGGGACGTTTTTGTTATGTGACTTTTCATACAATTATATCTTCGTCTGTTTTTCACCACGGAATTGATTGCGCACTAAACAAAATACATTTGAGCACAACAAAAACTAGAAAATATATAGAGGAGTTCTATATGAAAGAGGAACGATAACATTGGAGAATTTCGCTCTATTTGTAGTTAGGAAATATTACCTTCAAGCCAGGATTAGGCCATAGCTTATCATGAACATAATGCAAATGCATGGAAACAAACCTCGAAGTAACATCGCCAGGAAGAATTATGTGAAGAATCATAATCAGGCCTAAATATAGTGTGTCATGTCTTTTTCTCATTTAGTTTATCCCTACATCAATTTTGGAAATATTATCACATCATGATACAAACAGTTTCTATATAAAGATGCCTTCCTTCGTCAATCATGGAATTTATTGCCGGAAATCATATTCTATAATTACGTTGAGGTATAACTATGTGAACTGAATAAAATAATGCGAATTTTCTTATACGTTGATAAATATAAACTAAGATGTGAAATGAAGTGTCATTGAATGACGCTGAACTGATTAATGCTGCTATTAAATCTCCCATAAAATTTTCTCTGACTCTGACGTTCATCCAACTCTAGTGTTTATTAGCTACTTTCTTTACTGTGCACCGAAATTTGAAAGAAATTGTTTGAACTGAGGCAAACTAAATTATATAATAGTTCGATTTCAGTCATTCCTCTCAACATATGTTTTGCTTCGTTTATACATTGCATGTACAGTTCAAACGAAAATTGGTTGAACACGTTTTCAAAACTGGCGCTCTTGTTGGCTCGCCACGCGGTGTATTGATGCTGGACAATGGCAAATTATGTCATTGTCTTTTGAAAGTTTGGCGGGAAACGTATATGCTAGTCCAAGCAGACAAATATACGTATTCAGTCCTTATACATTAGTATCATTCTTTCCGAAGAAGATTTTTTGATGATCTTTACATTGGTTTTCATATAGAGAACACTTGTCAGACTTTAAGTCGTTATAGGGCAGAGCGAAAGCAGTTAATCTATCGCAAAGCATCGCTACGTGCATTTCAAGACTAACACAACGAGCAATATACTATTGTGTTTCAATATTTTTAAAAATATAGTAAATTGTTTAAGTTAGTATCAAGCGAAGTAAAATAAGCTTCAATCCTACTGGCTATAACCCAGGCTAAAATATAACTGAGGCGCTAATATATAATGGCTATATATGCGATCATCATTTAAACTGAAGTGAACGAGAAAGCAGAGCTATTCACATCTATGATTGAGATGAATTAACTACGACCAAAAAGGAAAAATATAAAGAAATCTAGCTATCCTATCCTGCCGTTTTAGGCTGATGATGCTTACTCCACCGTATCAAGACACGTGCGTTAAGCGAAGGGAAAATATTTACTCAGCAGTTGCCATGTGTGAGAACAAAGAAGGTGGTAATTAGCCGCTATTATAAATACGAGCCGTGTAATAACCGCATACATAGACAGTTAGAAGGGTTGTATTTAAGAACAGGTGCCATTACGAAGCGGGAGTTTTGAAAGGTAAAAATATATTAGAAGTTGAGGCGATGATCCCCTTGCAAGAAGATCATATTGATGCTCATTGTGGCGTTAGCAATAAACAAATAAAGGTAAGGATGAAATAAGAATATTGCATTTTGATATTGGTGACAGCGTTTAGACATATTTCTACTAGATGTTGAACGGGATGGATATATATCAATAGTGTTGGTCATTTATTATAACGGACATATATGACTGGTTTTGGGGATTTTGATAATATCCATGCAATGAAACTAAACGATTCAATTTCCATCACAGGCGAAGAAACGACAGTTAGAACGAGTGAGAAGACAAAAGATCAACGAAAAGTTGGAAAAATTGAAGGTTATCGTCATGAGACAACTCGGGAATGATGTAAGAGATTATTTGGATGTAAAAATATATTGAATATAGATCCTTGCATGTGTATATAGAGATCTAAAACGCTATAAAATACGCGGCCTAGCTTAGTTTTACAACTGCCAAGTGAGGTCGTGATCGCGTATTCAAAAGTTCAACACTTCAACGTCGACATCTTTCTTAGGTCGGATTTTACCCACCAATGGAGAAAGCCGATATCCTGGAGCTGGCAATTCGATGCTTAGAAAGCAAGGAACAAGTAGAAGACAAAGAAAACACGATCCACGACAGAAAACCGTTTGAATTGAACACAAAAGAAAAGTTTAAATTAGAAACGACGCCTATAAGAACGAACTGCTCGAAAGCAAAAAAACATGAACTAGCAGAGAACTGCTACGATGAAAACTCGATGATTTTTAGACAGCTTCCTGCTGAATTTAAGCCACTCTTACATCATCCAATCAGATCATTCAACAGAGATAACAAGCACCAAACCAATCAACTTCAAATACGGACACTGAAGCATCCAATATGGAGACCATGGACTTAGTAATTTCCTGCATATCGATTTAGTTTAAAAGAAAATTGCATGTATTTTACTCCCCAAGGGAGTGTTAAAATATTTTTCTAGTTCAAACAATTATTTGTGTAATAAATAATACAAAAACGTAAAGCCTAGCTGTGCCTGTGGTATTGTGGTATATACGGTGGATCTGAATAGAGGTATGGGACTTTTTTGTCAAAATGAACTTCCTGACGACACGTTTCTTGGAATGCGAGGGCAAGCGGAAAGAGGCAGATATTCGTTAAGGGCCTTTCTATAATGACGCATACCAGAAGGTGTTTTCAAAACATCTTGTGAAACCGTTGAGATTCGTCATCGTGTTTTCAAAATCTTTGTTCGATGATTTTGGTGGCTGAAGGTTTTCCGCCAGACAGCTTATTTGATGAACTTCTAGGGTGGTCTGGTTGCAGAATCATTGAAAAATAGCTTATGCATGCAATCCTTTAATATGAAAGAGGGGCTTTGCCATCCTTGCCCCTGAAAAGAGAAGCCGCTGAACAGTTGCGGTTGCTCAAAACATTTTTTCATATCTTTGACATACAATAAATGAGAGATGATTGCATCATGGTCTTTGGTTGCCAGTTGGTTTTGTTACCACGCACGCGCAGAATATTGTAAGAGTGAGTGCTGAAAACTCACATAAATATTACACATCGAGTAAATAACTATGGTGCTGATATAGCCTCCACTATCAGACGTGTGCATGAAATATCAGTACAAAAGCATATCGACTGAACAAATACTATTGCTAACTTAGCCTAACTACACTATACCACCACATTAACAGAGCCATATCCGGATAACTCTGAAACTAGTAAATAGGTTGTTTTGAATAATAAATTAATTTCATTTTCTCAAAACGATAGCAATAAATGTTATTATTTATATATAATATGTTAAACACATAGTCATAGAATTTATTTTACATCCCTCATTCATAGTAAATGATAATAATAATAGTTTTATAAAAATACTTTAGTTAAGTCTCGTTCTATTTACAATCAAATTTTGTTAACTATGTTAACGCATGTCATTCTTCATATAGAAATAAATTACAAAAATATATATCTTAAAAAATTACTGCAGTCTGTTTCCCGCGTTTCTTATATATTTTAGCAAATGTTCAGTTAAATCCCTTCACTTGAAGATTCTATCATTCTACCAAGGTCTCCAGACTCCGGAAGTGCTAGGACCCAGACCGCCAAATGGCCTCACAGTTGATGGCGTCATTAGATATCGACAGAAATTTGCCTGCTCTCCAGTTCCCGTAGATGGTGAAGGAAAGGTGCGTTTGCTTTCACTTGTGTTGTAGTTGGCAGGATATATAGGTATAGATGATGGTAAAGTGGTAGGAGGGGAAATGGGGGTCCCTAAGGGTCTTATATATAGCGGAGCCTGTGGTGACCTGGTGTTCATGTCAGCAGTTGTACGTAGATTTGCGTTTT
Source organism: Dendronephthya gigantea (assembly GCF_004324835.1). Lineage (NCBI taxonomy): Eukaryota > Metazoa > Cnidaria > Anthozoa > Malacalcyonacea > Nephtheidae > Dendronephthya > Dendronephthya gigantea. The sequence continues at coordinate 465,336 of NW_021163170.1, read as the reverse complement.
GACAATAAGAAGCAACTTGGGAGAGTAACTTTGCCCTGCTGTGATAGTCTAATCCCGTGTCGGACATTAGATACCGGGTCATTTCTCCGGCACAGTCGTTATATCCAGCGCGGTATTTTGCAAGTGATGTTGCATCTCGAAGAAAACCTGGTTCGCATTTTACAGACTTTAAATAGTTGACTGTTAGATCCAAGATATCCGCCTTTTCCATTTTTGAATAAAGCGAAGGCTACAGAGAAAAAGTAGAATGATTTAGTATAAATTTCAGCTTTCATATATATAGAAGAAAGATTTTAGCATAGATAATAATGGTCAGGGACGCCAATATCCAGCTTCAGAAAAACACAGCTAAAATAGGAATATATATCCTGTGGACATTCTGTGGGAGGAGATTAGAGCAAAGCCTAGGGAAATTTACAAAAAGCACTGCTTGAGCCGTTGAACAAGTTTTATTGGCGCGTTCGATTTCCACACCACACTGGCTCTAATTTGACAATGAAAGTTGATGTTCTCAGAGGTAAGCCGGCGTCCCTTGGTCTAACCGTCAAACCAAAGCGTGATACGGAACGCGAACAAAACCAAAAAATTCTCGTTTTGCGTCATGTGGAAACCAAAGCGCGGCGGAACGCAAACATAAATAGCAATACAGCGATAACAAAATATTGATAACATCTCCGCAATATCAAAATATGAAACAGCGTTCAGTCATACTGGTTCATCTAGACAAACAAATACTTGATTGTTTGCGCAAAAGGAAATACAGTAATGGTGTTAAACAAATGATGGAAAATAAAGATATGGATTTAAACCTTGATTTAAACTAGCAAATTTGGTAACACAACGTAATGTTGCATGTAACCATATTTCTAGCTTCAACCTCATCACGTTTCGACCGCAATTAAATATCGCAAGCGATCTATGTTATCGCGGGAAGACCTACTCCGATAGCTTCGTAATTTATTGAAAACAAATGCCGACTAACTTACATCTTTGTTTAAAGCTTGAAGGACGAGAACCTTTAATTCGTTCAAACTTTCATTAATACGTCGTCTTCTCTGCTTCTCAATAAGGGGCTTTTTTGCCTAAAACAGTAAGAAGCAATCACACATTGAGATGGAGTTGGATAATTCTATACTTTAGTTCACATACAGTATTATTTATAGAGAAGAATAAGATCAAATTACTTTTTAATATAAAGAAAAATAATATTTTTAACACATATTTTGAGAAAAGCCTCTCTGAAACGACTTAATATATTAAATATTATTATTAGTCTGCGTTTAATAGCTGCAAAGCTTAGATATACCTTTCGTCTTTCAGGTGACTTTAATTCATCTTCTTTTCGTAAATTCTCGAGTCCCATGATAAAAATTAAGGTAGAATTGAAGTTATTGAAAATATTGGCGGGAGCAAGTTGTTCTTGTGACGGTCAAGAATGGTTTGGCCACATCGTGCATACTCACAACCACTTATCTCTTCCGTGTGTGTTGGTAATCGTGGGAAAATCTCGCTCGCAGGCGTTATCATGCGCAAATATTTACACGTTAATTGTCTACTTGTGACCGAGGTATATAAAACAGACAATGACATGAATTTAAATGGCGTAGACCGTGGGACTGCTCAACGCTGATTGGTTGAACGTCTTAAATGTCGCGCGACTCTGAGAGGTCATAGAATTGCCGCATTGACAGGCATTGTGAGAAGCGTGAGACTAGTGAGCGCTGATTGGCTGCTTGTCTATTTGATTTGGCTATAACAATTGAGACACTCTATAAAGCCTTTACTTTCAAAGTCTTCAAGGATAATCATTTAGAGTACAATGAAATTTTCTAAATACAATTAATTCATCGCATGTTTTGAAATGAGTATAGTTGGAGCTTGAACATTTATAACTCTTGTTTTTTGTTCTTAATTTTCGCCGGATTTTTCAGGCTCGTGAATACTGCTTTTTTAAATACGAAGTTAGTGAAAATGCTGCCTGCAACTAACTCCACGTTTCCACCTCCTTTCTGATCTTCAATTCTGTTATGAAGCACCAGCATTCTCTTTCTTTTATATCTATCTATATCTTAATTGTCTGATATAAACTGCTTTGCACTCTTCTATATATGGACAGCTGGAGGAGAGCAGATATACATGCCTTGTTGTGTATAATTTAACCCATAGGGCTTACTAACTAAGTTTAATGAAAATGAAAAATCGTTAAATGTCGCATTACTCGCATATAGGGGACTCAAAGCAGTGAAAAATGAGAGATTTCTGGTGGAATTTGAAGAAACGATCAATGGCAATGGAGCCAAATCATTCAGTTTCAGACATTTCCTACAGACGAACAGTATCGTATATGTTTCTCGAGGAAATAAAGTTAGCAGACCGTATCAAAACAGTATGTGAACCGTCAGCAGTACCCAAGTATAACCTTCAGCATTTAAATCTTTCAATACAAGAAGTATTCGTAGACCAGTGTGCAGAATACATCATAAACATTGCGTTGTAAAAGTTTGACCATATCACTTGATTTGTTTCTTTGACTATGTGAATAAACCGAAATTAAACATAAAACTAAACTTGTTATTAACATAGTTTCTCTTCAGCCTATGCGTGGGTATGCAGATAGTTATTTTTAAAACTGCTGATACGAGTTAATTCCTCCGGCTTACACACACGAGCAATACCGCAAATAAAACAATGTCAGGAGATTACATTCACTCGTGGCGGGCGGCGTGCGTGTGGAGAAGTCTAACTGAATTCATTGAGGTATTGTCTTAATGGTATAACAAACAAAATTTGGCGTCAAGTGAAATTGATACGAGTAATATGCCTCATAAATGTTTCCCCACAACTTTAAGTATATAGTCACAATTTCACATAAGCTGTATGATGACTTGATGCGTGATTTTATACTAAAGTATATATAGCAACTATAATAAAGCAGATATCATGCAAAATATGATTTTAAAGTTTCTTATTGCTTGGGTTTTTTCACTTAAGTCACAAGTTTGTATCGTCATTATTGCAGTATATCCGTTTGCGACAATATTCACTCAAAATAAAAACTGGTCGACGTGTTTTAAACTGTCAGCAAGAAATGCTGTTGCAACATTGTTAGCATCATGGCTCTGCAAGGTGTTTCAAACTAACCATAACCACAACTTGTTATGATGTGGACAATTATTACACATTGTCAGCATACTGTCTTGCGATGCTCCTTCAAACAAGGAAAGAAAACTATATATTTGAAGAAAGCAAGGAAAACACTTCAGATTCTGGTGAGATGATGTGTATATAGAGAAGGAAAGAAAATCGCTACACCGCCACTTAAGGCTAGTAACCAAAGAAAGCCAAATATATCTTTATATTATGAACTGTACACGAAGTGTTTAAGATATAGGATTAACATTGTTCCAACGCATGATAAATATTAGAATTAAAAATCGTGTCGGTTTATATTATGACTTGTCAGGTTGGGTGATTGTCTAGTTGTCACTACAACTAATGAAAGATCATTTGGCTTGGCTTTTGTGTTGTAATGACGCAATTAAATGTATGAACAATAAAATATGATTTGGGGCAAAAAATGCTGCAGTATACAAAAATTTTAATCAGTAAACTTTCAGCGTATGTTTATAGCTTCAGGATTATCATGCATGAGCTTTGTACTGAAACTGGGCGAACGCGTTTGGCACTTGAAACAAAGTTAGTTTAATGGCAGGAACAAAGCCCTCTCTCAAAAGAACTGTAGTATATCGATGACTCCCTGGGTACGGTAGAATACAAAAGAATAAGAAGGATTATGCATGTAGCGCGTGGGTTTTTGGAAATGATTTGAATAACAAAAGGCGGATGTAATCTAGTAATTCTTATCCATTTATATAGGATGGGAATTTTGAAAAAATATTTACTGTCTCCACTCAGTAAGTCTCAGTTTACTGCGAAGCTTCACTGTTTATGACTTCATCGCCATTGCATGCGTGTCTTGAATAAATCCTTACCACCGATGTAAAATAGCCACGACGTACGTTTGTCTCTATTTTTTTGCATTCAAATAAGCCAAGGTTGACTGCAATCATGTAGCAAGTGATATTCTACCACATCAACCATTTTGACATGTTCACGAATTTAAAAAAAACTAATTTAAAAAGTGTTGTCCAACTTTAACTATATACAATCAAAATATTGCCATTTATTTGTCGTCATGGTCTAAATGTTGCTGTGCAGAGCATTCTTGTAATACTGTAAGATTTAGTTAATCTTAGGGATTTGTGTAAAAAATAATAATCGCAGTATTTTAAGCAAAAATGTGGTAATAATACTCAAAGGTATGAATGGAATTAGCTAAAGTTGACCTAGACAAAAAATGAGTGACAAGTATCACAAAAAATTAACATGAATCTTAACACATTATGCATCAAATTTCAAGTAAAGATGGAGGAGTTTGATGATATCAGAAACAGGACCAAAACATGTTCAGACATGAAACAGACGATCTACCTTTAGGCCGACGGGAAGACTATTGTGGCAAAAAATGTAGGAGGCTTGGAAAAATGTCTGGCGATGTTTCAGGAACGTGACACTTTTCTTTGATACTAATTTCTTTATCACTAAAGTTTTCTAAGTGCAGGAAACTCCTTCATGGGGAGCCACACCGACTTTAATATTTTATATATAGTTTTCTCAGGTATAGTTTTACTAGCTAAATAGTAAATTCAATATAAATTCAAAAACGCTCAGAAAACCTCACATCCAAGATGAAATAGTAAATAATTTTAAAGAAATATTTCGCTCACGTTCATCGCAGCGTTTGTAAAGACGAAAGATCAATATCGTTATTTTCTATACTCATTAACCTACAGTGGAATATACGTAAGGTATTTGTGTTTTTTTAAAGAAGCATAATGAATAATATGAACTTTCTCACGGCGACAATGAGCAAAATACTTGTTTTTCGAAAGTGCACTTGAGTATTTGGTAGGCAGTTTGACCAAACAGGGCATCAACCCCCTGTTCTCTGAGAGGGTGGTCTACACTTGCACTTAAAACAGATTTGAACTTGCCGAAAAACACTTGAAAAAACACTTACACGTGTATCTTGAAAGACTCACTTACACTCACTAGGGGAGAGATCAAAACACCTGATATTCATTTCACATGATGGTATTTTCACTTCATCAAGTGCTTATAATTTTGAATATTTTACTAAAAATAGCACGTATTTCTAAATTTTAAAACTCTCTCGTTTTTCTATGAAAACCACATTTGCATTTTAGCGGCCGAACCAGAAGGCACAACTAGAGAGAATATTCGGATAAAAAGGTCTTGCACTGATGCCATGAAATATAAAAATCCCACGATTTGTTGTCGAATATTGCAAAGAATTTGATCGATCGTAAACTGCGAGAATATTTCTATTCTAAAAGGTGATATGTATATTTGATACAGCAGATTCTGTTTCCTTTTTATGGAGTCCAGAATCTGTCATTCATGTAATAAAGTATTGCGTCATTGAAGAGTAACAAACAAATGCGTTGCATTGTCCAGGCGTATAAAATTATAGCGACTGTCTAGACACACTGTTTCCACATGTTGACTGACCAGCCACATGGAGAAAGTCTGCACATGGTTACTGACCACTGCACATGGTAACTGCCTCTACATGGTTACAGTCTTACTGACCAGGCACATGGTAACTGTCTCCACATGACAGACTGTCTATAGACAGTCATGCATGGTGATTTTATCTACAGGTGAGCATTTGCCACAGACAGCTTTTTCTTGTTTCCCTTTCCCTGGTCATCGTCCACAAAACGACTGACAACTCATAATAGACTGATTAACTTACAGTACCGCATACCCTTCACGTTGATACAGACTGCAGGACCTTGAGTAGAATTGGATAAACCGTTGCAAATTCCCTCTCGCCTCGAGAACGGACTGACTGTACATATACCTCCAGCGAAGCACTAATGAAAAGAAGAGACTTTATAGACCAAGCATGGTAATATTCTAAAGATTTCCCCATTAAAATAGACCTTTCTTATGACGTCAAACGCGGGAAGACTGATGTTACACGAAGTTTGATTGGCTCTACAAAAACTAAGGAGCCAATAAAACTTCGCGTAACGTTTTTCTGTGTTTGACGTCATTATGAGAAAGAAATTTTCTAGAGGTCAAGTGAATTGATCCCATTTTTCTGCAGGAGGAAACCTTCTTTATTTGTCATCAAATTGTTCGATTACTCTTGAACTGTTTGACGTTGAACTGTTTTTACAATGATGACGTCCAGTGAAGATAAAGAGATTTCTTATTCAGTATTACCATCAATACACAAGATCAATTGTAGTCATATTTGACAGTCCTCTGCATTAGTTCTTGGCTGCTATCTAAACCTAACTCTCTTAATTCATAGAAGTCTCATAATAGTAATTGATGTCTTGATACGGTAACTCAGAGGATTAGCTCAAGACTCGAAGTAAAAGGTTAACAGGAAAATAGACAGATAGGTGATAATCTGAGTTTTTTATAAATCTAATGACCTCACCTTATTAGCGCCAATCTCTCCTTTTCTGACTCGTGTGTATCCAGCCATTGACTATAATAATTTAGTGACCAGCCTTTCACCTTAATACAAGATTAGAACAGTTTAGATTCCAATGATATAAAACATGTTATATACAGTGAGAATGCGAGAAAACAAACCTCATGAGGTGATCTAAGGTCTGAAGGTCCGTGAGAGAACAAATGATGAAGAACAAATGAATAAGGAAGACTTTCACCCAAAGCTGGATTGTTGGATATATCTTCTGCTGTCTGGAATAATAATGGTCTAGAGAAAAATCAGAAGTTATCATTTTCAGATGTCTTTCACTGTACAAGTCTCAATTATCATCACATGTGGTTTCACGACTGTACCTGAAAGATCTGAGTAATTTATAAGATTTGCCCAAATCAGAAACACGACGACACAGAGGACCAACAGCAAACTCGATCTGAAATACAAAAATATACCTTTCAACTAACCCTCTACATTCTGTTTTCTACCACTCATCCATTCTCAGTCTCTAACTCACTATCTTTCTTCACCACTCCAACTTGCATTTTCACTCATCATAGTTCGCTCTTTTCGCAAAATATATACGTTTTTCATTTTTATCACATTTTACCAAAAAACTGACATAAAATGACGAAGCAAAGAGAATGACTAGGCTGTTGATATGATCAAAACACACACACCTATCCCTCGATCAAATGTTTCTTCATTTACTTATGTTTTAAACACAACCAATTATTTAGAATGATTCTCAAACTCCTTCAGTTCTCTCCCCCCCCAATAAATAACTCCCTAACCCTGCCCCCCCCCGCTCACCTGCGCCATGTCAGCAGCCAATCGTAACTTGCCTCCTTCGCCCAATTCTCGTAACAAACTCACGTGACGAACAAACACGTGCAAAATGCGTGCAGCGAGGGAATTTAGCCTAGGAAGAAACGCTGAATGTCAAGAGCGGAAATGTTAAGATTGAAATGTTGAAATGAAAGAGTTTAGAGTTTGGTTTTGATATTTATAGGAATACGTTCCCGCCCGGCATGTCATTGGCAAAGATATTCACTATCCTAAAATCAGACGACCAGTGGGTACCAGTACTATAGAGTTCACTGGGGAGAACAGACAATGGTTCTGAGTTTATAATATTTGTAATTACAAACCTGTTGACAAGAAAATCTCCACAATTATACAAGGAAAAAAGGTTTCTGTTCACATGATTTATGAAATCCTAATGAAGCAATGAAGATAGGACATTACAATGATGAAATATTGCTGTGAATATCAATTAGTTTGGATCTTCTTTCATGAAAAGAGTGATCAGAAAATGGTAATAAAACTGTACCTGAAGCTCGTTAATGTAGGATGAACAGGGTGCTTCAGGGGTATCAGAGATATTAACGGATAATTGAGCGCTGCAATGTTTGAAAATTTAGATTGAGCATTTTTGATTTATCTAATTTATTAATCTCGTTGTATTTTGCAACCTGATGTCTGTGGCTAATATTTAACATTTTTGAAATGAACATCTCGAAACTTTCTTGTACCGACCTTGAAAAATCCTCAGAGTGTATTTTGTAGACAATCTCCTCCATTCTTCTCTGGGTTGACAACAATAATGGTTCGACAGCCGTTTCTATCAATGAAGTTAAAGCCTAAATAAAGAAATTAGGCATTTAATAATTTGATTATCTGATCTATTCCATTGTAGACTTTATATAAGTGTACCTTTAGAGCTATTGAGATATTCGTCTTGGCATTCTTGGGGAATGATACGTTGTCAAGTATCTGAAATATAAGTAACAAACTTTAAGATCACCAAAATCAGAAAATATAAACGACGAACAGGAAGATGGTCTACCTTAGTTGTTGCTTGGTGCATTTCGTAAAGCATGTTAACAATAACGGCATTCTTTTGTTGTGCTCCACTAACTTCAATTTCTATTTCATAAGCGTCTGAACTTGTGACCAGCTGGAGAAGAAAGAAATTGTGTTAGATAAATCTACATTTGTTGGTACACACCAAGCCAATGATACAGCATGTTATTTCCATCACCTCGCCCAGATGGAGAATTAGTTCAACATTCAAATTGTCGATTACGTACCAGTTGTTCAGACTTTGCTGTATATAACTGAATTGTCTTCTCGACATTACGAGACACAGAAATACTCAGACCCGTGTCTACATTTGCAACATTTAGTTCACTAAAAATAAATGGGAAAGTAAAAATCATGGGATTCATGCTCTTTCTTTACGAAAACGTGAGAAATCACGTGATACAAGGAGCGACAAAAACCACATTTTGCTTTTCACTCCAAAACGTATCGTGTTAAAACAAAAGGCTGATAATTGTGTATCATTAGCCTCACAGACAATACCTTGCAATCGTCTTTACAATTCCTGCGACCTCGTCTTTTGATGGTGGGGCCTGAGCACCAGCGGGAAACACCAGGTTGATAGGATCAAAGAGACGCGAGAGTGATCGTGATAAATACGCATTCTCAAAACTTGATAAAGAATTCTTGAGAAAATCCTCTGGACTAAAAAAATCCAGCAAAAATCCAGTATTCTTTTTGATGTGTATTTCTAGGATTACCCAAGTTTTTAGTTAAGTTCACCTCTTTCGAAGTAAACCAAAAGTTAGAAACTAAAAAGTAGTTATTGAGTTCTACCTTGCAGAGTTGTCGTGATATAAATGAAAGAGGCCATAAACAACATCAGCAACACCACCAGTATAGACATTACTAACTGCATTTCCTGTGCTCGCAAACTGCTGAAGACGAGTCCACAGCTCATTGGACAGGCGAAGTAACTTGGGATATTCGCCTTCAAATGCTTGTTTAAGAAATGGCGACTCTGGAAGTTTTAGATTTTAATTTGTAGTTGCATGAATTCAATTCTAAACTTTCAATTGAAGGAAGCTATTTTCTACGCTGGCTCTTACTTTGAGCAGCTCCTATAAATTCCTCTCGTAATGTAACAGTGATCGACTCCCAGAATGTTAAAACACTGCTTCTCTTTCTTTCCTTCAAAACCTCTTGCATGAAACATACATGAGAAACTGGGTCTCTTTTCTTTGACAAAACTTTAAAAAGATGATGAACCTGAAATGGATAAACAAGATACATTCCTCAATCTTTCGTCTTTAATAAAACAAGCTCGTAAAAGGAGCCAATCATCGGGCCTAATGATCCTGACAATAGTGGCTGTCAAACGGACAAAATCTTTGACAATTAGACACTTTTCGTCATATAAATGCACATATACTTTTAAACTTTTAAAGAAATTGAAATAAATAAACGCGTTTGCTCAAGAAAGAGCATTCTACTACCTTACATAGTGTATCGGCAAAAAGGGAGAATTACATATTGAACAAAAAATGCCCCCCCCCCCAATTATCATTCTGGATATGCTACTGAAAAACAAACCATAAGAAGTACCTTTCCACAACAACTGCAAATTTTATCCATTAGTTTTTCCATACCAGTCCAGAGAGTAGCTCTCCACATGGCCGTGTTGCCTGGGGCGGGTACTGCAGCACGACCTGGAGTTGAGTTACCTAAATAAAAAATCCCAAAATTACTTCAGTTTGAGTCTAGGAAACCTAACTTACATTGTAACGAAGGTTAATTGGGTAATTACTTACTATTTTGTCCATACATCAAATTCTGAATATCTAATGTATTAGCTATAGTTGACTTGAGATCCTCTCTTAAGGATTGAACAAAAGTTTCAACAGTTTGTTGTAAAGATCCAAGATTGTGAAATACTTGAAGGGCTGTGGCCACTTGGGTTTGATTCTAAAACATATATTATCAATAGAGTAACCCATTCTAATTAACACTAGACTTTTACCTGAAGCAAATGATAGAATTAGCTGAAGTCAGTCTTCACCTGAGTTTCCATGCCTTGAGTTAACATATTTTGCGCTTGTGTTGTCACTTCTTTCCTTGCATTTTTAATCCAATCAATATCTTTTTCTAAAACCTGGGAAAGATGTACTTCACTTGATTTATCAAATTTTGTTAACTGAAATTCACCATTAATTTATTAATATACAGATGTGAAGGTTTTTCATGCAAGTGTTGAAAAATTTCACAAATCAAGAATTTATTTCATACCTCTATACCAGATAAATCCACACCATCCATTAAATAACCTTTAAATCAAGAACAAGAGTTCATCATTGCCTGGGTTAATTAACACTATCTTTGCCGCACTACTAATACATCATTCAAAGGGAGCATGTCAACTTTATGTATTTGACATCAGCTTAAGCCTAAAATCTTATTAGTTATGCATCTGCATAACCTTCTAGTGCCCAGGGACCACTCATTTAATTGCATCTCATTTTTTTGGGTTAATATCTTATTGTATAATATTTTTGTTGTTCAAGATGGATTATAGTAAACCCTGAAATACCTAATTCACTGAGACTTTGCGCTGCTTTTGTTGTTTCTTTTACTCCTCCTTTGAGTTGACTTTCCAAACGTTTAGTAAGATAACTTATTCTGATCACTCTTCTTAGCAGGTCACAAGTTGTCTACAGAGATTATAATGTCAGTGTCATTAATTTAGGTCTGTCATTATTTTTTTGTTACAAGTCCCATCGACAGATACCTGAAGTCGTCGAAGTTGTGACGTTCTTGTTCTGATTTTTTCATAAGGTTCACTTATTTGTTGATGGATTCTGAAAAAAGGTAATGCAAGCAAACTTAGTAAAAAATATAAATGGTGTACAAGCTGCCCTTGTCACGGACATGAAAAAGTTCATAAAAATTCAACTAAACCTACCTCTCAATTGAAAGTTGTAGAGAAGTTATTCTTGAAGTCATCATTTGTAAAACACCTAAAATGATTATTATTGGATAGTGTAAAGTTGGTACAACAGCAATTTAATTTAAGCACCTGCATCATAACCATATATCTTTAAACATAAGGTTAGCTCAATGGTTAGCATATACGTGGGCTGTGCCTTTCCTATCAACAAACATTTCATATACCTTCAAGTGTTTCTATACCAGTTGCTTGTTGCAAAAGATCTTCATGACGTGTTACAACCTGAATACAAACACTTGCTGTTAAAATTCACATTCTGCACAAAGCACAGTATGCAATTCTCAAAATAGTTTGGTTTCTCTATGTAAGAAAGCCTTTCTATTTCGATGAAATCATTAAAGATGACAACCTGTGAATGCAATTCTTTATCTAACAATCGTACACCATCTGCTAACTTTTCCAAACACTCTCCAATAGCACGATTTTCGATCACACTGTTTGCATAACCTTTGGCATCAAAATCTCTCCCAAGAAATTTTTCAAATGTTGCTGAAATGTTGAGAAATAGTTGAATCATTTCTGTTCAAATATTAAAAACAGGAAAATTTGCAAAGCAGAATTGAGTGGGTAAGCATTGAGGTGGTAGAATCCTTCAGGTGCTAGGTGGCAGAGGAAACTCTATTTCTTTTGGAGGGATTTTTTCTGACCCGAGTTGCACAATGTAAATGTTTAGCCATAATAAAATTTAGCTAAAGGTCAGATCATCAGAGAAAAAACTTGGTGACTGATGTGTACCCACACTGCCTGCACCTCGCATCAACTATCTGCACTGCATTTTTCTTCTGTCATTTTTGTGCACCTGCAATTGATTTCACACACCTGCATCTATTTTACACAAGCTTTCTGAACAAAGATCTGCAGTCTGGATGGGAGCTATATGGAATATTTTGAGAGGCTGGCTGCTACAAATGCTGGCTGCTGCATCGTGTCAGCTCATGGGAATAAGCAGAGTGGGTGTGCAGCAAGGAATGAACAAAGTGGAACAAAAGTGAATTACGTACGGAATTAAATCCTTCTTATTTCAATTAATGGAGTGTTATGAGTTGATTTCCTAGATTCTGTCATTCTGAGGAGTGAGCTAGAACGGAGTTGTTTTTTGTTAATCTTAACACAACTCAAAGCCCTGTCTGATTGATGTACGTCAACACAAATCTATGGTAAGAAACCAAATAAAAGCTATTTGTCTAAAAGAACAATAGTTTGAACTTACAATCTTCTTTCAGTGTTTCCAGAACAGTTGAGCTTTTTGAGTTGATTGTTGCGTCCATCTTGGAAATTGGAACTTTCTATTCGCCAAAAAAACCGGCGCCACGTCGGAGCATTCTTCCACTACACTGAGCTATATATACTCATTTCACTGTACTGCGGCAAAGTTTGCGCAACACTGATATGGCCGCCGCTGAGGTAGTGAGAGAAGGTCGTTTATCTGGCAAAATTGCCGTCCTTACTGCAGCAGCACAAGGCATTGGACGTGCTACTGCGATAGAATTTGCAAAAGAAGGAGCGCGTGTTATTGCCACTGATATAAACGAAGACAAATTATTCGAGCTGAATGATATTCCTGGTATTGAAACACGACCATTGGACGTCACAGACAGTAAGGCCATTGAGAAACTGGCCGACGATTTTATAAGGATTGATATTTTATTTAATTGTGCAGGTAACGTCAGAATTTTTATTGATATTTTATTTCATTGTGCTGATAACATAGAAATTAGGCTGATTATTTTATTCCAATTTTCTTCCCAGAGCCTCCTTAAGATCCCTCATATTGAGCTTGCCTTATTTAGCATATGAAAATGACTTGGGTATCAAAACGCGATTCCTAGTGAGTTCTATCAAATGCAGGTCCAGTAAAGGCATAAAGAGAATGGCTTCTTTGCTTCATCATTGATGATTGCTTCTCCTAAAGTCATCCCTAATCCTTTAGAGCCACACCCATAGACCCCACCAAGTTTGTTCTACAACTTACATGCATTCTGTTTATTATAGGTATTGTCCTAAGTGGCTCAGTTTTGGATTGTGATGAAAAAGATTGGGATCAGAGTTTTGATGTGAACATCAAAAGCATGTTTTGGACATGCAAACATTTCATTCCAAAAATGTTAGCATATAATTCTGGTTCTATTATCAATATGGGATCCGTGGCATCCAACATTCTTGGTGTAACCAACAGGTTTGCTTACAGTGCAACCAAGGCTGCTGTCAGTGGGTTAACTAAGTCAATTGCCGCCGACTTTGTGTCCAGGGGTATTCGTTGTAATTGCATTTGCCCAGCTCGTATTGAGACACCATCACTGTGTGGCCGTTTAGAAAGTTCACCTGATCCACAAAAGACAAGAGAAGATTTTCTGAATTTACAAAAGATGGGGCGTTTTGGAAAACCTGAAGAGGTGGCAAAGTTAGCTGTTTATTTAGCTTCAGATGAATCAGCATTTACTACAGGCCAAGAGTTTGTTATTGATGGTGGAATGAGTTTACCATAATTGGACAATTTTGCTTTTAACTACCACAATTATCTATAAGGTCAATGTAATGCTAAATAACTAATCAAATGTCAACAATTGTAATCTAATTAATTAGGACTGTTTGCAAACAATAAGGATGATCATCAGATATGTATAAGTATCTTGCCATATCTATGCTGTATGTTGTTCAATTTTTTTTATACCTCAGAAAAAATTACAATAAAAGAAACAATATGGATTCCACTTGCACAATCAAATCCTTGAAGTGGGAAAAATCCCTGGTCTAACAAAAACACTGTTGCCTCTAATGCCCAATATTACTTGTCCCTCTTTCACTATCTTAACCCCACCAATCAACTATCCTATAACACACTGGGCCCTTTGGAGAATGTAGGTTTCCTACATTCTGAGTTTTATACTAAACCCCCATTGAATTAGCTGGTTATACTTATTTGGTTCTTGAATGTGTTAGATAAACTTCTTCAGCAACAAATCAAGTTCAATTGATTTACTCTTGACGTTTTCATTGTTATCATTTCGCAAAATGGCCAGAAGTCGATACAACTCTCTCAACAGATCTCTGTGACTATCACTCATTTCAAGTTTGTTTTTCTCTACCAGTGATAACAAAGTTTTTGACACTTCTAAACTTTTCAATCGGATTGCAGCATATCTTACATTTTCAAGGCATGGAAATAGTTCGGTGAGTACTTCACTTACAATTCTTCCTTGAAATTCTATATCCTCATTGGCTGTCACTTTCCCGACGAAGCGATCAAGTGATTCTAAAATAGCAAGTTGAATTTTCCACGGGTGATTTTTAAGAGATGAAGTAAGGATTTTGAGAATCATTTCCCGCTGTTCTAGTTTGAGTTCTCTCTCTGATGGCCAGGCGGAACCAATGCATTCAAATGCATTGATGACAAGATTTGCATCAGGGATTTGTTCATCCTCATCTTTTTCCTCGCCATCATCTGGCTTCTTGATAACAGGGCTCACGATTGGCTGTACAACATCGTACACTTCTTTGAAAGCAATCACCTTTTTCTCTTCCAGTATTTTGCTAAGGCATTTGATGGCGCTGGTTTTGTAGGCCGGTTTTTGTTTTCGACATTCTTTCAAAACAGCTCCAGCTATTGCTTTGGTATCTGCATCGTCCATCATTGTATGACATTTCACAAATACGGTCGCAACACAAGAGATGATGCTCTCTTTACCATCCCAAGTACGGCCGGATAAACTAGACAGAAGAGAAGTCACAATACTATCTAAAAATTTCTTTGGAAGATCTTCATGTAATGTAGTGACTACTGTTTGAATACTATCAGCAGCCTCAACTTTACGTTCCCAGGATTGGCCGGCAAGAAGTGTGGAGGAAATATGAATAATTTCTTGAAGGTAAAGCTGAATTCCTCTCTTTGAGACTGGAGTGTTTTCAGACCAGATATCAGCCCATGGTGACTTGTTCTCTCCAACTTTATCTTTACGATGCATTGCAACGAAAGCAACAGGAAGGATAGACGCGGCATGATGCGCCATAACATCAGGCGAGGATCTTGAAATCTCTTTACAAACCATACCACAGGCATTCTGTAAGGATTCATTTTCTTTCTCAAAATACCATGATTTCATTTTACCAAATAGCTTCGAGACACTGCTGTCTTTTGCGACTTTCACCAGGGAGCCAATCGCCTCCGCATACTTTTTGCAAACAGCTCGACTTTTGTCAGTGAGTCCTGATAACAAGGCACTCAGTAGTTTTCCAGCATGAGGCTGTAATTCCTGCCCACATTGCTGGACCAGAGAGATAACAAAACTTGCGCAACCTGCTTTAGTCCCCAACCCAAGACCACTACGTAACAGTTCTGCAAGGCGAGGAACAAGATGTTCCAGGACAGTTGCGTCCACATGTTGAACACACAATGAAACTGTCTCCATCATTGGAGAAGATCTTGAAAAAGAAATTCTTGCATCCTCAAGTCTTTCCTGCATGTTTGGATCCTTCTGGATTTGTAAGCTGAGGTAGTTCAATTGCTGTGGCTCTAAACCGCTCAAGGATTCTAAAAGACTAACAACCAAAATGGGAATGTGTGGTTTTAAAAGGCTTCCAGCGTTCTTACTGATCTTGACAATAGTATGCAAGACAAGCTTGCGTATTTCATCGACACGGCTCGCAAGACCTTGCTCCAGCAACACAGGCAGCAAAACACGAACAGCTTCTTGGCCAACCTTCCCTTGATCAGGATCACACGCACGAATGGAGGCAGACTGTAATGTCTTACACGCCACTTCTGCTGCGTTTCGCACACTTTCCTTGATATCGTCCATATCTCTCAAACACATCGTCCATAGCTGAGGTAAGTACTCAAGGACAGTGTCCAATGAACGACCGTTGAGAAAATTACCAACAGCAACACAACAAGATTGTCGAATACGCCACGTGGGGTTGTGCAAGTTCGCCAGTAACTCGGCTACGATCTCGTCTTTAAACTGATCGACAACTTTATGTTGATCTTTCACAATTGCGTGCCAAATACTTAGCATTGCTTCACGAACTTTGCTGTTTGGATCAAATTGATACCTTGAGAAATAAAATTTAATATAAGTCACACAAAAAACGACTTTGCACAGTGGATATGTAGACACACTAACGAGGTATGGAAAGATGTCTGTCTTCTGCGAAATAATCGTCTCAACTAAATCCCATCCTACAGACTATGTAAGTTCTCAGAGCGAGTTACAAACATTAAAAGCCGGAATACTCGTACTGAAATTTTGTCAGGGTCAAAATCTGCGAGTGGTATCGAAATGGTAAAAATCCTAAGAAGACAAAAGCCAGTATAAAAATAATAATTAGCGCACTTTACCTATACAATTTTGGCACCAAGGTCTTCAAATGTGGTTCCAATTCTTTCTTTGCTTGCGAAGCAATCGATGCAAACCCAAAAGCCGCACCTTTCTTTGAGTTCCACAAAGCATTATGATTTGCCAGATGCAGGAATCTGTAGACAAGCTCAGGTTGGTTCATGTCATTTGCCAAGGAACACAGTTCTTTATAAGTTGATAGTTGCCCAGCATCACCCAGAGGCATCGCTTTATCAAACAGCTTCGTATCTGCTGTGACATTTTGAACCTTCTTCTTACTAAAGAGCATTGTATCAATCAATGAAGAAACAATATTTTTTCTAAACTCTTCTGAACCGAACTCGTAGACTAAACTAAGCCCTTTTGAGGATACTTCTTGAACAATCTCGTCGTTCTCTGAAAGCATTGAGGAGAATGCTCGCTGGATATCAGTCATCATTTCTTGAACAGCCGGATGTTTGCTTGAGTGTTTTAACAGAACTAGCAACCATATACAAGCGGCTTTCCGAACATGAGCAACGTCACTGGTGAAGTACTCTCGGACAATTTTCCCAAGCATCCATTCCATTGTCTCCTTGGTTTCTGGAATATCTTTTATCAGACTAGTGCTTACAACCCACTTACTTCGAGAGGCAGTAGACAGATTGCCTGCACCGGCACAAGATAATGCTTCACCAACAGTAAATTGGAAGTCAATATCACGTTTCTTGGAAGCATCAAAGAGGATTTCAATAACTTGCTTGGTGTGAGGAAATTGTTGTTCTCCAACACAGGTCATTCCAAGAACAAGTGCAGCTTTTTCACAAAGTTTTGTTTCTTTAGAATTATTCATTAAATAGGCGAGTTGTCTTACAATATCAGCCTTTGTAGCAATTTCTTCAGGCAACAGTGACCTAATATCATAACTGTTATCATCTTGTTTGGTCAAGGCACCGTCAGGTAAGGGCATACTACTCTGCTTACAAACTTCACCAATTGCATCACAAGCTGTATGTACCAATGAAGTGGACTGGCTGGCTAGAAAACTGATGATTGCTTTAAAGGTTTCTGTAATTGCTTTCTCAATTTTGGATTCAAACAGTTCTGAGTCATCCAAATCTACCACTTCCATTGAATTTTCCATATTCTGGCTGCAAAGATATTGACCAATAAGATGACCAATACTGTTGATTGTTCCATGACGAACAGCTTCAGAAGGATCATTAACAGTTGTCAGGAGGCTTGTTAATTCTTCAAGGACATTTTTACGTCCAGACTGACAAATAAGAAGAGCGAATATTTGAGCTGATGTATTTCTAATGACATTGTGTGAAGACCAAAGAAACCTTTTGATCCATGGCAGCCCATCTTCATTTAATTCTGGTGCAAGCTGCTTGGTCGCTGAGGCAAGAACTTCCAAAAGATTTCCCAGAGCAACAGCATGTAGTTCATAGCTACCAGCAGGCTTCAATGATTCTTGAATGAAAGCAAGATAATAGTAAAGAACAGTATTTTGTTCATTTAGTATCTTTTGCACATATTTTGAAACTGGTATGATGGAAAGGTCATTATCAACATCTTCTTGGGTAACCCCAGCACTAGCATTCAAACAGAGGTGAAGATATTGCAACATGTTAATGAGTATCGCTGGTGAGAATGGCAATGTCCCAGCAACAGTAACATAGCTTTGTTTGTAACCGTTTCCACCATTAAGTGTTTGATGGATAAAGTTGATTAATTGACAAAAATCTGGTAAACTAGGACCATCATCACCATCATTCTTTTTATGCTGATGAAACAGTAAGCCTCGGCTTGCTTCCTCTCTTATGTCGTTTCTAGAATCTGCAGATGCCAAAAGACATGCATAACGTGACTTCACATGATCAGTTGGGAAAAGAATATTTGCTGTCTGAAGAGCTGCAAGTCGACATTGTGGCTTCTCTTGGTTAACATTATCCAACACCAAAGCTTCTATCATAGTTAGAGTTGCTGGTGGTGCTGATTTGCAAGCATTTGTAATCATGCTTAAAGCTTGTAAAATATCAAGTCCAGTGTCTGGGTCTTTACTGTGTAAAGCTTGAAAAAGACTTTGTATGACTGTAGTATCCCCATGAAACAATGCTGGTGATCTTTTAGCAATCTTTCCAATGGCCAAAAAGGTTATCCGTTCTATATCTGATTCATCATCATTTGCAATCAGCTTGAGAAGAGTAGAGAGCAATAAAGGAGAAATAATTTTGATAACTTTGTCAGAACTAAATTCACATAAATGATGTATAAACTGAATTCTGAACTTTTTCAATTTCTTCTTAGCTTGATTTCCACTTTCACCTTGATTCACATGAAATACAATTTGGAGACAGGCTGGGAAAATGTTTGTGCATTTTCGTGATTTTAAAAGGAATGGAAAAATCTTTAATTGTAGAGCTGTGCTTGCTGCAACACGACATTCATCAGGAGGAACTGCAGATTTTCCTGGTACATTTATGTTGCCAAGAAAAATAGTCATCAATTTGTTCATGACATTTGCATGTTCCCAATCAGATGCTTCTGTCATTCTTTTAAGTTGATGATCTGCATAGTCTGAGATAGTATGACGTGTATCACCCATAGAAACCACAAGATGAACCTGAACTAATGTTATATCAAACAAGTCTGCTGATAGAAACTTCAGTAATCCAAGTTTAACATGTTCAAGATTTTCTAAAGTAACACCTGCTGACAGGACTTGATGAATGGTAGTTTTACTCAACCCTGGTGGAACTATTTTTTCTTCATCCATCGCAATATTATTCATAGCATTGTATGGCATAATTAAAACATCAAGAACAAAACTCAGAAATAAATCTAAAGTGGTTTTGTCTTTGCTTAGAACTGAATGTACATCCTTCATCACAGACAGTTTGTCACCCACAACGAATAATGCAAATACTGGTATGGCAAGCTGCAACAAACATATTTGCTGTGGATGTGATTTTCCAGCCATGCTTGATAGTAATTGAGGCAAATATGCAAGCTGTTCATCAGAACTTAGACGTGTAAAACCCATTTTAAGATAAAGAATAGTGAAATTTCTTACATATTGAGTGCATTTTGGGTCCTGATATTGCAAAAATAAACCCTCCACCGGTAGTTGGACACACTCACGGTTCTTCAAAAGACGATTTATTTGTGCGAGAAGCTCTAAAACTTTCTTTTTCACATCTTCTTTGGGGCTTGCAAGCTTTAAAAGAACTGGAGTCAGGAATTTCTTTGTGAACTCTTGCAATTGTTCATCCGTTGAAGCAACTCCGAGACGCATAAAAACTCTCTCAAGCAATTCATGTTCGCCCAATTTTTCATCCATGTTGTAGTAAAACAGCTCAATCCACGATAATGTTGTGAATCTTAACAAGAACTCACCTAAATAAGATTACAAATACTCAAGACTCGCTGGCAATAAATATTTTTCATCGATTTTCTGTGATTTTCTCAATTTTCTTCACAACTGACTCATGAATCGTCAGCATTTTTACGAATACTTCATGTTATTCCGGTAAAATAATGCTGCTACCACCGTCGTTTGCATTCGTGCACTTGCTGCACACCCATTGACAACAGAACTTGCGCAAAGGGTTCATAGCATATGATTATAGGGTTCGCCTTACACTCCCCCTTTCTGTTCGACGCCCCCGGAGTTTCGTTATAACATTTCTTCCCTTATAAGGGAAGCTACAAGGCTGCGAAACATAGACGGAAATAGGCCGCAACTTCCGCTTTGAAATGTCATAAGATCTAGTTTTATAAACATTGCGCAAAGCTAGTGACTATATCACTAGTGGCTCATAGTAAACACTTCTGTATAAGAACTTGCAACATCTAATTTAGTGGAATCTCGCTTAAAACGATGGCAAAGCTTGCTTGTATTTTGTTCTTCTTAGCTACGGTTCAAGGGGATATTTATATGCATAATCCAAGGTGAGCTTTCAAATATCAAATTCCTTCTTGGATATAAAAGGTTTCCTTGACAATAATTTAAGATCTTGGTGCTAGTCAAAGGGTGTTAGTAAACTACTTCCGAAATTCAATATTTTATCTTCTAAAAACTCGATTTTACAGGGGCTCAAATAATCGACTGGACGAAGCAAAAAGAGAGAGAAATAATGCTAATAGGTAGGGTCATTAATTATTCTATAATAATAAAACAATGTCGCAGTTAATACTCAATAATACCTCAGCAAATAGTTTTCATGTAAAATCTGATGGATTTTTTTCCCAATATCTTTTTTCTAATTGTATCGCAAACTTTAAACCCGGATGTTTTTTAATTTTTTACGTCGTAGATTGTTCGATTCACAAAACAATAATCGCGGTGGATACAATGTTGGTAGTCTTTATTATTACGAGGGTTCTGTTCTCTCTGTGGAATGGTAATTTTTTTAGTAAAAATTTTTTAAATCTTTTATTGATATTTCTCAATTCAAACGCAAAAGATTTTGACAAAATAGATTTTTATTAATAAAGACGTATTTGATGAATAATGATTGTGATAATATATTTATCAGGACAAATCAACATTCCTGTGGAGACCCAAATAATAATTGTGAAATTATTTTACAATACATGTGTGGAGATTTGGTTCGAGATGGTACAACTACACAGTGAGTTTAAAATACAATATAAAAAACAAAACATACTGCTAGTGGTATAATTTTATAATCAAATATATTTCTAACATTGTATAGGACAATACCTGACAATCGAGTTCAATGCAAGAATTATGACTGCAAAAGAGACAAAACGTAAGTTTTTATGGTATATTCAAACATACCATTGGCATGTAGAATCAGCTACAAAATGATGTCTACAGAATAGAAATAGATTTGGGATTGCCTTTCCTTTTCAATTAAAGAAAGAGAATGCATTCTGCAGTATATTATTTATTTATTCATTCTCTTCATAAATTTATGTTTACCTAATTAATTTATTTTAGATTTGGTATGCATGAAGATTATGATTATTATAAGAAGTGTAATTTTCGAAAACGGAATAGAGGATTATTTACTGCGGATCAGGTAATTATGAAGACAATGCAGTACCTTTAGAATCCATGCAAATTAAGAAAATATGTCTTATTAGATTTAGTAACACATTAAGCCTACCACTTATATTACAGTAGTTATCACTTATATTAGTTTTATTCATAGGAAGCCCAGACAAATGAGTTGAAGTTAATAAAAGTCCGTAAAACACTTGAGATATGTGTTAAAATTAATTAAAGTGTGTTATATGCTACAAAACTACTGTTAGAACCATGTATGTAGCGTGCTCCAGTGGCGCTGCCATTTGACTATGCAACTAGTGACGTAACTTACTATATTATTAGGAAGGATGGAAACTCTCGCCTCAATTTTCAACATGTTCACAAATTAAAACACAAATTACTATAGTAAAACGGTTTTAATTTGTGAACATGTTGAAAATTGAGGCGAGAGTTTCCATCCTTCCTAATAATATAGTAAGTTACGTCACTAGTTGCATAGTCAAATGGCAGCGCCTCTGGAGCACGCTACATACATGGTTCTAACAGTAGTTTTGTAGCATATTACATACTTTAATTAATTTTAACACATATCTCAAGTGTTTTACGGATTTTTATTAACTTCAACTCATTTGTCTGGGCTTCCTATGGTTTTATTTCGCAAAACCACATTCAAAAAACATATGAAATATTATGATGTACACTTAATATAATTCATAAATATTGGAATATTTTAAGAAATTAAAGAAAAATTCAGCAAGAGCAACTCGGCAAAACCCTGGAGGAACCAGACGTGGTTATGAGTGCCCAGAAGAAAGAGATTATTATCCTTATTGGCATCCATCACCTTGGAAGGTTTAAAATTTTTTATTTCCTAATTATTATTTGCCATGATGGTCTGTAAGATTGTCAAACACATGTAAGCCAGCCACATAAAACATCTATATACATTTAAAATATCATGCATATGCTTGTATCAGTTGCAATAACCAAACCGGATTTTCTTAGGATATTGCAGTCCTCACCAATGATGCAACCCGATGTCCATTTTATGAAAGAGAAAGTGAAAATGTGAAGGGCCGTTATGAATGTGTGTTGCCAAAAGAATACCTGAGAAAAAAAAATTATCGAAATTATGAAATCCCTAATAATGAAGAAGATTGTTTGGTAGGTTAAATTCAGTATCACTTTGCATGGTTACCACAAAAGCAGACTACAGACATAAACTAGAATTATTTCACCAGGGCTTAACTTAGGGTCTAGTGAAATTTCCTCTGGCTCCCCTAAGTGGCTCTGCATGCACATAAAACTAAAATTGTTAAATGTATTTGTTACAAAATTAGAAAGAAATCCAAACAAATTTAGTGAAATCACCAAATGGTACGGCGCTGCGTGGTGAATGGGTACTTCGACCATCCCATGGGTTGCCTCCTCCAGAATGTCGCGAGACTGACTGGTCACGTGACAATCATCTAGGAAATGGGATTGGTGGTTTTCCAAATGCTTACAATTGGACATTGCCAAATATAAATGAAGAAAATTGTGTTCTCAGGATAAGGTAAAACTATGATTACCACAACTATGGTAGTACCATGCACAACTAGTTATGCAAGACCTTCACTTGCCCAAAACAATAAATAACATCACATACCTATAATTACACAATTGAATTCAATAGATACAACATTTCAACTGGCGAATTTGATGGCTGGGACTCCAGTGTGAATGCATCACTCAACACACCAAGGGGACAACGAGAAACACAGCTAGATGTTGCTTCTAAGTATGATATGGACCAAGAAGAAGCTAAAAAAAGGGGATATGTTTATAAACAGAATCCTCAAGTCAAAATATTTGGAGATGGAGATGAAGGATTTGAATTGAGGTTGGCAATTAACACCAATCAATTCGGTCGTGTTTTTCAAGACAGGTGAGCCTCGGGTTTTTCTGTATATACGTTTCACTCGTGCACTGTATATATTCAGTTTCATAATTCACAATATTGTCAACAGTATTTATCTATTAACCCTCAATTTTTTTTTCTCTTTCTACTCTATAAAGATCACACACATTCGCGATCAGATCACGACCTGCAAACCTAGCTGGAAGGACTGTCCATAATCTCAATGTACGTGGTAAACGTGGAAATATTGTACAAGTATATCCTGCTGTAGAGTATGATTTTGTACCTAACAGACTGGGAATAAGAAATGGAGACTATGTTCACTTTCAGTAAGTTGTCTGTCTTTTTCTTACCTGTACCGGGGTCTCCCACGACATTAAACATTTATCATCCTTGTAAATACTAAACTTTGTTCTTCCAGATGGACTGGTTCAAACACGAACCCTAAAAACAATGATGGTCAAGGCAAAGCAGGAACTGATAGAAACAACGCTGTCTTGCTACGAGGTCCACAGTACAAAGAAGCAACTCCAGAGTCAGGAACGTATGGTCACTGGGGAAATAATTATCCCCAACATTTGGATAAAGCAGAATTTCTGGGTCTTAGAAGAAAAGATTTACAACACTTGAGCATCTTAGATAACGGTATGATGTGCTTTTAATCGGCGGCCAGATCTTTTCCAGAGGTTCTGTTCCTATACTTCCCGGCTGGTTCATTACGAGATTGCTGTGACCATGCTTTTAACGTGCGTTCCCCGTTGACTTAAGAAAACATCTAAACATGTAGTTTAGATTTCCCCCAATGTTCTTAAAATATGATATTATTTGCAGCTCAATATGGCGGGGAAATGTCTGAACTGGATGACGCAGGAACATACTTTGATCTCGGCCCCAGGAAGGTGACTTCAAACGGCATTTATCATTACATGTGTTCAAGAAACAATAATTTCTCAAATCGTGGTCAAAAAGGCAAGATTGTTGTCAGTGATACCGCTGTAAGCTCC
Organism: Dendronephthya gigantea; assembly: GCF_004324835.1. NCBI lineage: Eukaryota > Metazoa > Cnidaria > Anthozoa > Malacalcyonacea > Nephtheidae > Dendronephthya > Dendronephthya gigantea. The sequence goes on along the minus strand of NW_021163170.1, from coordinate 440,719 downwards.
AAGAAGATAGGATGGAATGGAGGAAACGTCACCGTTGGCGAGAGGTAAGTTCATCTTCTGTTCCAAAACCATTCATAGTTTAACTACAACCACATTACAAAGTACCAATAGTCGATGACCATCTCCAGGAGACCAAACAGAAATAAAGAATTTTAATTTTTCAGCAATGTCCAAGGTGTGTGGGTGGAACGTGGTACATTCAACAGCCTTAAACCAATCACACTTGAGGAATGGTCAAAAAGCGATGGTGAGTCACAGATCGAAGCCATGGGTGGATCTGTTGATGTTGGTGATAGTTACGCCAGTAACTTCCTGGTGATTAATCCACAAGAGAAGTTAACTGATGGTGATAAGAAATTCTCTGTGACGTTGAAAGTGGACTCGAGTATGTCAGGAACAGTAACTGTCTATAAATCAGATAAAGATAAACCAGAGTGGCGTAAAGTCGATTCAAATATTGAAGATGGAGTCGCAAAAATGCAGGTTGATTCAGGTTAGAATTTCGAGAATTTCACCGTGAATTTTGCTATAATAAAGAGCTGAAACATGTAAGATGTTATTGTTCGTGTTATTTGGAAAAACCATGCATGCAGAGTATTTCTTTAACCGAAAAACTTAATTAATAAAGGCAAATTTATTATCAGTTTGCTAAATTCTTCTATAAAACTAACGGCAAGAATTGTTGTTAAGGTGGTATTATCATGGCCCGTTCATCTACCAACGTCGGTTTGATAGTTGGTGTGGTAATTGCTTGTCTTATTGTGGTGGTAATTATCGTTGGTACGACCATCTACTGTCGCAAGCATCCTGAAAAATGGCACAGCACCCGACGAACATTTACCAACTGTCATCGATCATTACAGCGCACTGTTTAGGATCAATCATAACGTCATTCATACTATAAACGTTTGCTTGAAATTGTCGATCTTCAGTCATGTAATTATTTCAGTGATATGTGAGATCATGAGCTCACGTTGAAAATGCTTGGTAGGGTAGGGTACAGTAGGTAGATTCGTGTAACCTCTAATTCAGAATGCGATTACCAAACCATTAAGATGTTGCTGTAATATCTAACTATATAATGGAAATAATGTCTAACTTTGTAGAAATTATTACACACATTTTTTACATGTAATTATTTATAAATACATTTTTCACACAATTCTTAATTGCCAATGTTAGAAATTAGAATGCTACGGAACAGCAATAAAATAATGTCAAATACCTGAGTTTCATTCATGTCGTAAACAAGGCGAGCTTTGACTTGGTTGAAGGTTGGTCTTCGACTTTTTACAAAACGTCCAGCGTACATACACATTACAATACTCCCGGGGCCTAGCATCCTCGTCCCCAGGTTTTTCCTAACTATAGTCTGTGAAGGGGGATTGTGAAGGGATTGGCCAATCAAATCGGGTATTTTGGAGTTTAATACGCTGCAGTGAAGAAGAGTTTCATACAATCTCTTGTCGTGCAGGAGGCATTCGGACTACAACTAAATTATCATAGTTATGAATGTTATTTTGTTAAAAATATAACTTATAAGATATATATTACACACTTGACTGACTCACGCTAGAGTCTAGTAACTATACAACATTTACATATTTATACAAAATATTAAACCTGGCTTAATCATTCAGTTGACATAACAAAGCAGTTCCCTTGGCAATCCAGAAATCTGACGACATATCTGAGGGCAGATGAACAGCAATGACGAAATTTGTTGAATGACCTGTAGAAAAAAATATAAACAACGACATAAGGTAGAGAACAGATATCTCAACCTATATACAGTATATATAGACGTGGTCACGATGATGTTCACAACTTAGGCCATGATGCAGTACAGGTTAGTGGCACCAGCTTACCTGTGGTGGAAAGAACACCTGCTCTTGCTGAGGTCTTGTAAAGTGGACAAACATATTTTGTACTGTCGGGAACAAAATTCATCTCCGGTTCCAGATGCAAGATTGGTAATGGCTGTAAAATGTATTGTAGCATAATGAAATTAACAATTTATAGCATACATTTAGACTCTAAAGCAAGATTTTTCCTTTACCGGGTTCATTTCAGCCGGGAGTGCGTCGACCAACACCATAGTTTTATCATCCCATTTTGCAGCGTCTAAAAACAGGCCATGAACATACACTCCATCCTCGACCATGGGAGGAAGATTTGCGTCAATGATCTCATCATTACGTAACTCTATCATCTCACTAAACTCCTCTTGATTGCAGTATTTTGACTGGACTGTGAAGCGGAAGGACAGTTGATCGATTGGCTGATTGTATTTACGAGCGTGGTTCTGCAAGGCACCAGTAAGGAAACCTGTGGAGAAAGACGGCATCGGTTAGACTGTAACCCATGTAGTATAAGACGACTGTCATGTACCATCTGTCATAAGTTTACTGTCGTATTCGACTCATTTACTGTTAGAGCTGAGGGCCCAATATTAAAAAGGATTCAAGTTATTCTACCTTGTGGAAAGAAGAAACCTGATATCCACAAAGATCGCGGCAAACCATGAACCATCCATTGCTACAAAATAGAAAAAAGGTTATTGGGATGAAAAAGCATGAATAGTTCTTTCATTGAACTTCAGGTGAATGTAGTTCTTACAAAGATGAAGGTTGTTCGCATAACTAAATCTTTCACCCATGAACCCAATGGTTTAAGTGATGGATACGCAGCGTTAGACCACATCTCAGGCACCTAGAGTGAATAAAGATGGGAAAATAAACCGTGTTCAAATCTTAACTATATAAGACATGATATTTAATTACCTGGTTGTTAAGAAAACACGTATAGACTTTATCGAGCTCCAAAGACATGACAACAAAACCTTTAATCGCCTTTTGAAGTTGTTGTAAAGACTCCTGGATAATATAAATAATTATTACAAGATGATGTGATACGCTCTCAAACTCCATAATGATCAAAACCGGCATACCTTGATAATTTTGAGGAGTTTATTAAAGCGATCAACCTCCTGGATGAGAACAGTTGTTAGCGAATTCACACGATCATTTGCATCCAGCTATTTGGAAGACAGAAAAAATTGTTGAAACACATAGTCTTGACCTATTTCAAATCAAAATATGCATGTCTTTTTGATTCCTGTAAAATACTCAAAATATAACGAGTTATGTTCTGTTGTTTCATTCTAGTTTTACTCCACGAAATATTGAAAAATATTTCTGCTGTTCAGGTTAATCTCCTGCAGTAACTGCATCAAAGAGTATCGCTCTTGGGACAACTGATTATTGAATTCAATTAATAATATGTGTAGTCGTACCTCAAACAAAGCCTTATTAGCTTTATCCATATCAAGTTTATCTGGAATTTTTCCTAAAATATTCTCAGCAAGTTCGTACACAATCTCGTCACTAGTCTTCCCTCCGCCACTGCTGACCAGACGTGGTTGAACATCAAGGACAGTCGTGATCAGAGTCTGAGTTTCTTGACTCTACAAAAAGAAATAATGGTCGAAAAAATGGTGAACAGAGAATATAAAGAATTGCAATTAGCTAATTACTTTGTAAGTAAATTAGTTTGTAGGTACACCACGTAAGTATTCAATACTGCAAAGCATTCGGTCCGTTAACCCGGGCCTTCATCAGTGCAATGATGAATTGCAATAATGAAGGCACTGATGAAGGCCCGGGTTAACGGAGCGAAAGCTTTGCAGTATTAAATATTTACGTGGTGTACCTACAAGCTACTGTAATTTACTTCTTTGATGTCACCATGCAAACGTACAAGAATATCATTAATTACTTTATAGTTTTCATTGTAGAAACACATGCAGAAGATAACGATCCAGTGATCCAGCGAAGAACGAAAATCATACCTGAAAAGCGATGTTTGCATTTTCGTTCATACCAAACACTTCAGGCTCGTCATTCATGGGAAGATCATCAATAAATTGTCGATAATCTGATAAACCATCCAACTCAGGAGGATAGTAGATACCTTAAAAACAGAGAAGAACTGTCAAGCAGATTACATATGATACAGTAGGTAGACCATGATTCTTGAGTGTACTTATAGCATGACTAATCTAAATACAATGCTCAGAAATTATTTTGGTAATATTCAATTCATACAGAAGAGCTCTCACAGAGTAGAGTCCCTAGGGTTTCAAACAATTTCAGTTCTTTATACGTAATGCCAAACCTGAAGGTGAAAATTTGTATCCTTCCTCGAGAATTTCAGGAGCGAAAAATCTTTTTAAAACAGTCCGAAGACATCTTTGATCCCATTCATCTGTGACACGTCCTCCGTAAGTTATCTAAAATTATTACACGAATTTAGTTGTTACACCAAGGCAAAATAAATCATTTAATTAGAGAATTATCAGTCAAACAGCGAATCATTTATTCATTAATGATTTGTGCATCTTTCTGATATTATAATTGCTCGACTAATCTACCTCTCCGGTGATAAAGACAAGAGCATCCCAAGGAATCCTGGATTCTTTAATAAACATCTTCAAAGTGTCCAAACCACATTCACGATCAGAATCATTGAACTCGTACTAAAAAAACAGAGAAAAAGGAAAGGTATTGTCACACATTGAGAGAAGAATATGAGGTGATATTATCAACCATTCACAAGCATTAAACAATGTTTACTTTAATATTCCAGCCCAAAGGACCAAACTTCTTTCTTTCCTGGATGATGGCGTGGAAGAAACACAAACCAAACACAAGTTTCCGCCATGAGACACCAAGTTCTTGAATGAAAAAATAACATCGAAATAATTGCAAATCACCATTTTTCTTTCCCGCTATAAATCTTTAAATCTTGTAAAAAGTTCTATTAACTGGCAGCACCAGCTTCTTTCCAAAGACGATAATAATCGTCAAGTGTTTGAGTAAATACTACAATAATGTATTGCTGATAATAGGGTACTGATATATTATACCGTGGTTTTCAAATGGATCTGTATTCAGTTCACCAAAAGCTCTCTTGACGTTGGCCCGAAGTCCTTTGGGAGGTTCGTTTGTGACTTTGACGCTGTTTTGAAGGACAGTTACTGGGAATACTTTCGTGGGCATTGAACTGAGAAACAGACGAAAGTCTTCATGCACTTCAACTTCACCAGAAGATATCGCTTTAACTATCGACTCCATTTTTAACATCCACGATGCAGCCAGATGACAATTCTGGTGAAAGATGGAGAATTCATTTCTATTACAACTATCCAGTATATAAGTTTACCGTGGAGAATAGAGGCGTGGCCAGGATTTTTGTCTAATGGGGGCGCTTATATAATTTCATAGAGGCTTGTTGGGGTTAGGCTCATATATTTTAATAGAGGCTAACTATGCAAGTGCTTGGAAATGTGATGGACAGATATATCAGCACAGAACTAAAAGACTTGATATTGAGATAGATGGTACAGAAAGTTCAGTTTTTCACCTGTAAGAAGACCCAGTCTCCTGATTTTAACGCTCCCTTGATCATTTTTTCTGCGACCGGTCCTTGACCTTGGCCGAGTGAAATTGCTTGCACTCTTCAAAAGAGAAATTAATGTGAAGACAAGATAAATAACGAGAAGTGATTGAGATGTGAACCAACCTTTCAGTATAACTCATTTCTTTAGCGAATCTCAAGAAAGCGTTCATCGGGTCAGAGCCAGTGGAAAGTATAAAAACAAGCGGAATCGCCGACGCCATATTCTTGTACAGTAATGATAGGTCAGTGTTTGGACTCTCAATGAACATTCGACCAAGATTTGTTGAAACAAATTGCCCAACGGCAAAGACCACCTGAGAAGAGAGCAGAGATTAGTCAGGTTTACCACTGAGTGGCTGGGCACTATATAGCTCAGAAGCAGATGATTGGAAGATATTATATTCCAGAAACAATGTGATCAATCTTCAAGATTGAAAGAAAATATAGGAATTATGCAACAATGATAGAAAATGATCGTTACTGTTGTCAATTCACTGACCTTTTCTTCGCGGAAACTCTTAATTAAAATAAGATTTTCAAAATCCGTTAATTTGAGATCATCTTCGTCATTCGTCTCCCCTGTGTATCCCTCCCACTCTGGCGGGTTGATGTTAACCTGGCGACAAAAATAAATGACAAGCATGCATTGAATTAAGGCGTGTTTGCATTTTGATTATTCAGACCAAATGCAACGTACGATGGAAGGATAAGAAGAGAAGACAGCGGCTAGTTCGAAGACAACAAGATGATTTCAAAGACCGATCTTTACCTCCAATGAGCCAATTTTTCCAACAAGAGGTCTCTTGGTAATGATTGTCTTCAAATCTTTAAATGATAAATCATCCTGAAAACACAAAACAGTTCGTGAAATGGCAACAAATGAGTCCCCTAGTCTCGAAAATGAACAAAATTACCTCAAGATCACAACACGTATTCCACATGTTGTCTGTCAACCAAGGAATATCCGGCTTCGCTGGATGCTCCTATAAATGAGAAGGAATGAAATAATTTATTATTTTTGTAGTTTTAGACATGAAGCATACATAACATTAGGATCACAGATTAGATTGAATCAATGATTTAATGTTTATTTTTATCATGTAAACTAACTAAAGAGTAATTAAAACTTACTCTTTCTAACGAGGGTGAACCACGCAGAAAGTAATTCCACTCCTCGGTCGAAATTTCTCCTCGTTCACGCAATATTTCAGCACACAACATGAAGGAAAACACGATCTTGTGTCGTTCAAACAATCCTCTGTTTTCAACGTAATAGAATGCAAATAAGATCTCTGAGGAAGGATTTGTGTCCTGTTGTAGCCTGGCATTAAACACAATCAATTACCTGGAAACATTCTCAAACACCGTGTTGGTGCAATTGTTGAGTAGAATTTCTAAACGTTGATCTAAATCGTCTGCTTTCTCACTTTTCTCAATACACGTATTGAAAAGCTAAAGAAACATAACAAACATGACAGTGAAGAAACGAGGTTTAGCCGTAACTTTGAGAGGTCAAGTTAAAACTGTGCATGCGAAAACATGATGAGATTAATTTTTTAAACAAACCTGGGCAAAATACTTGAGCGAATACTGATACATTGGATCAACCTCTGCCAGACTGGCAACAACAAAATACATAACAGATCCTCTGGTTGCGACTGGACGATATTTTTCTCGTGCTGTGGAAATACTTAACTCTGTTTTCTCTGCTTCAAGAAGACGAGTGGAAATTACACCCGATGTTACCTATGGATACACATGGACACACATGGATACACATTGTGGAGTGTTGTATAATCATGATTCACGTTAGCCATAGATTTGTGACATATTCCTTCAATGTAGAACATTACCTTGGATTCATTGAGTGTGTTAATCAAGACCTCATCATCCAGGATATTGCCTTCAGAATGAAACAATAGTTTCAAAATACGATCTTCGATCGCTTTTAATTGATTTTTATCTGAATTAATGCGAACAATCAGTTGATTTCTTTGTTCTTCCAAGTCAGGCCGCTCCAGACGAACAACATCTCTGTCAAGGAAATAAATCTCGTATTAAAAACCCCCATCAGACTTTGTAATTCTGACGAGCAAAATTCAAGAAGTACACTTGTGGTGCCTACCCCAGGAGTTGATCTTCTAAGCCAGATATTGTGACGGTGAAATTAATGATGGTGACCTTGATGCAGACTTCTGGTAAGTAGTGAGGATTAGCCATCTTGCTCGTCATGTAAAATCTGGAAGAAATGTTGTTCGTTGTCAATCAAGTTAAAATAAACCTAATTCTCGTATGGTTTACAAGATTACAAGAACATGCACAGGACTCTACCTGAAGTTTTTATCATAATCAATATCGCTGTCACCAAGTCTTATAAGCAGACGACCACCCTAGCAGGAAAATTAACGAAGAAGTTTATAATATATTTATCAGCTAAAAATACAGTATTAGAATTAACCGAATAGTGGCATATATGGAAAATAAACCTACTTGAATAAACGTTTGTTTGAGGAGAACAGGTTCAAGAGCAGGATCCAATGTTTCTTCAACCTAAGATAAACAAATTTTAAAATTGGCGAAACGTTAGCAAAGTATGAAACAAAGTATGAAACAAAGTATGAAACAAAGTATGTGAAATAGTCAATAATCATACAAACCTCCTCCAGTAGAACTGGCATGCCAATTCTTATACAGTTTTCCAACGTGCGAAGATAATTTCCATCTGTCAGCTTGATCACCTTAAGTCCGTTTTTCGCCTCCTTATTACGAATCCAACGATTGGCCTGAAAAAATATTGTTGTCAGTATTTTTTGTCATAGATGATAAACAAATGCCACATGTCATAGTGTGGTGTAGGTTCTTGATAAAGGAAACACAAAGGAACTAATACAAGACGAACCTGATCTTGTGGGTCAATCATGAGAGGCCAACGTCTTGCATTCTTCACTAGGATAGCATTATCTATAGATACCTAGAAAAAGACAAAAACATGTCAATCTCAGTCAAGCACGTTCTATATTCACCTGGCTGCACTATTTTCACGCTGTACTTACATTATCCCTGGGTAAACCATCAGCATTCCATTGCCGTATCTCAAATGGATCTGCCAGAACATTGACCAACGTGAAATTTTCTGACACCGGAATTTGAAGTTCGGTGCACTTCGCAATCCATTGAGATATTAACTAAAAGTAGGAGAACAACGACATAAGAAATGAAACCAAGACATTTACTAGTTTAGACTAGACTAGGCACGGGTAACAAAGGACATTAATATTGATGAATAGTTGCCGGACTCTAGGAAGATTAGGAAGATGCAAAATGGCCAGAAAGAAACTCAGCGAATATTCAACTTCAACTGTTTTTACCTCTTCTCTGTAAAGACTCGTGAACGCTCCATTGTATGCAACACAAGCAGCAGCAATAAACACATTACCAACAACATTACCAATTTCCACTTCAAATGCCTAAAAATAAAACACAAAAATCCAAATGAGAAATTGGCCACAGTTAATCGACGACTTAATTGGTTGATTTCGTGTGAAACGCAAGTTATGCTAATTGTCTCCATTGTGGCGATATTTAAGTAAACAAGAAGACGTGAATCTTACCGCAATATTTTCAGTCCATCTCACTTGTTCATCACTTAAAGCTGTGGTTAGTTTGGAGGCGCGTTTTAGTCGAGCAGCGGTTTGTGCGATATTTCGTGTTAGTTCCTCCTTCTCTGCCACGCTGTGGTCGTATTGAGCTTGTAGTTCTGCAATCTGAATATGGACATACAGAGAATTGAGTAGGAATGGTTTTATCCCACTGAGCCTAATGACAATCAGATAACCAGTTTTTATTTAAACAGACCTGTGCTTCCACTTCAGCTAGGCTGGCTTGCTTCTCACGAAGGGTTGCCATGGTTGCATCGAGTTCAACTTGAGCAGCAGCGAGTCTAAAAGTAAAAACGAGAAGAAGTCGTTAAAACAGTCCACTCATCATTAGTGAAACACAAATTGACCAGAATATTTGAATACTTCTGTCGCTTTGGTTCAACTGTCTTGAATACTTTGGCGTAAAGGTCGCAAGCACGAACCCACATCACCATTGATTTACAAGCCTATTAATAAAAACATCACGATAATTTTATCTTAACTTATCACAAAATACATCATTAACCAATCACAAAGTTTACAGGGATACAACTAGTGTATTCCAGTGTAATATCTTCACCTTTGATGTCTTTTCGACGATTTCAGGAACAAATTTTGGGTTGTCCATATATTTTTTCAGTTTCTTCAAAGTTGCATCAGATATATTGTCCTGAGGCCAGAAAGACGATAGTTTTAGAACTAGTTCATGCGCATTCGTACGAATTTTAGGGAATAATAATTGGTGCAACGTATATAATAAAAGTTCAAACCTTGTCAAAATCGATCAAACGCTTTAGGAAATTTGAATCGCCAAGCAGGGTCTTAGATGTCGCCCAGTCAGGTCTATATAATTAAAACATTGTGAGAATTTTGCTTTGGATTTTTTTCGTAAAGAATCAAACAGGCCATCAACAACTATAGTTTGTGAGAATTGTAAAAGAACTGCAACTACACACAAAATGGTTTATAAATGTTTACATACTTCGAACCAAGTAAGATACAAATCGACTCCATGACAGTCATGACCATTTCGGGAGGTTTCGTAAACACTCGAAGTTCTGAAATGTCTGATTTATCCAGAGAATCTAAAGCCTAGTCGAAACAAAACGAAGAATTGATATTCATCTTTTTTAACCCCCCTTCCTGCCCTAATGCCGTATACTCTATCGGCCTTCCTTCATCTTCACTGACCTTATTAGCGGCATGTAGTGCTGGTAACGCCTCATCCAAATCTCGCTGTGCTTCAGTAGCAATGGCCTCTGTTTCTGCTGCTTTTTCTTTTGCTGCACTTTCATCAACCAACACAACTTTACGAACCTAAAACAGAAGAACAAGAAAAAAATTGTTTATTCGATAGTGTTGTTTCTGTAATACAGTCAGTGAAACATGTGCTTAAAATCATTTCTCAAGTATGGCAAGAAAGGAGCCCAAAAGAATGGATTCTCCTAGAACTCTTGTGTAAACTATTATAATAAATTAAAATCAAAATAGTCACCTTGTCCGCCTCTTCTTGATCAATCTGCAATTTCTCCATCAGCTTCTCTGTGTCAAGAGATTTTTGTTTCAACTGTGGTTCTAGAGCGACCAACTCCACCTAGAAAATCATATCAAAACAACCTCTAAAAAGGTTCTTCTCTTCCTAAAACGTAACAAAGTATTTGTCTTTCTACAAAAAAATACAAACCTGCATTTTGTCGACCAACTCATTTGTTTCCAAGAGTTTCTTCAAACCATTTTTGACACGATCACAAGCACCAACTAATTTTCTACATAAAAGAAAATTGCTTTGTCATCCACCAAATAATTTACCCGCCAGAAGCAACGTTGACCAGACACGATGCATGGAAAACGTTGATGTCATGTGGGTATAAATTAACGTACCCTTGACCTGGACTTGAGGAATTTGAATGACAACGTAAAACTCTAAAATCTTAGTTCAGTGTGGGCATCGACTTATGGTAATTCTTCGATAACAAACAACTTACTTTCTCCTGTCTTCCAACATGGAGAGATAAAGATTAATCAACTCCAGGTAACTGGTTGGTGTCGTATAATACCGTCGACGAAGTTCGTTGTAAAATCTTTCTGCTGTATGGCTAACACTAAGATGCGTCTCAACACACATTTCTGATATGCTTTCCTGGGGAAAATACATAAATAATGTAGTCAAACCAACTATAGAGGGAAATATTCCACTTCTTTCTTTGTCATGATTACAGAAAATGCTTAAAAATACCTTCACATCATCTCCACCAAGTTCAATTTCTTCAAAGAAACGTCGGGCGACTGAAAACAATGCTTCTCTAGAAAAGAAATTGTTATGAAATGAGACATGTAATGAGAGGAAAAATAATAACGAGTTGTTCGTGATTCTTCTTGCAGTAGTAACGCTAAAAAATTATCATCATAACTGAAGCTCTTTGTGGCAAAACCTGAACTGGGGATTTTCAGCAAAATATTAGTCAATCTTGGATGAAATGGCTAACCTTGGCCACTCTATGAACCAGTCAATTGTACAACAATTGACCAACGACGGAAACATACGACAACGAGTTCTGAATGCTTCACCCACAGGACTCATGCATAAAACAACATGAAGATTATTGCGAACTTGACTTATGAAATATGCAAACACGCCATCACGGTCATTCTCAGCAATACCAGCATCCTTTGCAGCAGGGCGTGTCCCAGCAAGTACTTTTTCATACTCCTCAGGCTCGAAGAGATTTGGTACCTATGAGAATAATGTGTCATACATTGTTACCATGCACCACAACAGTTACATGGTCATCAGGGATGTCACTAAGCAATCTTCACTCCTTCTGAACGAGCAAAAGATAATTTGTAAAAATAAAGTAGTACAAACCTCTCCTGAATTTAAGATATTGTTGATATCCTCAAGAAATTCTTCGACAACAATCTATAAAATATTCGTAGAATATTACAATCTACTTAAAGAATGATTCTCCAGTAATTCTTATTCTTTACTTGTGTGTCCGTGAAAAGAAAGACGGTGTGTTTCTTCTCTAGACCAGCGGAATAATACAATAGTTTGAGGTCTTCACGGAATGCAGTGTAATCATATCCTCTTGTGAGCTCAATTTGAAAACATTTGTAGCCAGCCATGTGAGCGGCCAATCTGTAGAAAATTTTCAATTCCGTTAGAACCAGGAAGGTTATAGAAAAAATCGTTCGCCTTAATTACATCTCCTGTCGTTGAGCTACTGTACGCTATGTGAAGACACATGTTTATCATTTTCATACATGCATTAAATGCAGTTTACCTGGTCAAACTTTGCTTTCCAGTACCACCAACCCCAACTAAGAGCGCATTTCCTCTTGGTTGTCGAACCATACGAGAGATTCTGAAGAAAAAGAAATTCAGTATTTAATGCATAAATACCAAATCATGCATCATTCGGTCAGAATTTACCTTGTGACATGTTGAATTGCGTCCATGAAGAAAACTAGTCTCATTTCTTTGGATGAATTTAGGTTGAAGTCATCAAGATACTGCAATAAAATAAATGACTCTAGTATCCTCCATGCACAGAGATGAAAAGATGAAAAGTATCCTCCATGCACAGAGATGACAGATTAATATGAACCACAAAGCATAGCAACGTACGTCATTTAAGATATTCTGAAGTTTGTTCATGTCTGTGAGTTCCTCGTACATCCTGTCTGACGGTTCTGCCCCCATTTTCATAAAATCACCAAACAATATTGGCTTCGTTTCAAACAATTCTGGATCCACATTCTACAAATAATAAACATCGAGTTACCCTATTTTTCAACCACTGCTCAGTATGAGTTGACAAAAGAAATTCAACAGAATACAGCTTCAAACTATTATCTGACCTGAGAGAAATGTTTTTGTGACATTTCAGAAAGAATAGTGTTAAAGTATTTTTTGTCTTCGTGATTTATCAAACGATCGTGAAACACACGCTGTGCTTCGTGACAGAATAGCCTGAAGATCTGAGAGTAATCACGCACAGTACCAGGGTCGGCTTGAAGAACGCCTAAGAAATAATATCACATTGTTTTTTTCACAGTTAGTCGATGCGGATTCAACACGTATTTTGATTAAAGCAAGTTGACCTTTGTACGATGATACAGTCTGCTTGAGGGGACATACAGTAGCATATCAGCAATTTATGTTTCACCTTGAATACATTTGGAAAGATCCCTCAAGTTAAAGATGTAATGGGACTTGGCGGGAGTTGGCAGCAGATCAGTGCTCATTCTCATGTAGATCTCCACGCTAAATTAAAAGAATATTTGTCGAAGAATATGCGATAAGACAAACGAAGATAGAAACTGAAGGAGGAGGGGTTCAGAGGAAGGAAGTGGGAAACAAAGAGACAAGAGAAATGATAGAAAAGATTACAGATAGCAATGTTACTCTTTTTAAAAATATGAAATGAATGAATATAATTCTAATTACCTGGAAGCAACAATCGCTTCAGCAGCGGTACGGACCTCGTTAGGAAACTCAGTTAAAAATCCCGAGACGATGGACTGCAAGAAAATTATTTGAATTAAATCTATTGCAAGGAATTACGAGATGACATTATCAAGCTTACCTTGAAGATATGTTTGAGCGTATGTTCCGCTGAGGTTGGTATTGAGAACATACTGAAGTGACGTATAAACCGGGGGGTGACGGGATTTCTGCCACCGCCAGGAGGGGCACACGCCGCACAGATGATCACATCCTGAAAAGAGACAATTTTAAAGTGAATGTCATGTTAACCTCACACAGCTCTTAGAAAATCAAATATAAAACCTTGATATCTTTCCAGAAGAGCTTTTCACGATCGTAGAAGCCTTTGAAATCCTGATATTGCCTGAGAAGTTCCACGGGAGGCTGGGCACCATATGTATCCAGTTTAGGCATATTGAGATCATCTACAAATATCACAACCTTCTTTCCGATTGGCGCTCCTGGAGTGATGGGATAAAATAGTTTAAATAACAAAAACAACAGAAATTTCTTCACACTCAATCAATGGAAATAAATCAAAACATCTCACCGAGGATTGTTTTACGCTTCTTCTCCAGTTTTGACTCGATAATTTCTTGAGTTCTCTTACTGCTTGTCTGAGCGGAGAAATTAATAACAACAGGAACGATGCCGCCTTTATCGCTGAAGTTTTCTAAACATCCTTTGACAGTCACCGACTAAAGAAAACAGCAACATAAATGAACAACAATTTATGACTTCCGTGAATAAACACAGTTAACAACACAAACGAACAACACAGTTAAATCCATTATTGTACCTTGCCAACTCCAGTCATCCCAGTGAAAAGAACAGATTTTTGAATAGTGACAAGTTTCTCAAGCAAAAAACCAAATCTAACAGTGTCTACCGTAGGCACGAGCAGATCAAAATAAGGAATCTGAAAAAACACGAATAGAAGAGTCTTTTTCAAAGATCACTTCAAATAAAAAATATAAAATAGCACTATACGCTAATTAAAATGAAAACACGAACTTAAATGAAATAAACAAACCTCTGGAGAATATTTGAACGAAGGTATTATCTTTTCCCAAGGTTCCAATCGTCGTGTATCAGTATCAACAAAATAACCATAGAGATCTCCAGCTGATGGTTGCTGTATCAAAATATATCACAAGTTAAATTAAGACAAATACAACCAGACATTCCTCAGTAAATTGTCTCTCTTACCCTGACATCATGACATTCGGCAAAAAGTTCTCGTACGAATGAATCAAACATGTCCATACATTTCTCGATCAAATTTCCACCGATAGACCAGACAAACGAGAACAGGAATGTTGTTGCAATCAAAGAATGCAATCGATTGACGTCCATGGTCAGGTCAGTACCTTCTTGAAGAAGTAATGACTCAAAGAGACTGCACAGTGTTGCCACTTTGCTGATTTTTACCTGAGGAAAATAGAGGATGACTGAGGTAAATTGGAAGTGTGTGAAATGTAGTTTTTTAAACGACTTTGCTCCAAACGTACATATATTCTCTTGAGAGATTACAATATAATCAAGATCATGACATATATCTTTTGTACATGAAAAATATGAATGTGGAAAACATGAAATTCACCCAACCTGAGGAATTGCCTGTGTACATTTTTTTGAAACAAAATTCAATCCAGCATCGACATAGGTGTCAAAAAGATTGGTCAAATACTCCTAGAAAACGTAACATAAAGTGATTAGTCGAACACGTTGACACAACACTTCGCAATACGTCAACAACTCACAACAAGGATTGTCAAAAAACAACCTGAGCATCTTGTTTTAATTTCTCGCCAACTCTTTGCAACCAGGAAGTGACGTAAGGTTTCCAACCAAGTTGGCCTGGATCAACATACACCATACCACATCTGATAAAAGGCAAATACAAACGAATGAGAACAATTGGGAGTCAAATGTCTGCAGAAAGTCGGAAATACGGTCACGGTGACAGCGTCTCTTATTGTGCATAGATTAGGATCTCGGAAACAACAAGGTAAGAAAGAAAACAACAAGGTGAGAAAATGTGGGAAAATATCTACAGAATCTCAATAAATTACAGAATATTCTGTACAGTACCTGCTCACGGTAGCTGGTGAGGCGACAGCAAGATCTTGCACTTCAAACAACATATGAATGGTAGCATTGAGTTTGATACGTTCACTATTGGCAAGACATAACATCTTGTTATCATCCAGAACTGTGTTCATATTCTCAATCCACAGAGCATCAACAGGACCATCACACACGATCCACTTGTGGTCTTCAGATGTGTCCTACAGGAACGAATAAACTTGTGTCATACTCCTCCTTCCTAAACTAACTTATAACTTCTTTCTATCACAATAATAAGCATTGATTATTTTAAATTATTGATAATAATAATCGGATATATCATTATATACAACAAATTCCCGTGATAGACTAACCTGAACACATTGGCGGACTGTTAAAGCCATCAATCCATCTTGCCATTCCAAAGTCATTTTGTTCACTTCACCATAAAGTTCACCCATGCTGATTGACTGAAGAAAACGGAAGAAAAAACATGAGAAAAACGAATAATAACTATTGGGGAAATGTTTTAGAAGAAATTCATACCTTCGGATTGAGAACGTAAGTATTAACAGGTAAATAATCAGGATCATCAATTCCTTGAGCGTGAAGACTTGTAAGAGTCATCTTCAATGTCTTTAAGAAAGAAACAAAGATATTAAAATAAACAGATTCAATGCATGAGGTTATATGTTTCATATTGTCTGTAGCAAGTAATCAGATAAGAATACCTCATAACAAGTTGTTTTTCCACCACCAGTTGGTCCCACCAACATCACACCATGACGCACCAACATTGTTTCGTACAGTTGAATGGTTTTCTTAACCATGGCTGGTACGACCTTTAAAAATATAACAAAATTATTTAGATCTATTCTGACTTTTCTGTAAAGTCATTCGCAGTATGACTGGTCTCTAACAATGTATTCTACCTGTAACTTTTGTTCCAAGAGACAATCTTCAATTGTTGATTGTAGCTTGCCATAATCATGATCTGGAATTTCTCTGCCAGGAAACAGGTCGGATAAAATTGCCTGGATAAGATTGAAAGAAAAATTGGCACGAATGCGTCAGTAGATAGATCATGAGTGATGGTAAGAGTTCAAAAACCACAACTTTCAATATCAACGATTTAATGAATAATCGATATCCTAATTGCGATTAATTAATTGTGAAGTGTCACACAGTGACGTTGATGGTAGTGGTCGAGAGTGTACTTACTCTAAATAATATTGCATCGTCAGCAAGAAACTTGGGCAGATTACTGTCTCTTAGCGCTCTGATAAGAACAACATCCTCGCTGAGGTTAGGATTGCCTCGTTTTAATGCACCCGCCATTACCAACACTGACTTGACGGCTCTCATACCAAAATCATAATGATCTTGCTGAGACAATTGTTCACTGCAAAGACGATACATTTGAACCATCTTACGAGCCAAGTTCTTTGAAGATTCAAATCCTTCTGAATACAGAATGACTTCGGCAATAAGAGCTGAAGAGAGATATTAGAATATCATGAGAGCGAAACGTGTCAAATAGTTTGCGTCGAGATAACAAATACAACAATATGACGTAATTAAAATGATATTCCTCTACGTAGCTATATTCTCACCGTAATCAGGAACCATCATAGCCATGGGTCGAAACAGAGCCTTCAAGTTGTCAGGTAATTCTGTTCGCCCAGCGTAACCAGGATTCATGGTGATAAAAGCTGCACATGATGGTACTAACTTTATCTCACGACCCTCGAACATGAACCTGCTCTCCTAAATACATAGAGTCAGAAAATATAGCTACATGTAAAGATAGATCTTGAATACATGCAAAGATGTAGAAAGCCCTGGTGTGCTTCTTTTCCACCACTGTACTGTTTACATTTAATATTATCAAACATTATTTCTTATAGATTAAATTTACAGACCAAACGAATTTCCCCAACCTTGTTCCCAGGGTTGGAATTTCCCCGGGTTTTCACCATCATTAGGCAGTGTATCGTAAATAAATATAGTTCTAATTACCCGTGAAAGTTTTGCATTCCTTATGGTCAACAGTTGTTGAGCAATGACAGACAAGACCTCGATATCAATACGATTGAACTCATCAAAACAACACCAAGCCCCAGACTGAGCCAGACCTGAGAAAAACCTGCCCATCATCTAGATTTTCAAAAAACAAATAAAATGATATAAATACAAACTTCATGGTTTTGTCTTGAAAGAAATCCTAAACGTACCTTATAATCAATGCCTTCAGAACAGTTGAACACAACACACTGCTTCGCTAACGCTTTGGCTAAATCCTGAATGTCAAAGAATTAAATTTAGGTAGAAGTTAATATTTCATTCTTCTAGCCCCAGCCATGTAAGTTTACTTTCTGTGGATAAGGGTTAGCAATCATGGTTAGTCATACCTACATTAGATTTAATAACCAGTCATGCCTACGTTTAGAAAACAGATGATAATTCAAACCTTAGTAGTCTCAGTCTTCCCCGTCCCTGCGGGCCCGGCAGGAGCTCCACCCAAGTCCAGCTGCAGAGCTCCCATAAGACACAGATAACATCGATCCTAGAAATATTTTAAACACAACATTGCAAGACATGTCTCAGAGTGTTGACAGATTACCACAAACATAAACAACTTACAGTGAGTGGAGTTATGACCAGTCTGGGTGAAGCACCGAGATATTCGTATCCGTAAGTATACTGCGAGTTAGACATTTGCACCACACAATTGTCAAGATCTTGATCCCAGTAATAACGTAACTGTTTCACCCATTCGAAACTTTCAACACTGTCAATCTACACCATACAATACGTGATTTTCGCATTAGATACTCAAGCCGATGTTAAGGAGATAGGTTTAGGGCTTTTGGGTGACTCGATATAAATCCACTACAGTATCCTTCTTTACAGAATCAGCAAGGTGACGGTCTGTGTGATCGATCAATTTAGAAAGTACAGTATTACAGCGATTCATTATTTATTACCTTGGCTTCGACAAGACCAGTGACGATATCCCGAGCGTGAACATCAATTGTAATTAATGCACACAAAATACTTCGTGTGATTTTAGGCAATTCACCTCGAACGAGTGCCGCCAGTTTATTCAGGCTCTAAAACAGAATGAATAAGACCGTTATGAATGATTAGAATGCGAAAAACATTTGCTGCTGTGCCTTTGTGTACAGTTTGCCCTGTCTACATCAATTCTTAAAAAATCTTAATCCTAAAATCCTGGAAAATTCGAAAAAAGGAAATTTGGAAAGACCTGAAATGATGTTTGTTCCGCTTGTTTCAACTCTTCCAGTCGATCACCGTCGGATGTCAGACATTTTGTGAGATCACGACACCACATTGTTTGTGAAACTGTCAACACAACCTGGCAAGAAAAAGCATTTCAGCGAGAAAATATCAGGATTTTTACAATCACTTCTAGATTCCTCACTTGACTTGCATGACACGTGACCCATTCTTCACGAGTTTTCTCCTCGTAATCTCCGATGGCATATTTCGTCAGCTTTCGTAGCGTAGCAACCATTGACTCCTCCACTTTACCAAGCCACTCTTCAACGTTTCCTCGCGCTTTTAGACCCTGGACGAAATGTGGAAAAATAATTTGATCGCAGCAGGGAATTTACTAGCTTGAACCTTAGTAATAAAAGGTTTCTGTGAAATGATTGCAAGATTTTCATTTGGCTAGTTTAGAATCACCGAATGATATAAAGTATATTAAACTCAACCGAAGTTTGATACCTTTCCAAGTGGGACTCTCTCTTTTTCCGGAGAAATCATCGCGACAATATCGTTTGTTTTCGTTTCAACAACTTTACTAGGCGAGGGCGCTAGCGAAAACAAGAAATTACGCATTTATTAAATTACATACGCCGCAGAATAAGTAAGAATTAATAAACCAAACCATTTCAACATACGTCTATCTGTTCCAGCGGTGTCACTGGGATCCTGGGCCGGAGGTGGAGCACTTCCAAATTCCAAACTTGGAAAATAATTATAGCAGGTTGTTAGTGTGTACTTAAATAAGAGGGTTAAGTTATAACTATAGAGAAGGGCTGAACTCGGATAAGCTGGACTAATGCATGCATTATGAAACTGGATTACGGCATGTATTATAAAGCATTCGTACCTTGCGATTGCATCAAAGCATTTCTGTAAATGTGGCTGAACTGCGTGAGGGTTGCGAGTTTGAGAGAGAATCTCCAATAATTCGTCGTTAGATAAGAAATAAAATCTTAAAAAGAATATAATCATCGTTATAACTATGTGAAAGAAAAACAACAAACACTGAACTATCTCTTACCTTGGAAACACAACACACTTTGATTCAAGATAAGCTTCAAGACACTTCTGAATTTGATCCAGCAAAGCGTTGTTGTTTTGAAATGTTTCTAATAGACCAGGCTGTGTTGCTGCTCTCATAGCATTTGGCAATCTTGCAACTTTTCTCATGATTTCCTTCCAAGATTTATCAACGGTCATAAACATCTTCGCTTCGGCTGGCAGTTGTCTCTGTATGTCTGGAGCGCTAAAAATACTTTCTAAATACAGCCAGTTTCGTTGGCATGTCATCCACTCATCCTGAGAAAAACAAATGAGAATATTGTTTGTTGATATGTGACCTAGACATTAGAAATATACCATGCAGTTACGATCACTCACCAGTGTCTCGCTGAATAGCGATAACTGTCGCACCCATTCTTCAACACGCGGTTTGATTGGCCCAACATGACGTGAGCCTGCAATCGTCGATATGTTGACCTGCGAAATCATGTACAAAAATGTGCTGTAGGATTATTTAGTGTATAAGTAAAGTTCCTTGACCAATCCTTGTTGCTTCATGACAGCATTATATGTGGTAGATGATGTCTTTCTTACCTGACTGTCGTCCAGTTGAACCTGAATATCATCAACACCACCAAGGATGAACACATCTTTAGAATCTCGATGTGGAAGAACAATAAACTCTGTTGTCTTCCAACCATCTTCAACCTTCCGGAGGAACAACAATAACAACAACAACGCTATTGACAACCGTTTAGGTGTGATGAATTATTGCTAACTTTACAAGTTTTACCTTTTTCAAAAGTGTTTCCAGCGAAGCTTCACTCGATGCTTGTCCTGATATTTCTTGAATCGACTCACTGTGATCAAAAGCATCAATATCCTCCAACAATCCTAGCGTTAACGGCTCCTCTTCACTGAACACGTGCTCTAAGACTTGCTGGATAGCGTCCCAGTGACGTTGTTTTAACGCAGGGTTTCGTAGATCTGATATCACCGGAAGCTGAGGACGATGTAATGGGAAATTAGAGAGTAGTAACACAGGATGACTAAAGAGTTTTCTGGATGACTTAATCCAGTATAGTATAAATATAGTTGATACTCTTATGAAGATCTTGTATCTTACCTTGTGGCGCATGTTATCAACTTTTCCTCGGAGTTGAGGAACAACAGCGTTCGGTGGCAGACCTTTCTCAAGCTGCAAAACAACTTTATGATATTTCATAACGTGGTTCGTCAGTAACTCAGGATCAATGTTCTCAAATATTGCCTTGAAAAAAAAGAACAAACATAAAATATAATCCACGTTATCATCTTAATTTATTCCGCCATTCATTCGTTCTCCTCTTGTTCTTTCCTCGTTCTCCCCTCGTTGTCCCTCGTTGTCCCCTTGTTCTCCCCTCCTGCTACTCATCAAGCAAATATTTACTTACATTCATCCATTCTTCATGATTCACCTCCCATTCAATTCTCGAATTCCAAAGTGTCTGTTTTAGTTTCAATTCTGCGTGTGTTTCTTCCAATTCTTCAAACTTCGTTACTTCAACCTACAAGATAAAATAAAGTATATCATCCTGAACGATGTGAAATTGTTTAGACGACCTTTCTCAGATCTATTTCTCCATACTTTGAAATTCTTTTGGTACGACTTGTACATGAACGCTCTCTTTTGCAAATCATCCATCTTTTCTTGTAATTCGCCCAGAAAACCAACAACTTTCTCTGACTCCGCAGATGGATCCAGAATGATTGGATTCTGAAGACAAGAAGAATATGAACAAGCTGTTTGCAATGTGTCAAACTAGTTACTACTGAAAACTATGGAAATATTTTCTAACCTGTGCCTCTTGTTTGATCGACTTTACTTCTTTTCCGAGCAAGGCAATGTCTTTGTCCAAACGAGTGCAAAACTTGTCCAGATTTTGATCTCTGTCAGCCAAGGCTTTGTCTATTGCACTGCGCACCATCGATACAGCATTGTTAAGAGTCTATGAATAAAATACGCATCAATCTTTAGTTATTATGCTAATGTGGTTAAAATATAAAAAATAAATCGAACTATTCCCACCTGATAAACGGCTAAATCTTCAGGTGGAGTTGGCACTGTGTAGGTTTCTATCAAATTATAAAGTTCTTTTGCAGTTGTGCAATTTGTCTCCAGATCTTCGATCTAAATGAAGGAATATAAATGTCAACTCCGTCAAACGACTGGTAACAGTTCGAACACATAATGCTCTTCATTTCAAACAAACCTGTTCTTGTATCTCATCCAAGAATGTAAGACTGTCAACATACTCTTCAGTTGTTGACGGAATAATTTCCAGTTTAAACTGAGAGTCTTGGCAGAATTCCATTAAACTATCAACTCGTTTTTTAGCGAGTTTAGGTAGGATTTCATGAATGACCTACACAAAGAAGTAAAACAGTTTCAATCAATAACGAAAAGTCGGGGAATATTCGAACTCGGGAAAACATTGCTGCAGTTAAAAAGACGATTTGACTTACATCAAGACATTTTAGTGGTGACGGCATGAGAACTTGTTTCAGTTTAGTACAATCCAAATACAACATTCCAATGGGTTTTTTATCCGGAACTTTCTCGACCAACGTACGCTCAGTTGTGTATTTCTCCAATGACATGGAAAAGAATGGAACATCTAGAGAGGAAAAAATATTATGTTTAATGGATCTACCTTCTCATTCAAGAGAATGACAATATAAGTAAAGCAGTATAGTATTCTTTCTTTAGATATGGGTAATCCCAAACTCGTTCCATATCCGGCAACCTTCGCGTGTAAATCTCACTTTGAAAATTGTTTTGTTTGAGAAGTGATACAAGACAACATTATTTCCAATTTGCTATTTCGCGCGAATGATATAATCTACGCACTGTGTTCCTGCGTCTTCATTTCCTCCAGATCCAAACTTTCATTCTCTTGATAAAACTGTCTGTAGGGTTCCAGAGTGTTTCCAAACCTCGTGGCGGAGGAAAATGCAGATGTTACCGTTTCCTGCAAAGGTAAAGGAATTTCGGAAAAATTGCTTGTATTTGTCTCATACCAATTGCAGCAGAATACTGACAGTTGTTAAAAAAGCATAATTTGGTAAGAAGCATCTAATCACATCTACTTATTTAAAATGTTATTCATAGTGAAATAAGGCAACCTAGTTCGAGTATCTTCATCCAGTCAGACACAAGACTAAAATCCAGAACATGGAAACTCGATGAAGACATGAAAGGCGCATGAACTGACTACAATTATTCACGTACCTTCAACATATCATTTAGATATTGCAAATGTTTATCGTCTTCAAACATCATTGTTAAACTCGGTCCTTCGCCAACGTTCCTGTCTTCAACTTTCCCGTTAATAATAGGACTGCAGAGATAGGAAATAATATTTTACTTTGAGATAAACATTCCGTGTTTGGTGAAAAGTCAATTTGGATTTCTCGTCGGGTGTGATTGAGGTGAAATTTCAAGGAACTATTAGAAGTGAAATCAAGAAAAATGACACGCATGAATCATTATTCATAAAGAATAAACGCACCTGGTAAAAGCCTGGAAGTAAATATCTGGTACTAGATTATGAACACTGAGTACAGCTTCTTGGAAATGACTGATTACTTCATGTACGCCTTCTTGAAAGTCCTCTAGGTCAGGACTGAAGAACAATGAATGTGGTTCGACAAGTAACTCCGTAATAAACAATGGATTGGTCTCAACACCTTCCTCGTCCTGAGCCTGTATAAAACAAATACGATGACGTAAAAACACGTGTTGCAAGGAGTGTACTGGATGCCCTTCACTAAATATCGCAGTCAACACGATGTCTTGAATCATGAATCAATCAAGACCCATTTCGTATATTTAGGCATGTACACAGACAGACCCGATTGCAAAATTGCAAAACCCTCACTCAGTCATCCAATCGGGTAAGATCTGAGTAAGATCTGTCCTGTAGATAAAACTAGCAGATAATATGTCGTAAAATTTAAGAAAGCTTCATTTGGAACTTACATTTTCATCAGCCGTAGGACTCGAAGAATCTTTCAAATGATGCAGTTGTTCTTCCAAATAATTTAGCAAAGTAGCCACAGAGTTTACAGCAAGTGCGTGCATTGTGTTAACAATGAGGTAATCAGCAAGGCGAATAAAACTAAAAAAAACATAACCAGACGTTTTGTAGCTATAACAACTGAATATGTGTAGAATATGTGAAGCATGCATGGTTAGTGAGGTGTGAACGTGTTGTGTAGAAATGCAAGTCATTAAGGAAAATCCAACATCAATCTTTCTGAAAGTTCATTGGTATTTTAAACTTGTAATGTTCATGATTATTTTGAGAATAAGCCATGCGTATAGATTTTCCGTCACAAGAAAAACCAACTTCTTCGTTGGTAATCAGACGTTGCCCTTTGACGTTGCCCGGGCAACTCTATCTAATGCTGCTGCTGCTCGCCCACAATAGCTGGTGTTTGCAATAGCATTAATAAAATATTCTTTTGTATTCTACGAAATTGTTTTTCAATCGCTCTATAATATTGACTGGTGTTCGGTATAACCACAGACACGCAACTTTGATTAAACCTTAGTGTTCTTACATTGGGGACTCTTTGATAATTGTCAGCCTCAAAGCTATAACTTTATTGCTGTTCCAGCATTCCTACCAAAATTACTATCCAGAGTGGAAAGCGCTATTCCAAAATACGCCAGGATATTGCTCTTACTATTTTTACATTAGCTGCGGCAGTTTTACCTTGTGAGTCTGGCACAATGACTGCGTTTGTTTGCTTGTTCAGTGTAGGTCATTTTATCAGGTGCCTCGCCATATAAATCAAATTCATAATCTCCATACATTCCATAAGATGAAGTACTTTCCACGGCTGCCAGATGACTTTGAACTAAACCTGAAAATAGATCATGTCAGTTTTTATATATAGATCATGTCGTTATTGTAAGAGATATTTTAACGATGTCAGAGCTAGTATCACCAAGTAAAGCAGTGAACTACAGAATTGGACCTTTGATAATCAACTACCGTCAC
Organism: Dendronephthya gigantea; assembly: GCF_004324835.1. Taxonomy (NCBI): domain Eukaryota; kingdom Metazoa; phylum Cnidaria; class Anthozoa; order Malacalcyonacea; family Nephtheidae; genus Dendronephthya; species Dendronephthya gigantea. Next base: position 415,718 of record NW_021163170.1, on the reverse strand, counting down.
GCATCGCGTGCTTGAAAGCTAAAAGGGGAAAGGTCTATTGTACAACAGTGAAGTGTCCTGTATACAGTGGTGGCACACTGAAGTGTTTCTATATATAAGTGTTCCTACCCATTAAACCACAGTATATACAAACCAGTTGAGACAGTTAAAGGTATTTCCTGAATTGGTGATCCACTAACAAAACCTACCATCCATATCACTCTCAACTTCAACCAAATAATCATCTGGAATAAATCCTGCTTCTTTGAGAGCAGCACGGCATGCGCTGCGGACGACTTCCTTCACAAGATCTCTGAACTCTTCCAGTCGCCCTGTCACCTGTCAGACGTGCATGTATTCATTACGACAATGATTTAATTACGATACCATGGAATTTCAACTTTGACTATTAATATACTAGCTACAACTGTCTTAAATGTCTTAATCATGCAGGCGATACAAAACACTAAAAGTTAGGTTGTGACTTTCAAACTTACTTAGCGAAAGAACAGGTTACAATTACAGGCTGTTAAGCCAGGCGCATACGACGCAATTTTTGTCGTACGATTTATTCGGCCACTTTTAATCGGCAAATATCAAACTGTTTTGATATATTCCTATTGCAGTCAGCCGACTAAAATCGTTCGAAAAAATCGCGTCGTGTGCGCCGGCCTGGCTTTATACACATGCATATCAACGAATTAAGAACTCGTTCAAGAATAGAATCACAACTGAACTCACCTCCCTGAGCTGGTCAAACTGCGCCTGTCTGAACTCATCAAGGGTGTACGTTTTATTTCTTTCAACTTTACAAAGGCCCATGTCGCTGATACGATAACACATCTCACGTACGTTAAGAAGTGCTGGACGTAAAGACTAATAAATTTTAAAAAACAATGTCATCATACAACAAAAATTAAGAAACGCACAAGTTTGAAACTAATTTACTCCACATTCAATTATATCCAGCATTTCCTTTCGTCGTTACAACCTCTGACACGTGTTGTTGTCATCATGGTGTATCATAATTATTATCATTTCTTTCAAAATACTTACCGCATTTACAATGAAAAGATTATCCTGCAGTCTGTTCTTGCATGTTGAAATTTTCCTGAAAGTAATAACACAGTTTCCAAATTCTCCCAGTTCAGTATTGGTCGAGGTACATATTGCATAACGTCACCTACAGCTTAAAACAACATAACTAGCACGTTGTTTCATAGGTACAGTATATGTATCCCAGCAATTCAAGCCATTTTTTCAAATTTTTAAGTAAGATGGAACTACACCTTTTTCAGAGGTATGGATATGTCTAACCTTCAATCAGGATCAGGCCTTCTATATGAAGCGGCAATACTAAGGTTAAGGTGGCTCCCTAGAGTTTTTTAAAAATTCTAGATATTAGGTTTGTTGTGGCGAATTAAGCGCCAATATTGCAGACTAAAGATCAATAATGCTTTTGATTATATTGTGGAGTACGTTAAAGATGAGAAACTGTTGACGGATTAACTATGAAGGCCGTTGCTATGGAAACAATGAGGTTTCAACATGGCCGCTAACTATAATTTAATTGCAATTATTTCGTGAATCCTTCGGTGAATTTTTTTTATTTTTCACCGAATGCTTTGCAGGTCATTTAGTAAACGACCGGACAATTTTAAAAGAAAGTTATCGATAGAATTTTTTTTAATTGCGTAAAACCATATTTTCCCCCTTTAATTTTTTTTGTATCGATAACTTTTTCTTAAAATTGTCCTGTCAATTACTAACCATCTGGAAAAATGTTCAGTGGAAAAAGAAGACATTTCACCGAAGGGTTTGTGAAATAATCGTAATTTAATGATAATTGGTGGCCATTTTGAAACGTCATTGTTCCCATGGCAACAGCTTCTATAATTGACCTATCAATATTTTCTTATTTCAAACATGGTACTCAATACGTTAAAGCTAATTTTAATCTATAGTTTACAATATTGGTGCTTAATTTTGCATCATCAAACCTGCACTTAAAAAATTCTCAAAACCCTAGGGAGCCACCTTAAGATGCCTGAGGGCCGAAAGATTGGGATTTTAAACGATCTTCGTGTTTTTTTCCGCTAGCATGAAAAAACTGATGCAAAAAGACGTGATGATGTTTGTAAGCAATTTAGGTACAGCCCTATACAGTGAAATATCTCAAAACAAGCAGATTCTTTAACTGTACTAGGATATAACATAGTTGGAACGTACTTCTCTTTTATCAAGATATCAGTTAATTGTCTTTCACATTGTACAGTACATTTCTTTTTGATAAAGATACATGCAATTGTGGTACTTTAAGTGATGATGCATATCAAAAGCTTACTTTGTCCTGACATTTTTCCGCCAGACTGCAAAAGCTTTCCAAATACGGAACTTTTCAAACGTCTTTATTTGGATAATTTTCTTGTAATCCTCAAATTCCTTTGCCCATCTTTTGAGTGGAGTGAACTCAGCTTCATTGTTTGACACATGTGTAACACCTTCACTACTTATTGTATAGTAATTGTCCGAGTTCTTAATCTCTGAATGATTCACAATTCTAAGAAAAACAGCAGACAGAAATGTAATGCAACATGCATGTGTTTTAGTATACAGTACAATTTACTATACAATTAATAAAAAAACCCCCCAAAACATTCATTTTCATTTTCAAACTTGTGGCATATGCTTATTCTTCAATGTGTGTAGCTATATATGTTTCTTCTGTGTGTTATTTGTTTTTGTATATGAAATTGGAGGAATGCCTTGCATGGGACCTTGTGTTCCATTTGCATTTTCTCCATTTGAACATTATTCAATAAATTTGATACAAATAAATACATAAGTAAAAACAATCAGACTACAAACCTCAAGTTATAAGGATTATATTCTATAGATGACTTCTCAACAGCAGGGCTCATATAAAGAAAGCCAATTTTTGGATTGGATTGCACCATGTCAACAAATGTCAATGGATCTTGACTCCTTTCTTCCACCTCATCTTTTGGAACATCAAAAAATGTGACAGTTGTTCGTTTTCCAGAGGATCTGTCAAACTTTCTTTGTTGCTGCAACAGATCATCAGGTAAAGTTGGCAGGGGAGATGTTGTTCTGGTGACCGGTTCAATAACTGCTTTTTGACGAGGTTTCTTATCAGGAATGTCTTCTGATTCATCTCTGCCATTTATGGAAGCGACGCCTGGTTTAGGAGCGTGTTTACGTTTCTGATAAGCTCCTAGGTTGGGCTGAAAGTGATAGGAATTTTCATTTATATATTGTAAACTATGATGGGCCAACTTCCTCAAGCACAGTGGAAGGTTGGTTAAATTGAGTAGGTGGGGAAAGACACTCTTCTGGCACCAATAAGGCAGTGTTACATACCCAAACACCCTCTCACTCATACATACCACACTAAACACCCTCTCACTTATACATACCACACTAAACACCCTCTCACTTATACATACCACACTAAACACCCTCTCACTTATACATACCACACTAAACACCCTCTCACTTATACATACCACACTAAACACCCTCTCACTCATACATGCCACACTAAACACCCTCTCACTTATACATACCACACTAAACACCCTCTCACTTATACATACCACACTAAACACCCTCTCACTTATACATACCACACTAAACACCCTCTAACTTATACATACCACACTAAACACCCTCTCACTTATACATACCACACTAAACACCCTCTCACTTATACATACCACACTAAACACCCTCTCACTCATACATACCACACTAAACACCCTCTCACTTATATATACCACACTAAACACCCTCTCACTCATACATACCACACTAAACACCCTCTCACTCATACATACCACACTAAACACCCTCTCACTTATACATACCACACTAAACACCCTCTCACTTATACATACCACACTAAACACCCTCTCACTTATACATACCACACTAAACACCCTCTCACTTATACATACCACACTAAACACCCTCTCACTTATATACACTAATACACACCTGATAATAAGAAACATGCAGAAATATAAAAGAAATAGTTTACAAACAAACAAACTTACCAGTGGCTCAAGTTTTCCAGTTTTAGGAGAATTCTATATGGAATATAATATATTATTTGATAAAAAGAATGAATAATAATATGACTCCAAAACTAACATTAAGTTTGCTTGTGAATTATATCTGTTGACCACCATTAATTCTTTCCAAAGATCAAAGTACAACATACAGAATAAGCAAGTTTAGGCCCCTAGACTAGCTTAACCCAACTTTATGTTTCTGAAGCTTTTGTCATTGTGAAGTTAACAACTAATTTTGTCTTAGTATTAAAGTTAAAACCAATAGCATGGTTAAAATTTAACCCAGCCTTTGCACAAATCAACCCCTGGTGGCAGTGGAACACCTTTCTAGGAATGCATATCTACCATGACAGATCTACGATTAAATACAAATGTTACCAAATTCTCACCTAACTATATATATATTTATTTTTGTATCATATAAAACCAGAAAATTACACTTCATGTCTTTATTACTTCACTTTTTCAAATATTTCTCATGAACTTTTTACTATTAATCCAAATACACATGCATTAAATTATATGACAATAGTTTTTACTTTCAAAAAATTATTTGCGTAGCAATATAAAGTGAAAAAGGGAATATAAATAAAGTGAAAACAAAACAGTATAAACCTTGCGTCGTTGACTTGCAGTTATACCGGAAAACTTTAGCGCTTTCGGATTTTGATCGAGCTGTGGTTTTGCAATAAGACGAGCTTTTAGCGCAGCTTCATCCACACAAGTCAAATTCATTTTTTGATCGCCATGTCGATAACAATCTTTGGCCGCCATGAAATTGGCGAAGTAATTGTTGCCATAGAAACAGAGACAATTTTACACACCCACTGATCTAATGAATAAATCTGGATGACGTTTTGCATGTAAATTATCCGTGCGTATTATTGCTATACAGGGTGTCTCAAAAAACCCGAAAACTATTAAAATCACTCATTGTTAAAATTTGAATGCCGTGCTCACGAATTTCAGCCCGTGGGGATTTAATGCAGCTTATAAAATGCTAAATGCTTTGTGTTGCTAGAGAAAGGGGACATGTCGAAGGTCATGGTCCTTGAAATGCACATTTAAATATTGTTATCCATTGTAAATTGTAAATATTGTTAATAAATATCATTTTTGTGTACAAGCAAATTCTACTGCATCATATATGTACATGCATAAAAATGCGTATGGCAAACATTTATACACCTGCGAGTCCCAACAGACTGCTTAGACATTCAAACTCTAACAGTTGCATTGTTATGGGTGATTTCAATAGTTTTCTTTTTTTTGAGACATCCTGTAGTTTCGGGCGTTTTATTTGCTACCCAATATTAGAGAAAGGAAAAAATAATTTCGGTTAAAAAAACTCAAAAGCCGACTTATCGTCTAGTTAACGAGAGGCTTTTTAAAATGTTTTCATTTTCAATTTCCCTTTGACGATATAAAAATTCCCAAGTCGTTGAGCAAGCTTTATTTTTCTTTTTGTCAGTCGAGAGCTCTAGAGACATCTCATTTACAGCAGAAAAATGAGTTATGGAAAAGTAGCAGACAAATATCACCAAGTAACACAAGTAAGAAACTGTCTTTCTGCATAATGCAAATGTATATGACAGTGTATATGCATTTTGGAATGTAATGGTAATGAATTAGTCATTTTATTTTTTCTCAGTTCGTCTGCATAATTGATATGAATCTGGGTTCTCAGAGCCATGTACCCAAGATTCAACGATGCGTGAAATGCTCTAAAGGAATGACCATACATTATTGCCCACCGCTAGGAGTTATTGTCTACCACATGTTAATGTTTCAATACTCATTTCAATACCTCTCCCCAAAGTCATCTGATGCTTCGTGGAATTTCGGCTAAGCGGGATTATGTAAAGATACCTTCTTTAATGTATCGCTTATTTCTACTACTAGGGATGTTCATGCCAAAACACTTGCCAGAAAGGAAGTGGTCAAAAAAGAAGAGGTTGTCCATGTAAGGACGCCGGGTTGTGCTGTGACAAGCATTGCACGTGTGGAACAAAGTTCGTTTGCAAAAATAGGGAAACCGAGATAGCAGCGAACTTCTCAGGCTCGGTGAGGATGAATTAAGACTGAATTAAGACTTCTCGTTCACAAAAACCGAATCAAACGAATTTCGGCTACGCGACCAAAAAATATCGGACCTTAATGGCTTAAATGAAACTGAAATTGTCAGCTCTTTTTAAATCGGAAAGAAAATTGAAAATTCCCAATTCATGTCCTAATGCAATTTAAAGCATCCATGTGTGTGTTGAATAGCTAGTATTCATTGCAACCGTTTCTCTTAATTTAGTTAAATCTTGATGATAATAATGACACCGACTCAATCTGTGGTTTCAAAGGGAATACACCAACACCAGATAATCGTCCTTCCAAAAAAGGCGAATGCAATAAGGTTCATGACAAATGTAAAAGTAAGCAGAGAACCTGGTCTTGTAAATGAGGAAAAAATATAACTTGCTTGCCAGTGCAGTAAATGTTTATCTATTTTCATGCAACTACGTCAAAAACGTCATTGCAAGTTGTTCTAAAAACTGTCAACTTTTCAGGAACACGCAAGATCACGACGACTCAAACATGCCAACTTCACCAGATCAAGAAGGGTTATGCATTAGTAATACACAATATTGAATTCATAGACTGCGATTTGGAAAATCGAGAAGGATCACGTCACGATTTACAAGCAATCGAAATATTTTGCAAGGAAGCCGGTCTGACTATGGACGTTCAAGAAAACCTTGAAGTGAAACAAATCCGCGCGCATTGTCGCAAACTCAACAAAAAAAATACATTAAAGAGCTATGATGGTTTTGTTTGTTTTATACTCAGCCATGGAAACAGGTAAAAAAAGATTATACAGTTGGAGTAAACGGCCACTCGGTCACCGTAGACTTATAGTCGATCTTAAAAGTTAGATAAAATCTTGTAGTTATTTCTTTTTTTTGTAAAAACTGATGCAATTTAACCTACGTTCACGACGTCGGTTTATTCTACTAAAATTCAAATCAAATTAACGTTGTTTCTTACCACATATGAAATATGCTAAATTAAGTTAAGGTGTTCTGATGTGATTAGATAGGGCAAGATCCACTATGGACCTTATGGCCAGAATTTTATTCGTTTCCATTCCTTTCGTAGCTATGGTATTTGCGGAAAACGCGGTGAAATAATAGGTGTACATGAGATCGTCGGTTATTTCAAGGAAAATAAAGATCTTCTGGAAAAACCGAAATTATTTTTCATCCAAGCATGCCGAGGTGATGACATTGAAGATGATGGAAATGAGGATAATCCAAGTGTGAGGTTATGTCCACCAGACACATCCGACATTCTTATTGCTCACTCAACCATGGAAGGTGAGAAATCATATAAGCACTCCGCCAAGGGATCTTGGTTTATACAAACTCTTATGAAAAGTTTAGACGCGTACGTAAAGACCCATCATTTGTTGGAAATCATGACTACAGTAAACGACGTTATAGCTGGAAGCGACTTCATGGGAGAAAGACAGATGCCAGTTCAAGTCTCTACTTTGACAAAATTTGTTTGTTTTAATCAATACGCCAAGCCATTCTGAAGATTAGCTGGCTACCAAACACTGCGAATGATCTTTTCAAGCACGATACACTATATGCTAAGCCATCCTGAAGATTAGCTAGTTACCAAACACTATCCTGAAAATCAGCTAGTTATTAGACACAACCACTGGACACAACGAACAATTGTTTCCAGCACGATACAATGTAAATCATATTGCGTAACTTTACTTGTATATTTTTAGAAAAAATCGAACCAACTTTTATTTTTAACCTGTATTTCTAATAGTCTTCCTGGATATATATGATTCCATCTCTTGTTAATATTCTACTTCGAAATATGTTGTTGTAGTTTATTTATGTAATCGCCAATCTCACGAGAATCTTCATAATGTGAATAGTGTATCAAACTTATAACCCTAAATATTTCTCATAATTGCCAAAAAATAATGATATTTGTAATTAAGCTTGTTACAAGTTAATAAAATTTTGATGTAATAGTTTCGCACTTGATGACATCATCCTTGTTTCGAGCTTTTTTCACTCATTACTTCATCACTTTACCCTGCACGATCATTCACAAGTCCACTACTTCTACAATCCTGGCCAAAACCATTGACTACACTCAAAATGATTTGTAGTTTTTTATGCAAAACATCAACATTTCTGTCTCGACTTCCCCCCTCGCCCCCTAATCAATGTTGAGCCCATGCTGAATACTTGAATGAGTTCTGACACATCACCCAACATTGATTTGTGGGGGAAAGGGGGAGAATTTTGAAATATATTCCGTTACTACTGACTGTAGTGGCAATTAACACTGAGTGTCGTCAATGTTTTGACCAGGATTGTAATTATGAAGTTCCATGACATAATTGACCACGATGTCCTGCCAAAATTATTGCCAACCACAAAATCATACAAACAACGAAATGTAAGATTCCATTCCCATATCCGGGCGCCGTCAAATGGATTTTGAAACGCATTATATTGACGGCTGGTGCATGTCGCATGTGATATTTATTTGGACAAGGGGAGAGTAAATCGGTTGTTCTTTTAAAAGACCCGGTGAATTAAGTAAATTTAAACGGCTTCCTTCCGGGCATTGATAATTTATGACTTCATATCGTACGTACATATATAAGTAATGGCACACGGTTCTTATGTGATGAAGAAATATTTCATACAAGGAAAATAGCTTTAATCTTAAAATTCACAGCATTTCCACCATGTTGATTACTGGAGCTTATATAAATTTAGGTTTGACGTAAGACATTCGTGTTACCACCACAGGAAAACGATTCAATATCTTTCCCATATGCTCTTTGCATTTTTATTTTCAATTTTATTTTATTCTATTTTATTTTCTTTCTGTATTATTTTGCTTTAAACATTTGTTGCACATTAAAGATACATCTGATTAACCAGACCATTGCAGAGATGAGTCACAAAAAAAATATAGACACGGAACAAGAAAAGAAGAGAACCCAGGTGGGCCTTTTGGCTTGTAGCAATTCAACTGTCTGTAGTTTATTTTACCATCTTTTAGAGTCTTGAATATACGTTAATTATGGCATTTTCTAGTTCTGTTCATGCAAAAACAGTTGTCAAAAAAAAACTGGTCCGAAAAGAAAAGGATGTTCTTGCAAAGATGACGAGCTATATTGCAGCGATAAATGCGAATGTGGCATGAACATAATTGAATGTAAGAACAAGGTCAACAAAACTCCACTCGTAGTCGTACCTGACGAAGAAAAAACAGATCCAGAGTTAGTCAGAGGATTAAAAAACCTGGTAAGATTGTGTGAGAGTGAACCAGTCTTTTTCAGTGAGATTCTAAATCTCTGTCATATGAAAAAGTAGAAAAACGACTTTATTAAATGAAATAATAATACCTAATCTCCAAGATGACGTTTCTGTTTTTCAAGTTAATTATTTTTATATAACATTTTATTAATATAATGTCTTTTAATTGGTTGTTTTTTATCACGTGGCATTAAACAAAAATTTCCATTTTACTGACCCTTTTTATTGACCGACCTTTTTGTCCATTGCACGGTCACTTTGATTGTGTTTATATTATGCATCATCGGCTTCCGATGGAACATTCCATCTCTTTCACCTCATGAAAATATTCTTACCATTGCACTCATAAACATTCATTATTGGTATAATATTAAATCCTACACAGACCCAATTAATAATGGTACAAAACTTACTTTGAAACCATATTAATTTTATTATTTTACGAATTTCTTGAAGCAGGTGGTTGATAAGAACGATAAATCTGGCAAAGAAACCTCAAAGCCTAAACAGGCTACATCAAGCTACCCTAAAAAAGGTTTGTATGTTTTGCTTAAGCGTGGACTGATAATATCAAACTACATATTACCATCAGTTAGTAAAGGCTGCATGTAAGGCGCTTTTAACATTCATCTAAGAATTAAAACTGAAATTCATTTTTCTATACAATTGTTATGTCATTACGAAAGCAGTAGCGTAGCCAGCCTGACGATTTGTCCCACCATGCTAATATTTTGGTGTTTATTGAATATGAAAACAATGAATTTCTAAAGAAATGAATAATTATAATAACTCGAAATTTACATAGGGGGAAAAAATCGTCAGGCTGGCTACGCCACTGTACGAAAGCGCTCGTTCTCTTCTGCCGGTACTTTAACGTTTACATTTGCGATTTTTCCTGCAATGTCAGATGCAAATTTTCCGCCTCTTTTGATAAACGCGAAGTAGTAGTGAGTAGATAACTTACGATCAATGTGCAAATAAAGGCAATTGTCCCGCAGAGCATTCGTACTCTGTGCGACAAAAGATTTCAGTAAAGTTTTCAGTGCATTTTAAAAGGGTGCATGGTTACAATAATTGACTTTCGAAGATGCCTTCATAATTAGAGGATTATCGATATTATATTTTTAAAAATTAATATTTTCAGCAGAATTAATTCCAAATTATCCCTTTCATTTTCAGGTCAGCCCAAAGAAAAAAAACAAACCAAAACCTGATTACACTGATTAATGCAGGAAAAAGACTTTCATATTATACGGCATGAGAAATATCGATATACAATATAAGCTAGGGTCAGTAGAATGAATAAATCAAGCTAGCTCAGAGGCTAGCATAATGAACTTTGTGTCGTGATTGCAGGATTAAAGTTGGATCATTGTAATTCACAGTAGACTATTCTGGTGGAGGAGTATAGAAATAATAATGACAACACGATCATGCAAATTATAATATTTTCGGGGAAAGGATGTGGTCACAGCTTGCAGCCAGTGTTTGCAGCGCATTCCCCTCCCTCTTATATCTCATATTTGTCATTTTCAGTGATACAAACTAGTACGTGTGAAAATCCACGGTATTACGAGATTGGGGAGGCTGCTGCCTACACCCAGTTATTGGAGAGGCTGCTGCTTACACCCAGTTATTGGGGAGGCTGCTGCTTACACCCAGTTATTGGGGAGGCTGCTGCTTACCCCCAGTTATTGGGGAGGCTGCTGCTTACACCCAGTTATTGGGGAGGCTGCTGCTTACCCCCAGTTATTGGGGAGGCTGCTGCTTACACCCAGTTATTGGGGAGGCTGCTGCTTACACCCAGTTATTGGGGAGGCTGCTGCTTACCCCCAGTTATTGGGGAGGCTGCTGCTTACACCCAGTTATTGGGGAGGCTGCTGCTTACACCCAGTTATTGGGGAGGCTGCTGCTTACCCCCTTGCAGTTCCGATGAGCCTAGTCTCACAAATTTTTCTGCCGCTGAAAACCCCTGAACCTGCATGGCCTCCAATAACATCTCAAGTACAATAAAAACCTTTTCTAGTATAAAATTCCGAAAATTTCACCCGAACTATTGAATCATTTAACCTAATGCAAATGTTTCCCACGTCAGTGTTGACTGCATGCCCACACCGCGAAAAATGATTGTCGGCTGTCGTATATTTTTCATTTTCAATTTCATTAATGTTTTTACATTTCGTTTTAAAAAGTTGCTACATTTATAAGCACATCCTATTTATACTATAGCACGCAGGACGAGGCATGCAAAATCAGACAACTCGCGTATGTTCTCTTGGCCTGCCACAATTCAAATATCACAGTTGTAACGCTTGTTGACCAGCGCAGCGTCTCCGCGAATCAAATTATTTCCTTCAACCTTGATATATACAGACACACATGACAGGCGGATGCCTATAAATCATGTTCTGTTCATGCAAAAACAGTTGTCAAAAAGGAACTGGTCTAAAGAGAAAAGGGTGTCCTTGTAAAGACAAAGGCGTGAGTTGCAGCGATGGATGCAATTGTGGTACAAACATAATTGAATGTAAGAACAAGGTCAACAAAACTCCACTCGTACCTAACGAAGAGAAAACTAAACCAAAATTGGTCGGAGAATTGACAAACTCGGTACGATTCGGTGTGAAATTATCAGTTTGACAAAGACCAATCTTTATATATTCACAATTCATATGCATGAAAAGTAAATTTGGTTGTAATATGACGTTCTTATAATAGTCACTCCTCTGTCTGTATATTGGCTCTTATAACTTTTAAATAAATTTCATGATAATAACACATTCACAATTCACATTTCCTAATTTCATTCATTTTTCCTGGTTCTCCTGTAGCGAGTGATTGATGAAAGCGATGGTGATGTATCAGATGAAGAGACAGCAAAGTCTAAACAAAGTACATCATCCTACCTTAAAAAAGGTTTGCAGAGGTTTAGATCGAATTAGCGCTATACTGTTTGTAACGCGGCTATACTTAGTGATCGAAAAGTCGTTCCTAGCAGTTGTTCCTTAGTCCTATGACAGAAACAGATAAATCATTGGCTGCCGAAGAGTGCCTTATAACAGAGACATTGAGAAATTTCTTTTCTAAGCTAATTTCATTCTATTTACTTCTAGACACACAAAGCGTGTACACTATTGACAGAGGTTATGCACTGGTGATTCATAACAAAAATTTCCCAAAACTTCGATACAGAAAAGGTTCTGAGAAAGATCTTGAAGCAATCAAGGATTTCTGTCTGGAAGCTGGTCTAAAAATTGATCTGATAGAGAATAAAGAAGTCACTGATATTCGTGATCATTGCCAAAAAATAACGAATGCTGATAAAAATGAATTTCGGAACTACGATGGTTTTGTTTGTTTTATAAGTAGCCACGGAAACAGGTAATTATTACAGTTTTCAGAACTTTAGCGCCGCATAAATAATACTTGCAATCCATTCAGTGTGATTCAGGCGTCCTATACAGGCTATTTTTTCTGGGAAAACCAAGAGTTGTAAAATCTTGTTATCGTCGAAAACTGCGCTATTTTAGAAGACGACTGAATTCCAACTTCCATGCAAGGCCGGACAGACGTACCACAGTTGTTTTTCACATTTGGGGAAGATTCGTGCCTCCATAAAACGATTCTCAATACTTGGAACATTGCATGTATACCATTTGAAATTAATATCTGTGCCACAGACGTGAGTCAGTGCATGGTCACTACAGTAACGCAATAAAATGATGACTCATATATTTATCATAAATATGAACCTCGACATTATCATACACAGTAACGCAATATTAAAAAGGTTGACTCATATATTTATCTTTAAATTAAATAGTGCTGGAATCTATGGTAGTTACGAAAAAATAATCAGTATCGACGAAATTGTGTCGTACTTTAAAGAGTGTGATGAACTTGCAGGAAAACCAAAACTGTTTTTTATCCAAGCATGTCGCCCAATTGTCTCCAACCAACAACAAAAGGAAGATTTGGAAAAAATCGGAGGCGATCCGAATTGGGGTCTATGTCAATCGGACGCGTCCGATATTATGATCGGACATTCAACTATCAACGGAGAATATTCATGCAGAGATATCAATGAAGGTTCCTGGTTTATTCAAGATCTTATAAAAACGATGAGATTGCATGCAAAGACCTCGCATTTGATGGAAATCATGACTCTAGTCAATAAGGCGGTGGCTGAGAAGTCAAAGCAGAGGATAAAAACTGAACAAATGCCAATTCAGATCTCTAACCTGAGGAAGTTGATTCACTTTAAGATAAAGACAGTATAGATGATGTAATATAGAAAAACAATGCTGAAACAGAGTAAATCTATGCATGCATATTTCGATGCATGATTTTGAAACTGATGACACCTCGCTCTACCTCGCTCTACCTTTCGCACACCTATTAAACATCTGACTAAATATTATTAACAGTGAAATTTAACAGTGGTAGTAGTGATGGAAATAAATATGAACCTCGCTCACGATCTTTTGATTATCATTTAACGATAGCATTGGTAGCAAATAACTTCAAATGTTGTAAAACAACGGCCTAAAATAGACAAAAGGGTTTGGAGTTTCTAACTTGCCTGCATGATTAAGCCCGGTTTGTTAAATGAAGAATACCAAAAAAGCTCAAGTATATTAACTTGAAAGGGTAGTTGAAGTGGATTTGCAACGCCGGTCTTAGAATGGGTGGACAGGGTGGTCCTGGGGCCGAGGTTCTCTCAGGCCCGTTTGACCGTTTCAGACCTCGAACTTTTCATCATGCTGAATCAGTGAGCTGAATCGAATGCAAATGAACTTAAACAAAGACTTTGTCTTTAACTCATTAACATTAGGTTCGGCCATGAAAAGTTCGACGTAGAGCATTTGAATCTAGGCAAGTTTTTATGTATTTTATCGTATTATACTAAAATTTGGGCAATTTTTGCAGAAATCAGTGATAAGTCGGGTTATTTGTACTTGGCCGACAGTCAGATTACTTTCGTATTCCAGTCTTCTCCTGCAATTAACACATCTATGTAAATATAAATACTTAAAAACTGAAAATGAAGTAAAAAATTCTTGAAAAGCTTGCAATCTCTTTCATAATCACATTTAATTCTACAATATGCGAGTGTTTTGATCTGAGTGAGATCTGAGTTTATAGATCTTCCAAAAACTTGTCTTTAATTTGCCACGAAAGTTTACTTTCAAAGAAATTGATGCAGTCATTGTTTCTGAGAAGACCAGCGGTCGCTAGAGAAGACTAGGGAAGGGTTCATTATAAAATCTGAAAAGATGGCTGAAGGCTCAGCTAAATATAATATAAATGTAGTTAATGTAGGTAGCGGAACAACAATCATAGGCGATAATCAAAATATTACGATCGCAATGGGAACTTCAGGTAAATATCACTATACTTTTGAGAGTTGAGACAGGTTTCTCTGTGAGTCTGCGAGAAACAACAACGTATACCTCAGTCACCTCTGGGCTCTGACCGCTTTGTTGACATTCATTGAATATGTGCTTTCGTTTCTCGCCGATTTTGAAAAGACGGAATCTTAAAGAAATAAAGATATCTATAGAATTATAAAACCACAATTTAGATTTCGTGATTTCATCTTTTAACATCAAATTGCCAATTTTATTGTTCCATTTTAACACAGCTGCCAACATTTTAAAACAAACTTCCGATTGCACAAAACCTTTAAAGCATTTGCTCAAACAAAGACTTCCCATGTGTACAGATTGTGTCTATCTTAACAGGTCATGGGCAGCCATCAGTTACGAGTGTTGTTAAGAGTCACGCAGGTAATACTAATTTTTATAATTATTTTTAAGACTACATGTAACATTCTAACAATACGATTGTATTCAGAATCGATGTATAATGACCGTGGAATCGAGAGTCGTACATTGAATGATTGAAACAAGACGTATGGAAACAGCTTTTTTGAATAAGTTTGATGACATTCAGAATTATGTTTTGAAATCTTTTCAGACGAAGACGGGCATCATATTAACCGAGGTTACGCGCTTATCATACACAACATGAAAAATTTCAGAAAACTGCCATCACGAGAAGGATCTGAGAAAGACGTGGGTGCAATCAAACGATTCTGTAGGAAAGCTGGTTTAACACTTGATGATCTGAAAGAAAATTGTACAGTTTCTGAGATCCGTACACATTGTAGAAAACTTGCTTCTGATAATAAATTATTTTCCAACTATGATGGATTCGTATGTTTTATTTTAAGTCATGGAAACAGGTAATTATGAAGTCTGATGCTTCCGGTTTAGCTCTTCAAACAGTTGTATGATCGTAGTGCAGTTAGTGCAGTTTATTTGCTGAATGACAACAAGAATTTTAAAATCACATTGTATATTATATAGATATGGCATTTATGGTGTTGATGAAGATATAATCAAGGTCAAAGACATTGTATCGTATTTCAAAGAAAATAAAGATCTTCTGGGAAAACCCAAATTGTTCTTTATTCAGGCATGTCGAAGCGAGGGTTCGTCCCCAGGTCTTCCTTCTGCGCGGGGTAAGGAGAGTGACGGAGTATCCACTGGGCACGAGATCGATAGTTTCGTTGAAGATGATGGTGATTATGAGAAGATGTTATTGCCACCAGAGTCATCTGACATCTTACTCGCTCATTCAACTATTGATGGTGAGCAATCTTACAGAGATATTCGTACAGGATCCTGGTTCATCCAGACTCTTATGAAGCAGTTCGAAGACCACGCACAGACATTGCATGTGCTGGATATTCTCACAAAAGTGAACGGAGATATGTCAGGAAATGAGTTCGCCGGATACAGACAGATGCCAATACAAGTGTCCACACTCAGAAAGTCTGTCTATTTTAAGATAAACACATAGTGACAAACTGATGTGTAGTAATATGAAATATTAATATCCTAATTAATCATCAAACGTGGGGCAGGTGGATTTTCGCAACATCTTCTCTTTACTAATTATTTCCTCGCTGCATTCATGATTCTTATCTATTTTTTATCACGCTTCATTATATTAGAGTCATTTAAATAAGTTATTTAGATGAGTTGTATATTTCAGTCTATCTCTCGACATATTATAGACATAAACATCTGCTCTCTCTTTCCACAGCAATGCAGTTCTTGAATTTTTTTTGACGTAAACCGTTTCCCGGAATTAAGACGGCGACTTATTATTTTATGTTCCATTGCCTTTGATCAGAACGTTTAAGATTAAAATTTAAGATGCGTTATCGCAAGGCCTGAGCATCGTGACGTCCAAGACGATTTTTCCGGCTCTTTTAACTTTAATCAGTCTTTTCATCTTGTTTGTAAAAAAATCGGATTTAAAAAATCAGACCAAAGGACACAAATCTGAAAATCTTATCTTAGGCGGCAGAAACGCCCACTTATCTAACACCTTTTTTGTTGGCTGCCGCAATTTTTGACTCTTGCACGTGAAAACAACACATGTTCAATTAAAACGCGTCAATTTTTCATTGAAAGTGGAGAATGTCTGCATGCTTTCTCACGAAATTATCAAATCTTGTTTCACAAACAGTCAGAGTGTTTGGAAAAAGAGCCTCATTTGTCAGAGTGACCGGACGCAATTTGCAAACACACAAATGACAAACCCACGAAGATTATTTATTGCACACTTTTTTCTCAGTTTTCATTGTTCAGGTCAAGAATGAGTTCTTATGCTTATTTCTTTGACTCATAGTATATTTTTTCTGACAAATGTTGAAGTATGTAATGTTATGATTATGTAACGGGAAACTGTCGCCAGTTAAGATATGCTCAAACCAGTATAATCCTTTTAATTAATATTATAATATTATACATCCAAGCAATGCAACAAAGTACATCAAATTTATATTAAAATCATTAACAAGAATTAAAATTTAATGGCCTTATATCAGCAATCTTTTTATCATCCCAGCATGCCGTATATGGCTTAATGGAAAACACATTATTATTTATGTAAGAATACCTAGTTTGTGAGAGAAACAAAATAAGTTATTGGATCTTTGTTTTTGGAGTAACGTGAAAGTGAAAATGAATTCAAGTTTAGTTGAAGTTGGTTGGTGTCGTATCGCGACATATTTAGTAAGCCTACCAACACCTCGTATCGTTACAGCTAACATGATTGTTATTATTTTCAATGTATTCCTGGCAATTTTTACAGTATTAATAAACGCGCTGTTTATTTCAACCTATCTTAGCAATCGTATACTTCAGAATACATCCAATATGCTTTTGATTGTGTTGGCTGTTAGTGACATCCTCGTTGGCGTGTTGGCTCAACCAATTGCGATTACCCGAGCAACAATGGAAATATATGGCGCACACAACTGTTTCCTTTTTGATACAAGTCGTCTTATTTACATTTTCTGCAGTGGATTATCCTTTTTGACGAACATCGTAATAACACATGATCGATATATTGCAATTTACTATCCGTTACGTTACCCAATAATATTCAGTAAGAGGAACGTAAAAATCGTTCTAATTGGATGTGGAATAATATTAATTGCTTTATTAGTATGTCGTGCGGTCCTTCCATTAGAAATATTCTTTTTGATTATATGCAGTTTAACGTTTTATACAACTCTCTCAGCACTTGTGGTATATTGTAGGATTCTACTTGCAGCAAGAAGACAAAAACTTCAAATACAAATTATGGTTCGTTCTACTCGGCTGTACCGACCAACAATATCGTTACATGAAATTAAAACAACCCAGGTAATGGTTTATGTTCTTGGTGCAATGATCCTGTGTTATTATCCTGGTACGTGTTTCTGGATATACAGTGCATATCATGGTTATACCTTAGAAAGTCTGTATACAATCGTACCCTATCTTGAACTTTCCGTCTTCTTGAATTCTGCTATTAATCCGGTCACGTATCTACTCAGAAGTCGAACAATTCGAGGAGCGTTCCTCCGCCACATTAATGAATTATGGAATTAAAGTATTTATAAATTGAGAACTGTTGTAATAAAAAACCGTTGTAAATAAAAAAAGGAAATAAACTAAAGGAAGTAAGATTTTCGAATGAGTAATTTGTTGGTTTAACCAGTCGTGGATTGACATACGTGTCAGCATGGATAATAAAAACACGCGTTTTCATTATCCATGGTTTCAGTCAAGATGTTCAAGAAAGGTTTGCAAAAAAGTGAACAGCTTTGAAAATTTTGTTCAAAGAATTGAAAATCTAAATCTCTGATATTCAATTGAATTCAAAGCCTTGAATACTAACGAACTCTGGTATTCTCCCAGTGATTAATGTTCCGCGCAACAAAGAGTGCCCCACCTAGAACCACTGGGTCAGAATTCAAGTTTGCTGCTACCAGCCAACGCTACCGGCTTAACTCTCGTGACGAAGGCCCTCAGGTCGAAACGTCGAGAAGTGTTTTGTTTATTTTAGGCAGTTGTTATACCACATTTGATGCCAAGTTGGCAGTTTTAAATAATTCATTATTTTTTTCTTCCAACATAATTCTAAAACTATAAATTTCAGGCTATATTTAGGAATATTTTAGAAATGGGATATCAGGGCCAGAGCCCAGGGGATAGAGGAGTTTGGGAATAGGAAAACTCGACGAGAAATCGAATTTAAGAACAGAATTTCTACGGATATGATAAATAAACTGGATTACGAGTTATTGATGAAAGATTCAAATCAAAACGTTGTTAAAATAAAAAGCTTTTGTGTCTTAATCCTCATTTAGAATGAGTTTCTCTGTCTTGTATTTTGACCCTGTTCCCAACAGAACTATCGGAAATACGGCAAGACAAGTGCAGACGGTGAAAAAATTGATATAGCCAATTAGATCAACCACTATTCCAGAAATCGACACCATACATAGCTTTCCAAGAACTTCAAAAGTTGCTAAAGTGGAATAATGTGTGGCAGAGAAGATTTTAGGACATTTTTGTGAACAAGCAACCATGAGGGTAAATGTGAGTGTTGTTACCATGCCAGAGACTAAATGAAGAAGACAATCAAATAAAATGAACCAAATCCAATTAATATTTATTGAATTGAGGGATCCAAGCCAAGTCAGAACAAAGATAGCAACGAATCTTATGGATGATATAACTGCCAGTGTACTATGCAGGCTTTCCCTAAAGAGGAAATGAAGAAATTATTTTTATTGTACTATGTTGTTTACAGAACAAAATCTTCAAGAGCTCTGTACATCATGTCTTATAGATTGGGTAACCACTTTGAAAATACAAAACCTACCAATTAGAAAACAGCATTCCACCAATTAGAGATCCAAAGATTGAACAAAATTGACATAAAACACCAGTTATCATTGCTGTGTTTGATGATGATACTCCATTATCAAGTAAAAACATCGGCACTATTGAAATTATACCTTGCTCACCAAGTTTGTAAATCAAGACATAAACTATTGTCCATTTTGTACCATCTGAGTTCAATACATTTTGATACACTTTAACATAAGTTTCCAATGTTTTTCGAACATAATTTCTTGACTTTTGCAATGAAAGATATGAGAAATGAAAGTTTTTAGTTGTAGCAGATTTTTCTTGTTCATCTGTTTCCATAATCTGAAAATTTTGCCTTCTTTTTACAGCTCTAATTTTCTCTGTTTTACAATCTTTGTCTTTCATTTGGTCAACACAAAGGGTACTAGTTTTCCACATATTGTTATGTGTTTCAATCATTTTTTCTTCATGTTCAGTCGTTATTTTTGCAGTGCTTTTAGCCTGTTTACCCTCAAATTGTGTTAAATTGATAAAGAAGGATGAACATATAAAAAATGCTGAAATCATGTATATCACAGAGAGAAAAAAGAATAATTGTTCCCATGGACAAAAAGAAGAAAGCCAGCCAAGGAGACCACCTCCAAGTAGTGTTCCGGTTTTATAACCAACAACCTGAGCAATATTACCCATTCCTGTGATATGTAATGAAAACAAGGTTATTACCTATAAGAACCAAGTCTTGTCTTCAAAATCAAATAAAAAATTACTTCACATTATAGTAGATTTGTGCACATGATGCAACAATAGAAATTCATATCTAAATTAGGATTATGTTATCATGTTATGTGTCATGAGTAATATTCTGCATTCCAAAAATTTATTTGCGTAGTGTACAAGGATCCCAATGGCAAGGGGGTTGTTAAGATAACATGATCCCTAAATTAAACAATAATTAAATAAAATAATCCCCTTAACCTAAAATTCAAAATATATCTAATTTGTGTCACTGCATGCTAAAGCCTTTTAATGATTTTAATATTCGTGTACACCGTATCAGTATCACTATACTGTTAACAGGATAAAGTATCAGGAACATGTCACATGATTTCTGATGCTATGACAAAGGCTGAATTCACCCAGAAAAATATGCACGCCTTGACCTTCAAGAGAAAAAAAATTACAATTGGACTGACTTACCGATTCTATCAGGAGTAAAATGATTGACAAACAACGAATCAACAGCAATGTCTTCAGTAGCAGCCATGATATTCAATAACGCCATAACAGTAACAATAGACATAACACTATTCATTGGAATACACGAGGCTACCAAATAACACAGAGCCATTCCCACTAAATTATATTTTATCCACGATATTACGGAACCATAATTGTCAACAAAAGGAGCCCACAATGGTTTTAACAGCCAGGGTAAACTCAACAGTCGAGTTAGGCTGATCAGCGTCAAAGATAACGAATAACTCCTTAAAAATACCGGTAAGAATTTCGTTTGAAAGCCATATGGAACTCCTTGTAGAAAATATAAAAGCCACAAGAGAAGAACTAATCTCATTATGGAAAACAATCATAAATGTCCTTGATTTCAGTTCCACACCAGTGAACTTCACTTATGGCAACTTGTGGTTTATTGCGCTAAACCGTAATTTGATTCCAGTCACTGATTGGCAGCCTGAAGGACGTTTACTATTCACATTTATTCCCTTCTCCGCATTCGCACATCCGCAATTTCGCTTCCGTCATCCGCATTTTATCTTTTACCATTGTCGCGCGGAAGACTGGGGTGATTTGTTTATGTTTATTGTTTACTAACTTTACTTCGGAGTTTGGTTTGGAGTCAAATCAATCAATCAATCAATCATTCAAAAATCAAAATGAGAAATTATTGAAAGGGCATGGAGCCGGTGTTTAGTCTGAAACATCTGAGTAATGGGAAAGATAAGACGAAAAATAGCTTAACAGATACTTCTTCCTTTCCTTCTACTGCTTATGACTATTTAAAACATGTACAGTGAGTAATTGTGCAGTGTTTATTTTGTATCACCTTCCTTATCACTGCGTTGATCACACTAGCAACTTGCTTGAGCGTCCCTTGTAAACGTTTTCAACTGCAATGCAACCTGAGGACACAAAATATACATTCAATTCCATTTACCACTAGATGAACACACTTGTTAAAAGTAAGGCCAGTTTTAACTTCACTAGTAGTCAGACAACAAGTTACCTCTTGACCTGCCTACAACTCATACAAATGAGAATTCAGCTGGGCCTTGAGCTCCCAGATATAGCTCTCATCTTTTAGCACTTCCTTTATTTCCCAAACAAAACAAATATTTTTTAAATATTTTGTTAGCAATACTAATAATTAGAATTTTCCAATGGTTAAAATTATTCCTGGGTGGGTCTTGTATATTGTAATCCTAATGAACCATCCCCAAGTACCTCTATGATTCTTTTCTGTGTAGAGATGAAGCTGCATGTTGTCCAGATATTGTTGTTGCCACTATGGACTGTAGTGTTTTTAGTGCAAATCAAGATCCAAATTTCACAACTGTAAGCAATACAATGTTGTAATTAATTTAATAAATTGAAACCAAAAGTCTGGTTCGTATATATTCCAGGTGGAGGCAATAAAAACATCAGAAGACAACAAAGTGCCATCGGCAGAGTGGAAAAATGAACAGGTTTCTGCTTTTGCTGAAATCAGACAGGTAATTTGATGTAATGATTACACAAAGGCCCTTAGACAGAGACATTTTTCACAACAAGCATTCTTGTATCTTTTAGGCAATTTCTTTACTACGTCAGTTGTTCACAATGCTCCAAGTGTTTAGGTGATGTGATACCAATAAATCTTTCTTCTATTATAGTTTTTAGCTCATCAAAAAGCATTGTTTAAAGAAAAAAAAATAAAGAAAAGGAAATTGGTTAGTATTGTAGGGTTAATGTAGTTAAGAACCTTTGTTTCCACCAAATCAGGTCTTGCTCTTGATTTATTATATGCACTGGTGAAGGAAACACCACTTGTGCATTAATCATTGCTCACATTTTCATTTGGAAATACATCAAGGTATAATCCTCAAAATTTTGATCATAATTATAGCCTGATGCAGAGAATGAACATCGTTGGTTTCAATTTTGCATTGGCAATAATATACAACTAAGCAACAACCAATGGTAAGCATGGTGGACGATGCACAAACTGACATAAATGTATAAACAACTTGTTATCTACATTTGCAGTGAAGAAGAAACAGAAGGTGCTGGTGAAGATGTCCAGGATGAAGTGAGATTATCTCCAAAATATGTAATCACAATGATTTTCCAAGCAGCTAAATTAAAAAATACACAAAATGAACAAGTGTCAATTTTAATCTGTTTCAGGAGGATAATTCTGGAACACCAGCGCTTTTAAGTATTATTTGTCAAATGAATCAGGTAGCTTACCTTTGGCTTCTAAAAACTTATTTGTTATAATAGTGGCACTAAACTGATCTTTGACTTTTTCCAACACAATCAAGTCAACTGTGTTAATGGTTTTGGATCATCACATCAACTGGTTGAAAAGACAACCATTTACTGTGTTGCAGGTTTGCCATAAATCAACAAGTTATACATTGATATCAAATGTCTTACAAGCTTCCTTCATAACTTTAATAAAGTTTGATAATATGTCTATAGGGACAATGGATTTATGCCTTACTCACGGCCATTGAGAAACCTCTTCTTCCAGACTCAACATACTCCCTTCGAACATTAGCAAGATTGTGTTCAAAGCAAAAAGAAAAGTTGGTTAGTGCAATCAGTGTTAAGAATGAGTTGTGAGCTGCTTGATAATTGCATGCATTCACCCTAAAAGTTTGACATACCTTCTGTTGGCAATATCTTTTGGAGGGGATCTTCAAAATGAGTGGGGATTGATTTGCTACGAGATAATTGTGATCTTCAAATGTTTATATTTATGTAGACCCCAGAACAGAAAGATGAAAGAGCAGCTCTATATCTGATCATCCTTCTAGTTATGAGGTGTGTATCATGTTGTATGCGACTTTGAATGTAGGATTCTTTGTCGATGATGAGAAAGATCTCACTCAGATTTAAAAATATACCTTCCTACCCAGTTTAATCTGACGTTTCAATGTGAGAGGGTCAGACCCCATCATTGGCAAGAACGTTTGGTGAACTTATTTCCAACATCGTCTTTTTTCACGGATCGTTTCCTTATTTAGTTCACAATTTAACATTATCTGGGAACACTGACGTGCCCACAAACCACAAACCAAGCCATAACAATATCTCAAAACTATTTTAACAGATATTTTGGACAGAGTGATTTGGCGGGACCGGCGTCATGACATTTGTTTCCTCCGCTTGAGGAAAAAAATCTCACAAAGTCAGAAAATGGATGTAAATTTAACTGACATACAAACCTTAAGGCTTAAAATATTTCAATAAGCACGACAAATGGACTATGGACAAAAGAAGCAATTAATTATAAATTCTACTTTGTCGTTTGGGGTATATAAATGTGAAAATGGTTTTCACTGAGCTTGTACAATAATTCAAGAACAGAGAAAATGATATCTGTTCTGCTATGACCCTGGCTATAACTGTAGTTTTCACGGAAACCACGGAAATGTATCGATCAATCTGAAAGTTAGCTACAAAAATATTTTATTTCGTATTAACATTTAACACTTTCAGTGTTTTTACAATACCATAGCGAGATTTTCAATGACGCATTACGAGATAAACTTTGCGATCAGATCTTAATGATGTCTGTGAGATTTCCTTTAGGTTGAGTCATATTGTCAGGAAAGTAGGTGACAAGTTGATCAAATAACTACAAAATAAACACTTTATCAATTTAATGTTTTGAAGCATTTTAAGGCTGGATATAGCGCTATCCATAGAGGTTTTTTCAACCAGTGCAAAATGCTTGAAAAATTATAAAATGGCAGGATAGTTAGAACTATTTATCATACCTGGGAACGACCAATAAATGCCTGGTCATCTGAAAATAATTCAGCTCCTGTGAAAAAGAAAGCTTCAAATTAAGAAAGGCATCGTTTATCAACATCCTGGATCATTTAATCGACGTAATTACCTTCGTTGCTTGAGCATGCTTCGTTCATCTCCTCTTTTAAAGTGAACAAACTGGACGTCAAACGCTCAAACTGCATAAAAGAAAACAAATGGTTTTTTTATCATAAGAATATCTTCAGAATAGATTAAAGGAATACCAAATGATTTTCCGTGCAGGATTGCGTGATCCATGCACGCGGGATGTTGCGAGACTTTCGGAAAGCGTGAAAATACACGAGCCGTAGGCGAGTGTATTTTCACGCTTTCCGAAAGTCGAGCAACATCCCAAGTGCAGGGATCACGCAATCCTGCACGGAAAATCATTTGGTAATTGTTTTATAAAATAACTGTAGTGAAACAACGGTTAACTTTATTAAAATTAAATTTCGCGTGCAGGATTGTCTAAAACGCGTGCAGGATTGTCTGATCCTGCACGGCTATTGACCAATCACATTGCGTGTTTCACTATAGTTATTATATAATATTAAATACCAGGCGTACCTCGTGACGTTCATCAATATCATCGGTGTTTACCAAGGCTGAAAGATCATGCTTAAAACAAAAAGAGAAATTTAGAAATGCAGTTCAACCTTGTGACGCATGATATTCTGCTTTCTCTCCAGTCCATGTCTTAACCCTATCCCTCGCAGTCTATATTTACATTAAATCAAATTGAATTCTTTGAATTTTACCTGCAAATAAGCTAACGCTTCCAGACTGTTACACTTCGCTAATTCAACAAACCTTGAAGAAAAATAATATAAACAAGAGCATGAGTTTCCTGAAGCAATTGATAGTTTGTAGTGAAAGATTTTGAGGATTTCAGTTGTTGAAGACGGTAAAAGAAAAAAGAAAATTGTATATGGAGTTTTGGTGGAGTACAGAGACACATTTCGGAATAAAATGAATAAGAGAATCTTCTTAAGTAGAAGCTTACTTCTGTCTCCTGATCAGGAACCTACAACGTCTCAGGAAATGTGGAAGTGAAGGTTTTGTGAGCCTCAATAACCAAAAATCATCCAGTCTCATCTTTGGAAAACCAGATTTTCCCGGATTTCCACCAAATAAGTAATGAACCTGGATGAAACAAAAACAATGGAGACTTTAAGAGGTTTGGATTGACTACGACTATAAAACAATAAGACGCGTCTAATATATCTGATCAACCAATCAGACGCGTCAAATATATCTAATCTAAGTAATCACTGGGTTTTCAAGAAGTGAAGAGAAGTGAAATCTAAATATCTTTAATGTTAAACCGTTTCTAACCTTATTGATATGATCGTAAACCAGCTGATGAGCAAATCTTGGACAAGGTTCAATACTCTGCATTTTGCTCCAATATTGATTGCCAGTATTTTCATTTCGATAAATACACGACCATTTATTGTTCTCGATATCGTAAACCCAGAAAGAATTCCGTGTTGATTCCTCGCGCTTGATCTTATCTTTACTTAGTCCCTGGAGTAAGAAAATAGAATGTCGTTTGAGAGCTCAAATTATACGTTCTTTAAATTCCATGAACAAATCTATAATAATTTGGCACTGTAGATACAACGTGATAAAACACAATATGAAAACTGCATGTGCACATCGCAAAATTATCAATAACTACAGGCAAATACGGCAAGTAGATTATTCCATGAGCGTTTCACGTGGATACAGCTTAGAAGCAAAGTTCAGTCCAACTGCAAACTAGAAAAAACTGTGACCCTGGGGAGGAGATTGAGCTCAGTCCAATAGCTCATATTAGTCAAATCTGTGCTGCTGAATGCGTCGAAGAAGATCTCCTAACTGATGATTGTGAAGCTAAACTTACAGATAATGCATGTATTTCTCCCGTCTCTGGGTCAATTGTGGCTCGTTGAGTAAAACCAGCGGCTGGAACTATAGAAATAGTTTATAATAAATGTTGTATATTACGTGATCTCAATACTTGTACATTACACGATCAATCTTACCAATTTCTATCTTTAGCATTGGATAAAAAAAAGATATTTTAATCATATAAAATACTTGTACATTACACGATCAATCTTACTAACTTCTATCTTTAGCATTGGATAAAGAAATATATTTTGATCATATAAAATACTTGTACATTACACGACTTTATTACCTTCATCTTTATTATTTGACAAGACGGTGACTGTATCTGTTTCTGTATTATACATCGTAAAATTACTACAAAAAAATTTCATTCCTTATTCGTTTATCTCATTCAAAAATGTTATTAGGAAATACACAACATTGAACGTGTATGTGAAGAAAAGAGCTGTTAACACATTAGCAAATTTTTGAAGTTGCCCCTTGTAAAATTATGAGTGAATAACATATCTAAATATAGTCTTTCCAATGAATGATCTCAACAAAACTTTCATTTTTGTGTGGGTAATGGCTTTGGGATTGAAATCAATTTGTTTTACCTCTTCCCGTGTAACATGCTTCTGTCATGTTTTACCTAAATTATTGTCGCCTACGTTCAAACTGCTCCTCGACCATGGAATTTTCAATGTTTTGTGCATCAAGCCTCGAGGGACATTAGGCTTCATATTATACTCAACTCAAAACAACTAGATACTATCAGGGCTGAGTAACGCTGTAAAACTGTGACCCTGCATGTGTATATCAAGAACGGAAACATACTTTAAAAATTCCCTTCCTCTTTGACCAGCAAATATGTACAGTGCTTGATTTTTCTACAGGAAACACGAATACACTGGATTAATATTTATGAACCCCTTAGTACTAAAGCAGATGTGGACTGCAAAATAAGATGATTACGATCCTGAAATTCACTATAATCCAAGATTTATATTAAAACAAGACAAGACTAAGACTTTGTAATTGCACGTTTTTGTTTAGTTTCAATCCATATCTTGGCTGAAAGATGGTAATCTTCGGATTATGTTTTATACTTTAATACAACTATTTTTAAATTTGTCGCTTGGTATATTGGTTTTAGGCGTGAGCTAACCTCGTAAAAAAGCATCGAATGCCCAATTCTTGATATTAGTTCTGGACAGTCATCGCTATATATAAAAATAAATATGAAATTATATTAATCCAGCAAGAAAAGCAAATAGAGAATAGTATTTTTGTAGCTTAACAAAAATATATGAACTAATATATCAACTTTACCGTAATTTGGTCCATGTGTTGGTTCCACTGTGATAACAAAATAAACCACTAAAGATTGCAGAGCTTGCTAAACCAGCAATATCCGATGATGTACTGCAAAATAAAGTCATTTTTTAACCTAAATCATTTGTGTATATCACCTGAGACCTCAGGTTCGACTCCAGGTCACGATATATTGTGTTTAGAAAGTTTACCTCAATAAAACTCGTCCCCCAAATACGAAAATCATTCCGTTTTCAACATTGACGCACATCTAAAATCAACAATATTTACGTTGAATGATGAAGTAAGATCGACAATTGCATAAAAGCCAAATCATTGCTATAACGTTTACCTGATGATCAAATATTAACGGTGGACCACCTTCCGCTGTTGTATCTTCCGATATCAAAGTCCAGTGTCCACCCTCGATGTTGTAAAGGAAAAAATCACTCTGTATGGAGAGAATATAACGATGATAAACAATGATGAGTAAAACACAGTTCAAACCAATGGTGGGCAGCAATGTGTGTAAGGGAAGGTGTGTGTAAGAGGAGGGGTTTGTTGGTGTGTAAGGGGAGGCAAGGTGTGTGTAAGAGGAGGGGGTTGCTCGTGTGTACGGGGAGGCAACGTGTGTGCAAGGGAAGGGGGGGGAGGTGCTGGGTGAGCGCCAAGTGCAGGAACAAATCAAGGATTGTTTCACAAAGAGAACGTCGCGTTTATGTCCTCGTTACAACGTAACGACAGTATTAAAAAAACGTTCGACGTTTACTGCACCCATTTTGACTTGGTTTACAAGTGTCTGCACCCTATGCTCCCAATAATAAGGCCAACCACTTCTCATATGATGCACTTCAAAACAGTGACATATATGAACATAAAGAAAACCCAGAAATGGGACCGGTCCAGGCTGAGGTTAATAAAACTGATGATATAATTCTCTACAGAAAAAAACTGATTATTCTTTATATACCTTCAAAGATATGGTATTTCGAACTTCAGAATCAAGATATCGCCCTAACATGAAAATCAGTTTTCTTTTATGATCCAGGCATATCTTATGACACGATCTGGCACAGGGCCCCCCGTCTTGTTCCGTATCACGTGATATCATTCTCCACGACTTCCCCTTAATATCAAACATCCAAAAGTCTGCGAGATCATCGTTTCCGTCCCAACCTCCCAAGAGGTAAATAATTTGGCGGTCAGTGTCAATACACATTTGATGACCTCCTCTCATGCCTGGCTGACAAGCTTCTGAATTCGTATCTATAAAGAACACATTAACCAGTTTAGCCTAGATATCTTTGTCAGTTGTCTTGTATTATCACATAGGAGTTTTTTATTCTTTGCAAGTAACGAGTTTTACAACAGAAAACAATATTTAACCATAATCTACCACTTCAAGACACACAGTATTTAATTGGCCATGCAGATTGAGTTCCGACATCACGTAACAGTTCGTCTTTACCTAATAGTTCAGTTGGAACAGCATTGGACTAGCAAAGGAAAGGACGCAGGTTCGATTCCTGCATGCCGTGGTCAAGCTAATTTTTCAACTTGAACGGTTGAGAACTCGTAAAAACTATTCTTCCTAGAGACCGCTTACCCATAACAGCCGTTGTTATTGGGCTCCATTTTGCTTTGTAATCTTGTGTATTTATGTAATCACTAAACAAACCATCTGATAAATAAAATAAATTTTGTTGGAATGAAGTTAAATGAACTGCTTCAAGCTGCCAGCGATGTACTTTACCGTGAGCTGCTTTCTCAATGATCTTTTCTGACATATCAAAATTGGAGTTGACAACCTGGAGATTATATAATGTTATTATATTATTCTTAGTTTGATTTTATTATTGTACCTATGTACACCAAGAGTGGTACAAAGGTGATGAAGGCGACGTAAAAGAAATTTCAATTTTATTCCTAACACATTATCTCAACCACACCTTCATCGAAGTGATGTAACAAGTAGATACTCCTAGTCAAGACATCCCAGGGGAGAAACCCGTACACGTAAATATGAAATATTCAAACGTCGTGTTATGTGCAGTACTGTATTTTTTTAAGCTGTAAATTCCGTTTTTAACAACAAAAAGCGAGTTTTACCAACTGTTCATGTAAATCTGTTAATATTGGATGCTCCAAATCAACTTTAGTTTTCTTCTTCAGAGAATCAAAAGCCTCCGTGCAATTACGTTGACGAAGATGTTTCAAGCACAAACGTATCGCTTCACGTTCACGATACTGAAACAAATATTTAAGATCTCAGGAATAATGCATGAAACTGATCAAATTACACAGTCTAAAGAAAATTCACAAAAATTAGAAACAGTCTAAAGAAAATTCATGAAACAAGGTATAAAATTTAGGTCTATTTCAGAATATATGCGAGCGAGACACTTACATTATTAATCCAGTTTGAACAAGATTTAACAATAACAGGATCATTAACACCAGTTAACTGAACAAACCAAATACTGCAGTTAAAACTTTGTCCCCACGTCATTGTTGGAACTGTAAGAAAATAAACATTGATTGAAAAATTAGGATTCCCAAATATCAAGACTTGAGATGACTTTCATGAGGACTGTATTCGTTGAATAGAAGCAGTTTTAAATTTGTATTTTGTTGTTTATGAAAAAAGTGCATGCATAACATAGTTAATTGCGGTAACATGATGAGAATCACATAATCAAAATTGTACACCTTGCTTTGATCAATTATATTCATAAATAATGTTATGTAATTTACCTATCTTGATGTACTTGACAGGGAAGATATTTTCACCCAATTTATGCCTCAATGGAAATGTTTCTTTCACACTGTCATTTTTTAAACCACTAGAATACATTGTTCATAGTAATCAGGTATTTCAATGCAGCTTATTTGGAATTTATATTGGGTATCAAACACCCATTGATAATACAGTAGTTTTGCTAATGGGTTTTAACTGTGTAATTTTATGTAATTGTAATCAGTAATAATGTATTTTACCTGGCAAGTAATTCAATCATATTTTCATGATCATCATGTAAGCTACCGAAGACTTTAAATTTCTTCAAGTTACAAACATGGTTTTGATAATATTTTCCAAATGTTATCTTTGTTACAGCTGCTGGTTTTTCCAACTTTAGTGTAATGTACTGTACCAAAAAAATATTTAATTTGTTTATTAATACTTTTTTGAAGTCAGTCAAAAGAGAATTCATTATACTGTTGGTAAGACTACCTGAGTGGGATGGTGTGTTTCTGATGTCCATCTTGAATTCTGGTCATTTGGTTTGTCCTCCAAAATATTACTATAGAATTGCAATTTAGCAAGTGATAGCTATGCAGTGCAAAGGAGCAAGCATGCCGCAGGGATTAGACAATGTGTATTTTCCCAGGGGGTGGAGGGATAAGTGATTTGCCCCCTGGGTAGGGAAATGTGACAAGAGAAAATTGCTTACCCCACACCCGACCCTGGCTGGCCCCTGGGGATAAACTCCAAAAGGTACATGACAAAAACATGTTTTTTCATTGGTTAAATGCATTAATAATCAAATCATTCTCAGGTAAGATTCGCTGAGAGGTGTGTTGATGAAATGATGCAATGTCAATGAAGACAATGATCCGTTATATAAAGTTATAATGTAACTCTTCTGCAAATCACAAATGGTTGCAGGCTTCTCCTACGATACCCCAGGGTGCATTCGGTGTATATCACACGCCGAAGATACGCCAAAGCAATCTTAACATTACGCCAAATTCCCACCCTGGGCCATACTTACGACAATTACCCACTCCAGGACGTTACGCCGATCGCATACTCGCCAGGACGTTCACCTCGTGAGTCAAAAAATGCTACACGTTTAGAGGACCATTTTTAAAAAGTTAAATGCCTTTGTTGTCGTTAAAATACTTAAATGCATGCAGTTGAAGTCGGTGTGTATGTGGACCTTTGAATTACAAAGTTTGGTGTGTTTATCCGGTATTTATGCGCCGACAAGTTAAAAACAGTGTACGCCACTACGCCAAGGAAAGTTGATTTTACGCCAGTACGCCAAGGATACCCTAACTCTGCGCCGAAGATATTCCGATTTGTCTACACCGAATGCACCCTGGAGTCGATACCAATTGTTTTGCAATAATTGATAATAAAAACATACAAATAATCTGTAGAGAAATTATGTCGTTAGATACTGAGTGAGTGACAAATAAAAAATATGTTTAATATCAGTTTATATTCAGACTGAGACTGTTTATAGTGACTAATAATAATATTAATGTCATATAAATATAAATTAAATTGCTGAAAGCTAAAAGCATCGTTTACAATCTGCAACACATCAAAAACAGCTCACTCACTCTGGATGGAAATTTGCAGAGAAACTTGAGCAAGAATGGACAGAATATTTTAATTTTTGTTCCAAATGTTCAACTTCCATGTTTAAATTTTTCAAACCTCAGAACATCGCCGCCATCTTGACTCATCCCAGTCCCTTCACGCGACGCGACGCGATCATCCAACATGGCCGCTTCTTGGACGAAATTATTGTTCATTCGAATACCGTGTGTTTTCTCCAATTTTTCTTCGTCAGTTTCCCTTAGAAACTTTGTGATTAAAAATTGGAAATATTCGTCTTCCGTGGTGAGTACGAAGAGAGGTTTTCATAAATACAAAAGTTCACAAATTTAAACCAAAGTAATAAATGATAAACCCCTTTGCCCTTTGGCAATCACGCCTGTCGATTTCCTAACTTTTCACTGCATTGTTTACGCGATTTAGGTAGAGAATGCAGTAAGATACAGTCCTTGCAGAGTTCAGAGGCAATTTTCCCATCGTAATGGTATGCATCTCAATCAGTGTGTATTAAAGAATAGAGATCAAATATCAGAATCAGTGGTTTCAGTCAGAATCACCTGTTTATTGGTTCCAACAGCCATGTATTTTATTTGCAGATTTTATATCATTATTTAAAAGTCATCAAACTCAAACTCATCAAGTCATCAAATACTCCAAATATCATACTCTAACCCCAAAAGACACTCTGGAACCAATATTATCCATCAGAACTCCAACCAGGACGAACCTCCGCACATTTCCAACTTTAAATCAAATTCAACGTGGAAAACGAGTGACAAAAAAGCGGAGACAGAAATCAGTAGTGGCAAAAAAGAACCAGATCTTGCAAGGGCCACAACGGAAAGGTGTTTGTGTTAAAGTCTTTATTCGAAAACCAAAGAAACCGAACTCTGCAAACAGGAAATGTGCCTTACTAAGATTAAACAATGGTCAGACTATTATAGCATATATCCCTGGAGAGAAAGCTAGCTTGCAAGAACATGGCGTAGTTTTGTTTGAAGGAGGGAGGGTGCAAGATTGTCCAGGAGTTAGATACAAGATAATTCGTGGAAAATATGATATTAATTAAAGAAATATTTTCATAAAGTCCGTGTATTTGTTTTCTTTGAGGGAAGGGCAGGATGATATATATCACCTGTATCAGGGCGTGATGATCCATACTATTCTAGTTATTCTAGTATAGGGCAGTGTGTAAATAAGTGTAATAACTAAAAGCGGTTTCTCGCAAGGAAAATTTTTCGTTCGAACAATGAATTTATCGCTCAATTTTTCTTCACAAACGACCAAATTCATCTGACCGATCACAGTTGAAACGGCAAACAGCCTAACACGTTATACCAAAGAATGAAAACCTATCAGAAAGTCATCTCTATTATGTGATTGTACTTGGAATATGGTGACGGGTTTGCCAGGTGATTTACTACGTCATTTGAATTTCGCGCGCAATCGTAATGTTGCAGGTGGTTGAAGTAGGTTTTAGATAAAGGCAAAATTTTGATTTTTTACATCAAGGCAGGTTACTAGACGTGATGCATTCAGATGCAACATTCTTCACGTCAAACATCAACCAGGAGGAATTATCTGCTTTGATGTAAAGATGCTTGGAAATAAATTGTCACGAATTTACATAATAATTTCAACCGGTATGTAATAATATAGCTACTGTGATCTAATGTCTTAAATATGTCTACAAAATACCAGTTGCATTATAAACCTTACGACATCGTCATTCTAAATTCATTCAAATGAAAACTTGCTCCGTCGGTTCGACTTCATACGTGTCGAGTAAAAAGTCGTGAAATTAAATTTTTCGATCCATACTTTGGTTACGGCTTCGTTAGCAAGGTGGGAAGTGTCCAGATGTGGAAACGATATCAGTCAAATCATGACAGTCATACTTAGAACAACGCCTCTAATCAGCCTCTTCAAAAGGCCAGAGAGCGGTACCCACAGAATGGTGGTGTAGGAAAGATCCGATTTCATGAAACCCTTTCAGCCTCATCAGTTAAACGTAGCTTTGAAGCTTATTTACTTTCACTACATAACAAACGTATCGTCACAATTTTGTAACGTTTCGAAATCATTTGTCGATTTAGTTCTGCTGGAGTATTCTCGAAAGAACGTACTGTGCAATAAGGTTGAAACGGAAAAGCAGTTTTACTGTTCGTATCAAGAGTTATGTTTACGTTAACATTTATTGTAAACCTAAATTGTTTTAAAAACAATGGGCAGGTGTTTTGACACACGAGTGAATCTGGGCAAAAGGTTTATCGAAGCATAACTACCTGCCATAGCTATCCATAAAACATCTCATGTTCCTCGCAGGCGTACGGGGAGGGGGAAAGTTGCTATAGCTACACCCCCAAAAAACATTTTATTTGGAAAGTTTGGTAAATTTGTATCGAATTCTGCAAAAATTCAGTCATTTTTTGTTGAAGTGAATAAGTCGAACATTTTTAACTTGTAAGTCAGGTATTTTTTTCTGAAGTCATTCGCTTGCATTTATAAACGTAAATCAAAGATTATCTGAAATGTAGTCTTTCGTCTGTGTATAGGGTTACTCACACTTTTAGTGATAAAATGGCAATTACTAAAGACGGTGAAAATTAATACTCTTCTTGAAAAACCAATGTCGTTATTATCAAACGAGAAGTATGATACAGGTGGGTACCACAAAATTGAAGTAGCATACAATAAAAGCAAGAGATGTTGATAGCAAATATTAATTTAAAATGTTTTCAGGGCGAATGCTGACACAAAAAATAACGTGTTTTGTGTGCGAAGACAAGGACTACGGAAAAAAATGGAAATTTTTAACAGAGGATGGACAATGCCAAAATGAAATGTTTGAACTTTGTTTCAGGAATTTAACAAAATATCGACGGCGTTCGTTAAAAATTGCATCTATCGTAAGAAGATGTCAATTGGACGATTGTGAATGTGACAATCAACCGTCACATGACTGGTGTGTGACGTCACATTGTAGTGTAAAGTTCGTGTGTTGTGAAGAACAATACTTACGATGTTCAAGGATATATAATTATTGGCTTTACACGTATTTTAGGACTAACACTTTAAATTACAGTTAAGATATAGGTGAAGTTTCCACTTGAAATTGTTTATGATTCAATATACAGATCTCCACGAATCTCGCTAAAGTCTTCACTTAGTGGCTTTTCGTCCAGATGAAGTGCTGTGGTTATCTGTAAAGCGAGAGAGTGTCAATAGTTAACTTAGGATAGGTAGGGATATGTTGGATTAGAGTTTGTTAAAACTGGTTAATTTAATATATATTAAAAAGAGGGTAATATGTACAGTAGTGATTTCCGTCTCTATCCATGTTTCCGTCATTCCACTGAAATGCGTGATATTGTGCTGGGTCTTGTTTACAACATGATTGAAAACACAAAAAAATATCGCTGTGCGAAGTTTGCATAAATTAGTATTACGCTCGAAAAGGCGTTGCTAGTATTTAAAAAGTGGTACAATTTTTTAATTTCAATCAATCTTACTAATTTCGGGATGATCTTTCCACCTTTGCTTATGCATTTTCATCGTTTGAAATTTAGGTAGAAATTTCCTTTTATCTCAGATGTTAGCGGTTAAGAGATAGAATGAAAGAAGAATTTAGTACGAAAAAATGTGGCTGCTAGACAGAAATGCCGGCAGATGGCGGAGTTATTTTTGAGCTCGCCTTGTCGTGTCTTTTTCAAATACTAGTAAAAAATCAAGCCCGACGATAAAAAAAAGCCAAGCGTCACTATCATCCTAATGAGGGTATGTGTTACTGCATGTAGCTTGTCATAATTAAAAATGGTTTGTTGACTAACACTGTGGAACACTTGGTGACAGTATGTAAAAAATAGTATGTTATTGAGAAAATAATGAAATAACAACGTGTGGAATGGGTTGACTTTTGATTTTCCGCCAACTGTTCCAGATAATTAATTAATCCAGACACAAACCTCAGACACAATCAGTCAACTTTTCATTTCGAATCCCAAAGTGATTATGTTAATGAATAAACTTCTGACAGACTAACCTGGGAAATCCTTTTAAGAATTAATACAAAAGAAGACAGTGTAAACAAAGCCAGTCCAATGGCAGAGGCAAGAGCAAAACCCATGATGACGGTCAGATAGTACGTAGATTTGAGTATTTCACACGAGTATGGAGTAAATAAGCCAAATTCTGAAAAAGAAATGATGTTAAAGAACAAATGAACAATGTCCCCAAATCTCAGTTATCAAAAAATTATTCAAAATAAACAAAATACTTACCGTGTAGTGTGCCTTTTGCGCACGCGCATTCTCGCCAAATAAAGGGATGCCCACTGTAGTTGAATTTATGTTCTTTTGTAGAACAGTCAAAGCCTTCAGATTTTAACTCCCTGTAGTAGCTCATATCACGAGATACCCATGAGAATTCTCCTATGTCCCACGACAGGGAATATAGCAGTACCACAAAACATGTCCCCATTGTTAACACAGAAAATTTGAACTGGAATAGAAAATATTAGGCAATGAAGTCTGCAATTGCCGATAAATTAACTGTAACCACTATTTAGTAAAGACGGAATCCCATATCTTATTAAACGCACAACATATCCCATAGATTAAGTTATGATATGCTCTTAGGCTTATTTGTCTTGTAGTTCCTCTTGTGTTTTCAACAGATTCTTATCAAGGCAGATGGTTGTCGTTGCACGATATTTGCTTGATAATTGATTGTCTGTAAAAGCACATAGACCAAGATTCCTGGCATATGGGCAGTTCTAAGCTCTACGCGCAAAAACGTTCGCCGACGATAGACAGATGTACGCTAGCGCTATTGCGTGATAAAAGAAACGATATTTAATAATAACAGGAACATTGTTTCCCGCTCTTCGTCTCCACCTCCCAGCGTCTGCGTAATTCTAAGCATGGAAACGATTTCCGATGAAAGATGGATGAACACTATAGTCTACGTGATAGGATGAGTTTACTTACCAGCAAAGGTTTATCCACAAAAACGGAACATATTGCTATGATCGCACATACTATCACCTAAAAAACCATATTGATATTCACAATAAGGATTTGTAACTTTTTCTGTTTGCCCTGGTTCACACTAGTTTTTAAGAATTTAGGATCCATTGTATTATTCGGCGATAGACAAGAATATTGCGCACTAATGACCTCAGACAAAGGGAATACCAGATTCTCAGGACAAGTGTGAGCCAGGCTTTAGGTTCAACCGGCCGAAGTGACCCTGATCACCGTTGGAATTCTTAAAAAAAATAATCCAACATTTTGAATAGCTTGTTTATTAAAGCAACTATAGTCATAACAGTATAACTGCAATCATCAAGTTTCTTCGCTCATTTATTTGTTAATCTTACAAATTACTCAAAACATAATTGGGATTTTCGAATTTATGAATCCAACTGTGGTCACAGAAGCTTTGCCGGTTGTTCGAAAGGCATTTAGCGGTGGACACACACATCACTTGGGACATTATCGTGATTAGTTTGAAAACGGATGTAACACGACACCTTATAGCAGGATATTTTTAGTCGTATAAAGTACAATCATCTGATATGGACTACCATTAACAAATATTTGATGTTTATATTTGCTAGAAACACATCCTGACGTGCTTCCATCTCTGTCTCTATTATGCTGTATACAAGAGTGTATAATTAAGATATATGACAGAATACAGAATTCCACGTTCACACCCTCAAAAAAAGGAGAATGAATCAGTCACGAAAGCGCATTAAAAGCTAAAGCATTACCGCAGTGAATATATCCGGGTTTGTAAGTATCAAGAGAGAATTGAAGGTTCAAGAGAGTGCAAACTTCGAGCAACAAATCAATAGTGTTCTCAGCGACACTGTATTCAATCATAAGAGAGATCAGTTAAAAAACGTCTGAGAGATTGACATTTTCAACAGAACAAAAAACAAGAATGTATCTTACCGGCAAGCCAACCCACCACTCCAAGTAATCATTTTGCGTCTTTACCATTCTTCTCTCCGTGACTGTTTTGGGCATAGCCCCAGTTATATTGTGTGTCCTTACTAAACCGCCAATAAATATTGTTATTCCGGCGAGCAAAAGACCGCATGGCAGAATCAAACGAACTGCTTTGTGATACGGGATTGGTAATCTTAGTCTGACCATGGTTCTCTCTGGAAGCGCAAAGAAATGCAAATGTTGTCCGCACGAATCTCAACCGCGCGCAACTGTTCACGATGCGCGTCAGAAGTGTGAAACACGAGATGATTAGAATTACATGCGCGCTCTAAGTGGCTTATCTATGAACCAAAGAGCCAACCCGCCAGTCACGTTTAGGGTCAGATTGTGCGTACATGGTCCATATTAACCTTTGTCACATTCTATCAACACACACAGTTCTTTTTTATACACACTGCTCTATTTTGTTTGAGATTAAATATTAAAACCTATTGTACCTTACGAAATAATCAGCAAAGCCTACACTAAAAGCACTTTCTCTATATATTTGTAAAGTAATTTAGTATACCAGCCAACGGGGGAGGCAATGGTGAGAATTAAACGCTGGGACACTTGTCTTTAAACACGCACCACTTGAAAAGTCGTTTCAGAAAAAGTCTTTACTGTCTTCCCTAGGTATCGTTCAGTCAGACGCGCCGTTGATTAGTGCAAATTAACTAGCTTATACTTATACATGAATGCCTAGTTTGTAAGATACGTACAAAATATTAGACTACAAAAGTCGGTGAATTTGGAGTTGAAATACTTTTATCATAGTACGAATTGAAGTTAAGTCTTAGTAAAAGTTCTTCCAGATGAGGTTGATAACCACGGTTCACTAGTTTGTTGATAACTATACAAATGAAATACAACATATATTTTTCAATTTGAAGATTCCTTCGTTTCTTTCACTGAACTAATGAAGACCAGGGGAGAGAATAAGGAAATGTTCACACTATATCGAATTCGCAAGGTCACGACATCAACATTAGCCAATTTTTAAAAAATCGATTTTAATTCCCAAACCGAAACGTATAATAGCATTATTGCTTTTGAACATAATCTGCCAAAAAAATGAAAACGTTCTGGGGACAGAGATACCGTTCAACAACTTAAACTGATGTCGTGACCATGTGTAGGTATAGTGTAACGAAAACATTGCCCCAATAGCGGTAACGAAAACAACGCCTCGTATAACTGATGAAAGAGGACTAAGAGCACCGTCACGCTGGTTCCATTTTTCCCGAAAGATGCTCTGTTTTCGCTCTCCTACCCATCAGTCCATAAATATACTTATTTTCTATAGAAAACTTGGGAAAATATTTATCTATAAGAACCAAACAGGTAAATAATAAACATAGCTATATGATTTATTATTGGCTTATTTCCAGTCAGTTCGTAATAGGATTATTTCAGGGGTGTGTACATGCAGCGAGTGTTGCCTCTCTATTTTCACTGATCTATATGAACGACTAAATAACTGAAGCGATATAAGGGCCTGTGAAGGAGGTATTATTTATGACATTCTTAGGAAAGCGAGGAAAAGATAAAGTAATCCAGTAAAGAATTGTTTACCTGTGAGGAGAAAACACGTGCTTTCCTTAAATGACTCGTAAGTTGAGCAAAGCAAAGAAAATGCTGGATGAACGACCAGACCCGAGCTCTGATCAACACTCCATGAAGATGAGACGAGTTGCGTATGGAATTTCAAAACTTTTGTAAAGATTTGATCTGTGATGATATTCATGACTGGAGCTGCTTTCTTGTTGAGGAGAGCTCGAAATAATGACTTGTTAAGATAGTCTGCATGACAATCATGAAGATCGTCCAGGTTACGAACCTATGGTCGAGATATAGTTACAATGATTGCACTGGTGTTGACTGGTAAGTGATAAATACGGCATATTATCCTTACATTATGTTCCAAAGAATTCAAAAATTCCTGCCAGCTAACATGAAGTATTTGATTAGATATATAACCCTGAACATCGTTAACAAAATGACTCATCTCATGCCTATAGACAAGAATATGATGTTGAATAAGTCATGAAAATATGTACACTGAATATTGTGTTGAATTTTGGTTACCTGAATAAGTGGATTTTTCGAAGCTGAGGTGAATTACTGGCACATTTGTCTTTAAATAGATCAGAATTTGCAAATAATCAGTCATTTCTCTATAACGGCAGTGCACTAGGAGTTGATATACTCACCAATTCGTTTAAGTGAATATCGTATATCTTGTAATATCCAAGCGATCCTTTTTAGTCGCAAGATGAACGCAAATATCTTAAAAAAGACAAATTCAAATATCACATTTTAGTAACTGAAGCACGAATTTATTTGAGCGATCCTTTTTAGTCGCAAGATGAACGCAAATATCTTAAAAAAGACAAATTCAATATCACATTTTAGTAACTAAAACACGAATTTATTAGATTGAAGTGAAGAAACAATTCTCTACACTTACTCTATTATACTTTGTTATACAATTCTCTGTGATGATAATATTAACTGGCCATTGAATCTGCCGGTCAAATCAAAACATTAATTTCAAATCAAAAATTAATTTGTTGGGAATTAATTGTTAATGACATGCGTAGTTACCTTGTATCTTAATCCAATAAAATCCAAAACTTTTACATCTAAAGATTGGTCAGAAGCAAGTCAAAGTCTGTAAGCAATTATTAGTTACCAGTCTCACCACGTATATTTTTTACTGCAAAACTCTCGGTCTCTCGGACCTCCACGGGTGCAATTACACTGGACTAATAAGGGGCCAGGTTAACGGGCCGAATGCTTTTACTATAAACTATAAAACATATACGTGGTGTACCTACAATACTAATATATTGTTGAACAAACACAAAGAAATAAAACCAACTGATTCATATTTCATACATCCCAGTTATTTGCATCTTAATCGTGACTAAAATTGTCTTTGTTTTTAAACGAAATATGGCGCATGAAAGAATGCTTAAGGCCCTTTTACACTGTGCAATTTTTCTTGCAACTTGCAATGCAATTCTACTTTTGAGAGATGCATATTTGGGAACGACGAAACTTTTGTGTTTATTACACTTCATGTACTTTTCTTCTGCAAGACTATTCACTAATTTACATCTCTTAGAAGTAGAATTGCATTCCAAGTTGCAAGAAAAATTGCACCGTGTAACAGGGCCTTTACTTAAACGTTTCATATTCGTTGAATAGAGTGGTTGAATATAACATGATGTCAATAAACTGAGGACATTAAGAAAACGCCTAATTCGTTAAATGACAAAACATTCAAATCTTGATTCAAATGTTTAAATTTTTACGTATGAACTGGGGGTAAAATGAAGAATGAAAAGGTTGTGATTCATACCATTTCTCTTGAAAATATCAGGAATTGACTTGAGAACAAAAGATAAACTACTGCTGTTTTCTGAGCGACATGCGTACACCGAGGATTGAATAGACTGAGCCATGATTGAGTTCAGTGATGAAATACAACACAGTTGTTCTGGTGTTACGCCAGTTGAGATCTACGAGGTAACAAATGAGGTTGTTGTTTGTATTAAGAATAACAACTAGAATTAAAACCATTTATATATTTACCGAATTATTTTACAAATATTGACCTTTTCAAAGAGCTGTTGTGTCAACGAGTAAGAAAACTCGCCATCCTCCATCAAAAGAAATTTCTTCAAAGTTTCAAAATGTTCAACAAGCTTGAGGTTATCCATGAAATAACGAACTACTGCAGAGTTTACCATCTCGATTCTGTTAACAAAGAAATCTTGTTAGACAAGGATCACAGGTGAAGAGTGCTGTGACTGCTGTCTTATGCAACAGTTTAAATATAATCAGTTTCACTCACTGGGTTGTAAGTGGTTCCTTAACACATCTTTTTAAAATAACCGGAAGACACAAAACATTACAGGCGTCATTCTCATCAACATCATCATCACTATCGAATTCCTCTCCATTCAGTATTTCAGGCTGATCAGAAATGACACGTGCAAAAATATCCCCGAAAGGTTCATTGTCTATAAATGAAAGAAAATGAAACGTGATGTTTCTAGATTAAAAAATATCCTGTGCTCGGCCTGAACTTGAGGTTAACAAATGCTACTAAATACTGGTTTTATTTTCAGTCTAACTAACCTAAGATGTCAAAGTTATCCGGCAATGATTCGAACTGTGTGGCAAGCCAAACGTCTTCATGAGTCAGCGGTGGTTTCTTAGGTTGCTCTGGTTCTAGAAAAAATTATAAAATAACAGAGTTACCGCCACAGTCAGGTTACCACCATCACCACAAATATCATTCCGATTACCATGGTATACCACCTAAGATGGTATACTACAGTACCTTCAATAACACTTGAAGAACGATACATCAGATTCTGAATGGTACTTGGTGGTGCGCTGCCTCTGGTAGATCTAGGTACCACCTGGTTGGTGTCTAGGCTAACAGCATCAGGATAGAGGATATCTTTCATTACACTTGGTTGATCATATCCGCGAGAAGTTGCAATTGTTCTGGTACCATCAACGGCGTCACCATCACCATACATGAATTGTTGAATGGTGGATTGAAATGCATTACCAAAACCACGGGAGCTCGTATGCTGTACTGCTGTTTCATTGGACGAGTTATACATTAGGTTCTGTGCTGTTGAATCTGTGGCTTGTGGCTTAGCTAAGTCAACAGAACTGGTACTTGGTACCATCGCCTCTTGTTCAGACGGACTGTATATTAAATTCTGTACTGTAGAACTCATAGCCCGAGTAACTGTCTTGATACCTTTGACTCTAACAGATAGAGATCCAGAGTGTGTTGCAGTGCGCCCGTGTTCCTCCGAATGGTATATCAGATTTTGTACGCTAGAATCCATGGCTGGAGGTATTGTCTTGGAACCATCAACACCAGTGTTTGTCGATGGTTGCCGGATAGTTATGTCAGCATTATCTAGAACAACATTTTGTGTTGTGACTCTGGGGGGAGGGTACATGAGGTCTTGTATAGTAGAGTCACTTGCTTTTACAGCAACTTTCTTGATGTCATCAGCCACATCTGTGGTAGCCACATCTGGGTAGATTATTTCTTGTGCTGTAGATCTCATTGCTTGACCTATTCTGGTGTTTTTTGGCTGTGACTCTACCAAGTTATCTTGATTGTATATTAAATCTTGCGCAGTGGACATATTTGCCGTTCTCTCATTTCTAACAACTTCACTTGCTTGTCCGTTGTCCTTATCCCGTTTTTTTGATATTCCTTCTTTCATTTCGTTTAACTTGTCGTTCTCGTGTTCCAAGAACGTGTCTCGTTTATTCTTTAATGCGTGACGATTGACTAACCACATTGCATGCTTCTCACGAAGTTCTGCCTCTCTCGATAATTCTTCGTAGTATTGAATTAATTCTTGCCTAAAAATTATCATCAAAATGTTTAAAGTCTTTCACAAGACCAGGTAACCAGTACTAACAACGTTAGTTCAATCATCAAATAGATATGATCGATTTTAAGTGAGATCTACAATAAACCTTGCTGCACAATTCGCTGGTTTACTTTAAAAAGATACCACTGGGAGTTAATCATGGTTAGATCATGCAAGTGTGAAAGATGCTATTGAATATTGCATGGTCA
Source organism: Dendronephthya gigantea (assembly GCF_004324835.1). Lineage (NCBI taxonomy): Eukaryota > Metazoa > Cnidaria > Anthozoa > Malacalcyonacea > Nephtheidae > Dendronephthya > Dendronephthya gigantea. Next base: position 371,869 of record NW_021163170.1, on the reverse strand, counting down.
CTCTGATCTGTTTGTGTAAAAGTCAAACTGTCGATGTTTCGCACGTATGGATGTGCTTCATGAGATAAATCATCCTAAACCATAGTTAACAAAATTAAGACCTTGCTTGTTCGGCTATTTCGTCATCTATCTTAGCTGTGGTCACTTCATATTTCAACGATGTTCTTGCTATTCGTTTATCTTCCTCGGCCGCTTCTTTCCTTTCAAATTCTTTTCTCTAAAGAACAAGAAAAGTTTTGAATTGCTGCAAACATATCGCTAAAGAAATGACTATTTATCACCAACTTACATTTATCGCGTCTTCCATCTGCTGTTTAAGAAAGTTTAACTCCTCTTTTCTTTTTTCAGCAAGAGCTTTCTTCGCCTTTTCTACCAGTTCTGCAAGATGTCATATTTACATTTATAACCTTGAATACTGCGCACTACAAAATTATGTGAATATTACCTTGAATTTCAGCCAATTCTTTGTTAGCTTTTTGACGTTCCCTCGCTACCAGTTCCTCTTGTTTGTTTATCTCCTCATTTTTCTAAAGAAATATATCCTCATATATCACCTGCTGTTCATTACTGCATGAGAAATCACCAACACACCCTATACGTACCTTTCTTAACCATTCAAATTTAATATTTTGTTGTAGTTTACGCATCTTTTCTGCATACTCTCGGCTGCAGTCAGAAATGTGATGCAAGGAACTAAGAGAGTATGTGACCTTCATAACTGGTATCTCTACTGTTGGGTTGCATATATGATGCTGTGAAATTTAAAAAATATACATTTTTTACCCTTGCACAATGTCTTGGCAAAAGTGGAAAGGACAAGTAGCTACTACGACTTGCACAATACCTCGGGACAACAAAGCTTTAGCAAGTTAATTGACTTTCCACAAATAAACATGTCTTTAGAAAGTTCTTTGAGGAAAACTGGGACACCTTCCATTTTATCAGTCCCCGACATTACATAACCATTTGTCCAGTAATGTTTGTCTAAAGAAAAACACGCAGTCATCACAGTATTGTCATTATTTCAACTATCAGTCCTTAAAATTACATGTACTGTAGTTATTTGTCAAGTATTGCTTGTCCAAGGTATAGAAAAACACCTCACAGTATTCTTACTATTTAAACTTTTATCACTTCCTGTTTATTTGTCTAGTAACGTGTGTTTGTGATTTACACGTGACATTAATTTGACTACAGACTTTGTTGTCAACCCGCGTGTGAATTAATCCTGTGTGAATTGAACTGAACTGCACGTACCTCTATGTGCCAAGTAAACATCGTTTTCAAATATCATAAATTCTTTGTAAAAATCAACACATTTTCCTTTGAATACCCATTGCTGAATAAACCTGGTGCACAGAAAAACAAGATGTGACAAAAATTCAATAAATGAAGTTTAGAAATTAGTTTATATAATTACCTTAAATATGGAGTACAAGCGACTTTCAATAAATATAGGATCAAACTGGAAACAGGTGAATTCATATTTCGTAAACATAATTCATAGAGATAGGTCAGTAACTTTGCTCCCTAAAATCAAATGTCTTCGGTTAGGTTTCATTTTTATTTTTTGAATACACTCATAATGCGCAATACAGAATATCCATAAGGAATGTTTTTAACGTAACCAGGGATTTCACAAAGTGGAAGAGATTCTTCAACATGGCTGCTACCATAGAGAGAGAGGGAGTTAATACTAGTGATTAATATTAGTTGTTACTTTTTAAAACTATTTACGTTTTTTCTATTGTCAATTCTATCCTCCTATGAAGACCTGCAGCATGTTAGGAAGAAACATGTGGAATATCCCAGAGCGGGCAGCGGGTTATCATCGAGGACTGATGCAGGTGAAACATCGCGTTCAGGTTGGAATAGAGAAGTTAACTAGTTTTAAAATGGTTTTCACTTACCACAGGAAACTTTGGCTTTGGTTTACCGTATTCTGCGGCAAAACCTTCTGAGCACATACATATATCAGAAAGAAACCTAAAAACAGAAATTATAAAAAGTCGTTTAGGGACTCGCGGGGAAGAAAAATCCTTGTGGGCGTTAAACATCGTACAATGTTGTAGAAGTGGAATTAATTTAACAAATTTTTAACACAACGCATATTGTAATGAAAGAATCATCGGGACCTACTTCAACTCATATGCTTGTTTTCTGAACTTCGTACTTAATTCTAAAATACTTTGAACGCTTGAAGCTAAAAAACACGAGAGAAAGCAATTAAACACGTACAGTTATGTAATCTTATCCATGCAGAAGACTGAATATCATACCTTTGACAGTTACAACAGATTGTCTATATTTCTGTATGAAGGTTCTGAGACCAGATATAAACGCTCTTAACACGCTACTTCTTATGAGATTTGAATGTCTTTGACATGTTGTAAACTTGTTGAGGCGGAAATAATTTGTTCCAATCTCTGCAATCTGAGTCAATGTTTTCTGTAACGAGTCAGGCGAACAACCAGAGAGTCGTACTTCTGTTGACACATGGAATGATGCAGTACTCTGGAAGGAAGCCAATAAAATATGTAACATAGTAGAGATGAGATATTAGAAATATAGCATAAACACAACTGTCAGGGGATTCTCTTTAAAAAAATGACCAACGATAGTTGAACAAGAAAATTACATAGCTACAGTACGTGTATGCATGGTGTACAGTACGTGTATGGTGTACAGTACGTGTATGGTGTACAGTACGTGTATGGTGTACAGTACGTGTATGGTGTACAGTACGTGTATGGTGTACAGTACGTGTATGGTGTACAGTACGTGTATGGTGTACAGTACGTGTATGGTGTACAGTACGTGTATGGTGTACAGTACGTGTATGGTGTACAGTACGTGTATGGTGTACAGTACGTGTATGTGTACAGTACGTGTATGGTGTACAGTACGTGTATGGTGTACAGTACGTGTATGGTGTACAGTACGTGTATGGTGTACAGTACGTGCATGGTGTACAGTACGTGTATGGTGTACAGTACGTGTATGGTGTACAGTACGTGCATGGTGTACAGTACGTGTATGGTGTACAGTACATGTATGGTGTACAGTACGTGTATGGTGTACAGTACGTGTATGATGTACAGTACGTGTATGGTGTACAGTACGTGTATGGTGTACAGTACGTGTATGGTGTACAGTACGTGTATGGTGTACAGTGTACTGAGAGGTAACAATGATGGTTGAAATATCTAACCTTTTCAAGGTGAAATGTTTGTGATGGAACTCCAATGATTACTAACAGACAATCTCTGATGAATTCAGTCATCTTCAGATATCTCAGTTGCTCCGGATGAGAGTTAATAAGAAACGAGGCCTCTGCTATTCTCATATCACATAAATAATTGATGACCTCTGGACCAGCTTCAGTAACAAAATGCTTGCATCCTTTAGGAGTACTGGAAAATCACATTATGATAATAATTGTCCCAGCTTAGAAAGAAAGAAAGGAAGCAGGAAGAGATGTCTTTCCCAGAAAACAAGATGAAATGAACTGGAAAAGATAGCAGTAACACCACTAAGGTGCCAGTATTATACAATGTCATTCCTGGATCGTTAACAAGATACAATGGCAAAGATAGAAGCAACACTAGACAAATTTTATACAAACACACAGAACATACATTTGTTTTCTTCCTTCCCAAGTATAAAACCGAGGAGACTTTAACTTAAGTGCTTCATCCCAGATCTCCAAACCACAAATACCAGAGTCATCACTTAAAGCAGAGCTGGTTGATAATTCATCTGAAGCATCCTCAAAACCTTCATCTTCTGTTACCTTGATTACAATGAGAGACTTATTATTAAGATGTGCTTCAGTTTAGACTTCACAATCTTTAGTTCAGTCTTCAGTAACTTACCTGACTTTTTAATAGAGGTTTCAACCTACAACAAATTGAAGTAATGACATCAAAATATCTTTAAATAACAGTGAAGAAATAATTGGTTTCCATTTTTTGCAATGTTCTACCTAAAATCTTGCTGAGTTGATAACTCTGGTAGTTCCAACGTCACCTTCATATCTGATGTTTTGCTGTGGATTAATGCACTATACAAAGTACTTCTAGTTCTTTCATTAAATGAATCCTTTGTCTATGAAATACAAATGAGGTGGAAATACATAGATATTTAGTTAAATTTAGAGCTCAAGGGCTGGATCAAAGGCTAAAGAGACTAGAGAGTTTTTAGTCAAAGGTGCACCTGATCTTTCCTAGGAATAATGATTTGACTTTTAAGATGAAAATCAAAGACCTCCAAAAAATTATTACATACATGCAGGGATTGTGTTGCACTTTTAGATTATCTTTTAGACTGGCTATAATTAACAATTTGATCCCAAATTAAAGGGGCTAATTAAGGTCCCAAGCTCAGCGGTCCCTGCAACTTTTTGTAATGATCTAACTTATGTACATATATATTGGATCTCTATTGTTTAATACAAACCTTGGCACCAAACCATTTAGTCAGACCACAAGACCCTGGCTCTTGGTTAAAAATCTATAAAAAATTGTGTTTGAGATGACCTAAGTTTTAGAAATTCAAATATTGCAAGAACATTTTGAGCTTACATCAACTTGTATACTGTCATTACTTTCAAAACCTTGCTTTGGTACACCAAATGTTGGCAATGCTTCAAAAATATGTTTTGGAAAATATCGATAATCTATGTTGACTTCATTTTCACCAGTTCCACTGTCAAGTGATATACTTTGTGCAGATCTCTAGATGAGGTAGAGTATTATAACTTTTAGTAAAGTTATCCTAAACCTAAACGCCTAGCGTTTAGCTCAAACAGCGGATAAGCTCAAAATGGAAAATTTATTGGACAAATGAGCTATATATTTCGATGTAAATAGCTTAATTTTCAATGAAAGTACATATTTAATGCATAAAATACAGGTTCAGGCATTCACAGCGTACAAGAGTATTTTCAAATTTTTGATAACCACCGTTTAAGCTAAACACCTTTTGAACAACCGGCCCCTGGAAATAATTGTACAAAGGTTGCATACATAGCACTATCAACCTAATAGCAACTTCTTTAACTGTTATGAAAACACTTCAAAAGCAGCTGATTAAAATTTACTAGAACTCCTACAGGGGACAAGAATGACTCTGCGGCCAAACTGACAGCATTATTAATTACGAAATCAGGTTGCTACTTAATGCAAAGAATAGATGCATAATTCATACTAGTTGATTAACTTCAATGTCAATGATTTCACCTGGTAGCAAGAATCAACTTTTCTCCAAACTTCACATGGATTGCGAGTTAACATTTCTGCTTCAGTTGAAAGATCCAGCAAAATCTTTATGATTGCTTCAATCTCATAAATTGCATCAAAGCATCCTGTATAAACTGTCGACTGTTTTTCAGTAAAATCTAAATTACAGTTGAAGACATGGTAAACGCATGAGAATGTTTTATTGATTAACATTTTTAAAGTAACTTCTCATTGACTGCTCTACTTCCCTAAGTCTCTATAAAATGAAACTTGAATGGAACTTAAAATTCAATTAAATTTAATTACTAACCAAGACTTGAAACCAATCTCTCCAAGTGATTTGCTTTGCTCTCTAAACCATATGCTTTTAATTTAAAGCTGACAATGGACAATCTTTCTCGTACATTGAAATCCTGCCCAGTTTCTTCACTTTGTCTTGATAACAAGCTTTTAAACACAATTTCTCTAAGTCGTTTACAGACTTTCCTGTTGAAATGAATCTTAAAAGGACTGTCATTTTGAATACTGTTGTCCTCTGAGAATATTTTCTTTGTTAGTTTATCCACTAAAGAAGTTACAGAACTTTCAGAGATGTTTATTTCCATCACAAACGAGATATTTTATTTGTACATTTTGAAAGATTACTAGAAGCTTAATCTTGCGATTTCACCTCTTAGCCTTTACATATCTGAATTTGATGGCTCAGTACTTTCCTAAATCCCTTTTCATTTTCAGAAACAGCAGACTAGCAGCTAAACTCGACTAAATTCAGTTTCCACTCCAGTGATCCGCCATTTTGAATTTAACCGCGCAGGAACTGGAAAGAACATCGACGCAAATCAAATCTGTAATCCGCGAAAAGGTAGGACTGCGTTCCGTGAGTGCCGTATCCGTCACCTTCCCTTGCGCCATGGATTACACACGGCCTTTCCAAATGACATGGGGAACGGTGCCCAAGACCGAACACTACCTATTCCAGACGTAGTATTCAAGAAGGCCAAGGCATTGTGATTAGCATGTTCAGACGAGCCAATTTTGCATTGAGCTAGATACGAACTATATATGGCTATACAGTAGTGATACTATGTTACTACCCAGGTCGCGCGCCGTGTACCCGTATCACCGTCCCGTTCTATTACCCTAGTCGAGTACCCCAATAACGCCGAGATCACCACCGACATTCAAAATAACAGAAATACCACAGTCACAATGACCTCATTTTATCTTTGTTTACTCCAGTGGTTTACTCAGATGGCTGGCGTCATTGATTTAGCTGGGAAGCTGCACAGCCTGGACAAATCCTGTCTCAGTATTGAACGAATAAATTGAGGCTAAAGACAATGGCGTTTCCAAACCTCTTTTTAAAGATTGGTATCGTTGTTACAGTTATATTTTATAGTACGTTTATTCATAACATTGATTAAGAGATAGGAGCTTTGTAATAATTTTAGGACGATGATTCCATAAAACAATTTTTTATTTAGTAATGACAGTCTTGACAGAAGTGGAAGCGAAAAATAAAAATGACGTGTGTACTTTGGAAAAAGATAGTGGGCCATGCTATGGTGATTTTCCAAGATTTTACTACGACAAAATCTCAAAAACATGCGAAGGATTTACTTACGGAGGATGTGAAGGCAATGGAAATAACTTTGAAAAATTAAACGACTGTGTCAACACTTGTGCCAGAGAAAATAATTAAAGTAATTTGAATTATAAAAGCGATGTTGTATGATTTTGTTGTTCGTAAGGCAAGTCGACATGCTGTCCAGAGTTTAGCCTTAGCTTAGCCGGGAAACACAAGATATTTCAAAATAACATAGCTCCACTTTCATCTGCTTTCCGCGTTCTCTGCCGGCATTTCTCTGCATGGCTATGAACCCTATAAGTCAGACCAGGTTTTTTGCTAAACCTGCGCGGGCAAGAGTGAAGAGCATAAAGTTTTTATAGATATAGGACTGCGGACCCCGGGTAGCAGCCACCGCGACTTTTTTTCAAACTAATCAGACCTTTGCAAATATTTCCTGCAAGGTATATAGGGTATAATGAAAATTCAAAAATACAACGAAAGATGTAAAAACTCTTTCAAAATGCATTGCTCCAAATTCAGATACTATGCAATAAATGTTATTCTTAGTATAAACTTGATTGTGCTTTTTTAGTTAATTTGTTGTCGCTTACACTGCACGTTATGTATTTTCCGTACAGACCTATGAGTGAGCTTAGTCCTATATATGGTAGCGATACGGAATATGCAGTGTTTAAAATTAAAAATGTGAGTTATTCTAGCACTATACTGAAACCTAACCGTGGTAAAGTTAAAGAAAATCTATTTTCCTGTCTGTTCACCGATTTCTCACGGATCTATACCGACAATAGTGTTAAATATCGTTGATATGACCGTATTAAACAACATTAGATGGTCTGAATGAAGGTATTTTATTGATTACTATAGGAAAATTACCGATATCAGTATTGTTTTACACTAGATCAATCTCATGCCTTTTGTCTTCGGAAACAAGGGACGTTTCCTTACTAAAAAAATGTACGGTTACAGATGATAACGATGGATTTAGGGTCATTCTCTTACCGACACCTGGGTTGTGAGGATCTGGATGATGAGACAGCGAGAAAGCAAAATTATTTCTTCAGCGATGAAGAAACAGGAACTATTGTGTCTATTTTTGTTGTTCATATCAATTGATCTCAGTCAAGGTAAAATATTATAAGATTTTAATTTAGTTATCCATGCTTATATATATGTATAGATTTTGATAAAAAAGAAAATGCGTTGCTTACATTAGATCTTTGCAGTTCCTGGGAACTACGCTGGTGGTTGTAAAATCAATCGAGTTAAACATTTTATTTTGTATTTATACGAGATAAATTAAATCAAAAATCATTCGCCATTTTTTAAAATCTTATTGGAATGTTCAATTGTCTAAAAGTTATCCTGAATGAATATAAAGTACTTCAATACACACGGATAACTTATTGATAAATTATCCGCGTCAATCATCTAGAAAACTAAATTACGAATGACTACAGGTTTTAAAGAAGATGAAATAACATCGACTAAACTCACAAACTGTCTCGTCGTCTCGTTACAGCTCATATTTGTCGATTTTTTAACAACGAATGACTTGCTCTTATTCTAACGCAATCTTCTTCAATGCAAATTTACTTCAATACCAAAGATAGTGACCAAAGTAACTCACTTTGAATTTCATACAAAGCCACCTTAATTAAACACACCACATTCTTAATATTCAACAACTATTCCCCGAAGGTTGGCCAGGTCTGAAATTCTCGGAGCTTGAGACGTGAAAACAAGTTAAAATACAGGTGAAGATTGAAATGAGAAGGTCTTACTGACTCTTACAGCCCGCAAAAATTGCTCTAATCCCCCCAAATTGATTATTATGTTCAATGTACAATATTGTTAACGATTAAAAATCAGGGGCAATTAATCTTTCATCAGAATAAAGGTGTGAAGTATTAGCGGAAACAATTCTCAAGTGTTAAAGTCAATATCAAATAACTTACTTGAATTAATTATTTAATAATATCTATAGTTCACTCGTTATACCTTCATCTGTGAACAAATGATAGGACGTTCAATTCCTTGAGTTAATTTCTATACTACAATAAGCTTTTTCTTCACCTGCAGGAGTTACCAAGTGCGGATGGATATTTCGCAATAACCTCGTCAATCCCTCATTATCACTGTTTAAAGCTAGCTACAATCTTACTGCTATCCCAATAATCAATGCAACAACAGCTTGGTGCATACCAGTCAAAAATCATTCACTTACAGTAAACCTAGGTATGTATAATGTTCACAGCGTGTTAACATTGCGAATAAAGTCCAAATTCCTTATTTTCACGAAGACATTCTTCCAACAGGCAGCGTAACTAACATAACAAGACTTGCAGTCCAGGGTGAAGAAGGAACAGAGAATTATGTCACTTCTTATGAGGTTGATCACAGCAAGGATGGAATAGTTTTTAGCAACATTAAAAATGGACTCAAACCCCAAGTAAGTTGATTCTGTTTTTCATCAGACAATCATATTATCCTCTGATCAACCGTCAGCGTCACAACAGACGGATGTGGGGTCTTTAGGTATGCTTTCTACTGTGGAGCCCTCTTTGTCAGTAATTATGTTTTACTGATGGAGACACCATCATCTATCGCAAACTGGCAAACAAACAATATCCTGGCATTTTGAAATAAAAAGAAATCAAATTTAATTTTTTTCCAGTGTTCTGCGAAGGAGTTTTTTGGGGCGTTTCCAGGCTTATCATCAGGTTCTGACGTCGCAGAAACTAACCTTTCAATCTCATTCCGAGCACAATACGTCCGTTTCCGACCGCAAGAATCCGTAGGCGCACTTTGTACGAGGATTGACATATATGGCTGTCAATCAGGTAGAGAAACAAGCGCTGATAAAAGCAGATATCTGAGAATGGCGTCAAACTTTAGGCCTCAGAATCGGATGATAATTGACAGAATTGTTCATTTCTTTAAGATGATGGTTTTACAAACTGGAGTCAATGGGGTTCATGTTTCTCCACGCCACAAACACCTACCAGTTGTTCACGATCACGCACAAGAACATGTGAAAACCGAAGCGAAGGTTGCAAAGGAACACGAAACGAAACTGAAGCTTGCCGGCGAAATCTATGCACAAGAGGTGAGGAAATATAACTTCATATTTTTAAGGTCTTTTTGTTCGCTTTGGGATGTCTGTTCAATCATACAAATCTTTCTTTAGAATGTGGGGAACTGGGCATTATTGACGAAAATCGTTCGATCAACGATACTGCGTTCTTGGCGTCCACATATAAACCTGGTTTCGAGGCATATCGAGCAAGATTGAATGGTCTCAGTGCCTGGTGTGCCAGTGTAAATGATCAGAATCAATATCTAGAGATTGACTTTGGTAAGCTCCGGGTTTATCTCGGAAAATGTTACAAATTAGATTTCTGTATTTGAGCTCTCTTCCACAGGCGGTGAGACACAAGTCAAAGAAATAAAGACACAGGGTTTAGAAAGGGGAAATAAGTCTGCCTGGGTGAAGGAATTTTTCCTGGATTTTCGAAGATCAGACGGATCCCTGTGGGAAGACTACAGGGAAAATAATTCTGTTAGAGTAAGTTAAGGTTTACGTTAATAAATTACAACGAGTCTGGCACCACTGAAAGGTTTAATGTAAGTTTAGTCGTAATAAATCAAATAAAAATAGTCGATAAGAATTTCAATAACTTGATTTGTCTGTAATTTTTAGATCTATGATGGAAATAAGAATGGTTCAATGGTGAAGACTTACATCCTGGCTGACCCGCCAAGTGCACGCTTTATCAGATTTTATCCCTTAGATTGGCACGAAGAAATATGCTTGCGTGTCTCTGCCTCTGGCTGTAGAGGTAATTCATCATTGTAGCTATATGATCGAGTCATGATTGCTGTTTTTAACTAGCCTGGTTCTACTCATTCAGAAGAGATATATCGACATCCTCCAGCAAGGGCAACTGACACGTTCTGTTGTCTGCTGATAATAGATGATACCATTTCTCTGGATGTTAACGCATGTTAACTCATCTTTGTATTTTAGTTTCACCGATTTTTGGCGGTCCAGTCGCTGCTGACAAGGAAGAGGAAGTGGACGAAGCTTTCTGTAAGTTATTCTTAGTTATCTTCTACAATGCATGTCATACATTACATTACGTACAGTCATGCTTCTTACATGCTTCTTACATGCTTCTTACATGCTTCTTACATGCTTCTTACATGCCTCTTACATGCTTCTTACATGCTTCTTACTCACTTCTTCGTGTAATGACATGAGTGAATGATCTTCATGATGTTGTGATCTGACGATATTATCTAGGGATCATTCTGTGGATTTTACTTGGCTTGCTTCTTCTGCTTCTGTTGCTCGGATTATTGTACCTCTGTTGTCGTTATTGCCCATGTTGTGCTTGCTGTGGCTGTTGTCCTTGCGTAAAGTAAGTAAAGAAATGGATAGGATTATAGGAAGAAATAATGGAAGAAATTGATATTGAAATTAATGATTAGAGCTCTAAACATTGCAACTTTGATACCAACAAAATATCTTAGAAAGAATAAAAATCTAGTTAACAATGTTAGGAGACTGATAACTGACAATCATCGTTAACTGCATGTCTATGGCTCACAACTAGAAACCAAAATGTATTTAGGAAACGTAAAAAGAAAACAGACGGAGCTATGATGACCGAACTCACTGGTGATGAAATAGACGCTCCTCCCAGACCTCGGGTGCAGTATGCCACCGGAGCCACACAGACAGATGGTGGGTTAGCACAGCCGGAAACTGAAACACAGACTGTTGCGATACACCTAGACGGAGAAAATGGTCGTGCAGATGCTGGGCCTGGTGCAGTGTACTTTTCTCGACGTGACGGGACTGATATATCCGAGGCAAGAACCAACGAGGGTATGCAATCCTGGGATGATCAAACTCGTATAGCTACGACAAGCGGCTTGAGTTCCAGCCGACGAGAAGAGATGATGTCCTCGGAATCACGTGACAGAGTTGATGGCGCGAGGGCTGCTGGTAGGGTGCGTGATACATCACGTGAACGAGTGGAAGAACAAAGAACGGCGTCATCTAGATATGAAAGAGAAGAATATAGATCATCTGCAACTACAAGTGGAAGAGGGGAATACCTTGGACGTTATGATGTAGAGGTGTCACAAACTCCCCTCGCTCCTCCGCCAGTTGTACAACTTGAGGTAACTCCAGACATGACTGACGGAACTTGGCGAGTGGAAACTCTTGATCAAGTCAATCAAAGGCTAGCACACGACAGGCGGCAACATGGTCTGAGTGAGCTGGAATATCAAGGTGTCAGCTACCGTGGAGTTAATGACAGGAATAGATCAAAATCGGTTGATGTATTGGATACTAGTGATATCAGAAGTGGTGGGATTGTTGTAAGACTGGACGGACTAGATCGACGGGGTGGAGTGACTACCAGTAGTAATAGTGCTGATTATAGAGATTCTGCCGAATACACAGTCCATCTTAGAGATTGTGCTCCAGAAGGCCTTGCGAGATTAGAAGCCACAGAAGTAGATTCCAGGACTGCGCGAGATAGGTACCACGATCAAGACACATATCGCGCCAGACATCGAGCAAGACAGGAGCCGGAAGTAGAGACGTGGAAAGTCAAAAGTATCCGTGGTCAAGCTTTTCAAGGTACAATCAATGTTGATACTTCAAGAGGTCACGTGACTGGACAACCTTTCCATTACCAGGCTCCTCTATCACCATCATCCTCGGACATTAGTAGTATAAGTCAGTATGATGGATCTTCTGTCAGTGAACAGTATAACCAGAAGGAATCAAAGAAGCAATTTTATAAGGTAGTATTAATTATGACTTGTCGTGTATTTGTTTTAAGTTTTATCAGGGCCTGAGGGCCTGGTAATCACATTTTGACATAAGGCTTTAAAAAGACTTCAAAGTGTAACAAAAATTAATTGGTAATTACCACTATTTTTTAGATGTTCGAATACTCGCGTGACTGAAAGACAACCATACCAACCAGATTTGACAAGCAGAGTGAAATAAAACATCTTCAGCTAGCCTACAAAATTGGACCACACTAAGTAATTCATTGTATAAATCATTTAATGAGGATAGTCAGTTTATTAACATAGAAAGGTTTTAAACAACTGCGATAAATGACGCATGATTAATTGAAAATGATAAGATTGATTCGATGTAACCAGGACTGTTTAAAATCATTGACTGGACATGAAGGTGTAAAGGTCGAGTCAACACTATGGAATAAAAAGGCAGTTTGCACGGCTCATCTCGACGAAGTTTATCGGTACACGTATCGGAGAGCAAAAAGTTATTTTGATAGGACAATAAGGTATCGTTGTGTCCGGGCCCGGGGGAAATATCGCATGTGAATGCTTTGAATCAATGTGTCTGAAATGACATATTTTCGGAATTCTGAGAACTGATTTGATTTATAATTTCGAATCAGAAAACGTTTAGGATTCTTAGGACCTGTTTACATGGAGAGAGTTATCCCGGCTAGGCGAGGTAAAAGCGCATCACATCAAATTAGTCCTTGATTGATTAGTCTTTCATTATATGCAGTTTTCACCTCGCCTAGCCGGGATATCTCTTTCCAAAGAAATCCGTCGGGCAGAACTGGATATATGAATATGCCCCCACCTCACCTCCCCACCTAATTATCGTTCTAGCAATCTAGTTACCCCCACTGGTTACGTCACTCACTGAAACCGAGAATAGAACTGCTGAGTTGGCTACATTGTAGCAGGAATTAGATCCCGTGCACAACGTCCGTAACTAAATACCCTACACGAGGTTGAGATTTGTTAAATCATCACTTGTATTTACATTACGATATTCTTGAATTTTTACGTATCTCTCTGTTCATGAAACGTTTTATCAAAAGTCAGAAGCAAAATCCAAAATCAGAGCTTCTGAACGACTAATATATATTCCGCCAGCGCGCAACCAGGGAAACTGGGGATGACTACAAAATACAAATTAAATTTAAAATTTAAAAAATTCGTTATTTGTTTACAAAAACAGTCTTTGTTTATATTTTTTCAAATCATCTCTTTCAATACATTTCTATAAAAATATCGTGTTTTTATGGCTGCATTGAAAGACAGTGATCAAAATGATCGACTCTGAAGGACAAGAAGAGTGTTCTAGTCAAATATGCAACTCAAATCACGACGAATCTTGTCAATATCGCCACAAAGTGACAAGCTATTTAAACCAACAGCGGAAAACAGGCAAATTCTGTGATGTTGCTTTGTTGGTCGGAGAAGAAACGTTTCCTGCTCACAAAGCAGTACTCTGCTCGGCCGGTGGATATTTTGCAGCCGTATTTGAACATGATTTACGAGAGAAAAACGCAAAAGAAATCGAATTACCGACTGTGTGTCCAAGTGTCATAGATGGTGTGTTAGATTACATATACACTGGCACAATAAATCTTGGTGATTTGACACAAAGTGAGAATGTTTTAATTGCTGCCGATTACTTGAGTCTAGCCAGACTTCGTGAAGCTACAACGGGTCACATGAAATCATTTTTAACCACTTCAAATTTCCTTCAAACTCTGACCTTTGCAGAACGGTATAACTTCAGTGAACTCAGTGACATCGTTTGCCAATTTGCCCAAACTAATTTTACGGCTATCGTACAAGAAGGGAAACACCTGGAATTTACAGTTCACCAGCTAGTGAAGGTCTTAAAAAGTGATGATTTAGAGGTTGAGAAAGAGGAATATGTTTTTGATGCAATCGTGCAATGGATCACTCACCATCCTGGACAAGAAGACCTCGTCTCAGCGCTATTCCCACATGTGCGTCTGTGTGAAATTCCTGAATCCACCATTGTTGATAAAATTCTTCGAGAAAACTTGATACTTTCTGATGAGGTCTCGTTGAACACAGCTCTTGCCCACCTTAAAGAAGTGATGTATTTAAAAGGTTTTTGTGATGATGAAGTGGCTGCTAACCGCAAACCAAGACGTGTAGTTGAAGCAGTAATATTGTTATCTGGCACCAATCAGCCACTGTGTTATATTCCTAGTGCTCAAGCATGGTATCATATGCCATCAATGCAATGGGAACATAAGAACACACCCATAGCATTATGCAATGGTAAGGTGTATGTAACATCTGGCAGATCTGGAATTGGCCTTGTTGCTCAAACAGAATACTACAACCCACAAACCAATGTATGGACATCAACAAGTGCCCTGCCTGCCTCCAACTACTGGCCTGGATTGGTATCTTTGCATGGTTTCCTATATCTAGTTGGTGGTCGAACTCCAACTAGCCGCCTCAAAACTGTTTGGCGTTTTGATCCAAGAATCAACCAATGGGATATGGTGACGTCATTACAGGAGGAACGTAGTGGACCAGCTGTTGTTAGTTGCATGAATCACATTTATGCGATTGGTGGAAGAAAAAACCCTAATGAAGATCTCAGCAGCTGTGAGCGATACAGTCCGATTACTAATGAATGGAAACCAATTGCTTCAATGAAGACTGGTAGGTCACTAGCTGCTGCAGCAAACATTGGTCATCGGATATTTGTCATTGGTGGTAGTGAAGATAGTGGGATGTACCAGCTTGCAATACCTACTAATGAGGTGTATGATTGCCTGCTTGATGAGTGGTCATTAATTGCTCGTTGCAATGCAGATCGTGTGGCCCCTGGTGTTTGCTCATTAGCAAACAAGATTTATATCTTTGGTGGCCGGAACCAACAACAATCATTAACTACAGTTGAGGTGTATGACAGCAAGACAGATGAGTGGCAAATTGTTAGTAATTGTGACAAATTACTTAACACATTCAGTATCAGCTGTTGTGTTTTCTACCTGCCAAAGCGACATTTGGCAACTTTCACAAGATTAACAAATAATGCTGGACAAAACCTAGATTGTTGAGCTCTTCATTGATATATATGATTGATGTTTCATTAGACTATAATTACAATAAAGATGGGACAGGAATTTAATGCCTAAATTAATATAAAGAATTAGGAAAGATAAATGTAAATTTGATTGAGGTTGATCAAAAGTACAGAATAAGGGAACATGATAAACAAATTATAAATTTATGTAATGCTTCACATTGGACAACTTATGCAGACATTCTGGGTATCTGCAGGTGAACATTGATTGATGAACCAGGCATAATCTATCTCGTTAGCAGTGAAAATGTGTAACATTATTGTAAATTAGTATTCTTGCTGTGATAAGTCGTTCTCTTTCTTTCCCCTCTTGCCAGGGCTGCACCCAAGGGGGATGGGTATTGGTAAAATGGCACCCCCTCAAGTTTATGCCATATGCAATATTGACGAAAAATACTCCCACAGGATTCTCAACAAGCATAACAGACTGAGTAATGGCGCTTTCATGTATGTGTTGAAGAAGGATGTTTTTGCATCTTTACCATGGATCGTGAGAGTAAAACATGAAATCGATCTCATTTATAGTCTGCGTATCTGCGATAGCAGACTTGGAGCCTATAAATGAGATGGATTTGGATGTCCCCCCCCTGGAGAGAAGGCGGAGAAACAAGGGGGGAGCCAAGATCAGTCTGCTATCTCATTGAAGTTGGTTCTAAATTTTTACCGATACTAAAACGCCAAAATAAGACTAGGATCTAGTCTTCAGTATTACCGCGCGGGCAGTGGACAGGAGTGGTTGTAGCTTGAATAGCATCATATCACAAATATTTAGGTTTATATAACAACTTCATATAACATTTTTCCAGCTGTCATTTATAAAATATCTTGACATTTGTCTCTGAGCGAATGTCAAAAATATTTGTCATATAATGTCCCTAGCTAGTGTCACCAGTCACTTTCTAGTACTTGGCATTACTATTAGCCTAGCTAAAAACGCTTTCTGAATCCAGTCCAAAAACACAAAATAATTGTCTTCATCGGCCTATTCACATCGACAAAATATGGATATGTGCTAAAAAACTACTCTCATTTCCGGAACGAAAGAATTAATAAGAAAAAACTGAGTGTGAAATTCTGACAATTACAGGCATTAATGTACGATTCATTATTGGTCAGAATAAATGGATCATGAAAGGGGGTCGCCTTAATTCAGTAGAAATAAAGAGATTCTGCCCTAACTAATACAACTATAATCGTCAAAACTTCATACAACGTAAACCCCTGCTGAAAGTTTTAATTACAAGAGAAGCTGGTAAATATTTAAAGACCCCAACCAATACGGTTATAGCCGTGGTTACAGGTGGAACGATTCTCTATGGTAACGATGTTCAAGACATTAAATGAAAGATGCAAACACAACAAAGTGTCCAGTAACAACGATAAGTTGATAGGATAAGAATTTCTAAAGTTCTTTTAACAAAGTTTACTTTGTCAGTTTAATAAAATGGTAAGTTTAGTTTTATTATTATTCAGTAAGATATTTGACAAATAATTGTATCCATGCAGTCAAAAAAGATAATATCTAATTCGTTACTCCTAAAAGAATACGTTGGGAAACCAAAGTGGGTATATAATAGCAGGAATAAAATTCTACAAACACACGGCTGTAAATTATTACTATGCTCAATGAAAAGCTCATGAAAAGGATTTTAATGAAACTTAACATGAATTCTATAGTCGTATGATAACAGTATACAGCTGAAATATCGTCCTGCTGTTTGTAAAAAGGATTTGAATGAATGAAAAAAAGAAGAGAAATTTGTTTTGTAGACACAAGGTTTATCAGTCACTAACGGATTTAGACTATTTATATAAAGTTTACGGTCGGGAAAACGTGATAATTTTACTTCTTTTCCTTTAAGTAATCCTTTATTATTAAACTCTGCCGTCTTTTCATCAATTCTGTTGACAGAATCCAGCTGGCCTGACACATTACAGTGTTATGTCTCCTCGAACTCCGGGAAAGACGAATCTTGTTTCAGCAAGAGATGTGGTTAGTTTGAGCCTGTTTGATTTCATTCACTTGAATCCGGCTTTTAAAACACGAAAGTTCGGGTACTTATGTTGTTAATGCTTTATCTTTTGAGAAAAATATTTAGCTAGAGCCTGAAGGAAGACATTTTAATGAATAAAATATTAATCTGGAAAAACAGCTTGGGACTATGTTAATGGATAGAGATGCATTTAGAATGTAAAAATTTCTGTAAGCTTCTCTTGGGTAGTGATATGGGATAACGTGGTCTAAATAAAATGACCTGCCCACTTACAGGAGCTGATTGGAAAATACGAAGCTGCAGGAGAAATAATGCAGTTTAGTTTATGCCAATTTGTTTTGTTTTAAAACATGCACGAACACAGTGTGTCAGTGAGTTTATTTTGTCAAATGGTTTCTATTCTACAACACAACAGAATTCAGGTGGTTACACTCCACACAGTCCTCGTAATGTAGCAACATCACGAGGTCAAGGTATTAGACGACTTGAATCAACACGTGATGTGAGACATGGCTCAGTTGTCATTGAAAGAAATGAAGCTCTAATATCGATGGATCCTTCGAAAGATCCCATGAGAAAAGTTCATGAAGAAGGCTTGTATCTAAATTTAACATCAAGGTCAAATGACGCAATCACAGTAGAGTGGACATACTGCCCTGCTTTGTGTGAGTATATAGTAGTAGTACTTGGATTAAGCTAACTGGGAAAATGCTCGGTGAATTTCAATTTATTCAAAGTTTCTGGTTGTTTCAATGCGTATTTTTACTATAAATACGAAGCCCAAACATGATGCTGTAAGAAGAGTCATTCAAATAGTTTAAAATTTAAATTATTAGTTTTATTTAACTTAAGACTTTATCACTGAGACGAAGTGTATAAAATTATACAAGTGTGATATGAATGTATATAGACTAATAGACTAGGATTAAAAAGGCAAGCATTGACTATAGCGATACAATAACACAAGACAGTTAAGGATAATTCATCTTGTAAATGACTGAACTTAAATTTGCAGCTACAGACACGACTGTTCATGTCAAGTTAAATTTAGTTGCTTGATGATTGTATGAACTTGCTGGATAATTTTACTCATCCACCGTCGAGCCTACATATCCCTTGAACAACAAGTCCTGAACAGCTGTTGCTGAAACACACAAAACAACATTTAGCTCAATGTATAGTAACACGTATAAGATGTAAATTTGATTGCTATAATTCCTATAGCGTGGATGCCAATTGATCATTTCTTGTTGGAACATAGCAGTGTAACAAATCCCGATGTAAGTACAATACTTTGAATGCTGAATATAAATACTGTGGTTCAATATTTACACCGTCGTCTAACAGACCTGGTAATTTTTATTTAGTTCAACAACATAAAGCTTGCTTCAAACCAGCGTCAATATACATTACGTGATTGTACGCCAGGAACAAATAACTTCTTCATTGTCTCAGCGATAGATGTTTATGGTAAAGTTATCCAGAGATCAAAACAGCTGACCGTACAAAGTTCTGCACCAATTGATCGACCAATATTGAAACTTAAGTATGAAATCTATTAATTTGTTATTTATTGATGTTTGCATGTTATCTGCACGGTCATGCAGTTACTTTTAAAATTCTTGTCATACGGAATGAGCACCATGCAGTACCTACTTCCTATATATTTCCTCATAATAACTTTAACAAACCGTTTTTGCTAAATCTAAAGCAGTCGACTTAACGAAGTTAATAAATAACCATATTTTATATATAGAAAGTCCAGTCCAGATATGATAACTATTGAATGGAATCGACCAGCAGAATATGGTGACGGGTTCATCAGTGAATATCATCTTAAGGTTAATTATCTTTCCAATATAAATCAACGACCAATGTGACAGCTTCTTCTAACAACTTCGCATGAAATGTGAACAACTGCCTAAAATACACAAAAGTCTAAAAAACGTCTTGACGTTTTAGGCTTTTGTCTTTTATCGCCAGCTGTTATATCACATTTGATGCCTAATTTTCCTTTGGTTAAAAAAGATTTAAATGGAATTTTCGCTGAAGATTATTTCGAATATTTTAAAATCTCGTCTTCACAGGTGAATGGAAAGTTCTACACAAACATCCGTTCAACAAAGACATCATTTGATTACATTGAGTGTCGACCACTGGAGGAGTTTACATTCAGAATCCAAGTATGTTTCTTAAATTCCATGCATTTATAACAGTGGTTGTAAACATCCGAGTTGACAACAAAAACACCAACGTTTAGTGGGTAAAACAGAGCAAACAACAGCACAGAATACTACCACTGATGAAACCTGACCACTATATAGTTTGAGATTTAGTGTGGAATAGTATACAAATAGCTCAGTGGAACACGATCCTAACGCTGGATTTCTAACAAAATTTTAGGCTCTTTCAATCAAACATGACTGCAACAGTGAATGGTCAAATGTCCTTCAAGTAGCCTGCCCTGCATCATTACCTATGACACTAGAACGACTAAGACCGAAGACTATCAACACAGTAAAAGTTGGTTGGAATTTACCCACGTGTATTGGAGGAGCAAAAGTCAAAGAATTCAGGGTAACAAAAAAAAATCATCATCTAGTTGTCACGATTTTCTTCTCTTATCCTGGACCAGGAACTTACCTTTATAACTAATACAAGTATCCAATATAAGAATTTCCTAAACTATGATTATATAAACAGGTTTATTTCAAAGAAGCTAGTACGTACGAGATGTACAACGACCAGGAGAAACCTGATCCAGACAAAATATTTGGCCACAGACATGCAGTCGTTAAAATACATAAACCTGACGAAACAGTATCATTTGTCAAAGTGGAACCAGAGAAAAGATATTGGGCTATTCTCCGTGCGGAGATTTTACCAGAGGGTTGTCCACCGGTGATCACTCTACCCGTTCGTGTCCGCGCTACGATCAGGCCAGTGGCACCTGAGATTGCAGTAAACGTGTATGGGGGACTGGAACGAGCGGAGGCTAATAAGGAGATAGCAAAATTGTTGGATATACAAGACAAGTAGGTTTACTATTTCTGGTTATGAATTCACCATATGAGTACTTTCAGTTGCATTCAAATCAGACGTCTTCCAATATGTAGTTAATGAATATAGTTGGTCCATAAGAAAGCCACATTGGCGCAATAGGCCTAGATGATGATGATAAGGAAGACGGTTTAGATTTTAGAACAAAAAAACTATCAAGTAATACCTTGATTTATATGTTTTTACTAGGATTAACCGACACAAAATGTTAACACAGACCTCTGATATTGTGATGGGAGCTCAACTAAAGAATGAAGAGGTACGTAATAACATTGTACTTTTCACAAGATGCCGTATCTTCTTCTAAACAACTTATTTTCCGTTTTCAAAAGATGCAAGATATGAACGTCAAGTTGTACCAAATTGAAACACGTCTTCATGAGCTTGTCAGAGTTGTTAATAAATTAACAGGGTTTGTTCCTGTTGTATTGAGCTGGAAAACGCCAGAATTTGATGAATTCTCGGAACCATTAAGTTATCGTATAAACGTGGACGATCATAGCTATCAAGACCCGCTGCCATTGGAAACGACTGAACATTCCTTAAAGGTAAAAATTTCCGGAGTAAGATTAAGCAAAGACGGTGAGATGTTACAAAGAGTTCTCAGTTACATATACTGCAGAATAAAGCCTAAACTAAACTAAAGGATTGTTTATCTTTCAGCTCGACGTAGAAAAACTTGCACACAGGATCTCAATTACAACTTTATCTTGGCATCCTGTCGGGAACAGTGACGAGTCAAATGTCGAGTTAGTGGACGCCAAACATTTTCGACCAAACAGATTCTTCTGCTATTTTACAAGCCACAGCAAAGCCGCAAGGTAAGAAATCTCAGATATGGTTGTGGATTGATATAAACGATATTATGTTAGGGAAAAAACTAAAGACGCGTTGCATTTCTTAGAAACTAATAAAAATACAGAGTTTTAAAAGACAACCAATTTAAAGAAAAATATAGTAACTCATAATATTCATATTTATCCTTTGATAGTTGGCCCAGTAAAGGAGGGTGTCGCTTAGAAGACTTTCTTTTTCATGAAAAGAAGTTGACCAGTAAACACAATGTACATCGTGGACTCTTGAAGACGAGAGTAGCTCCAAAACCATTCCGAGTAATGGGTGTCCACGACGCTACCTGGCAACAGTTAATACGTCATTTTGGAGCGAAGAAACCAACCATTATACTCTTCTGGACTAAATGGTACACGTTAAAACGTGAACTAAATTAAACCATCTTTATTTATACGAAAAAACCCCAATATAGTTCTCACATAACTCTTTTTAACCTTAGGTGTGTCTCCTCGCAAAACACGCTGGAGCGTTTCTGTGCTTACGCCCATCGTTTAAAAGATAAGGTAATTTTAATATTTATGGCCGTGTTAAGCGATGATATTTGCTAACTTAGAGGCACCCCGTTTTGAAAATAAGGCTGGGAACGTCTAAAAGAAGCCATTCCTTCTGTTATTTCTTCAGTACTTCCACTACTTTGTTTAATAAAGTTTCAAAGGTTGCAACTATTACAACTATGCTCTACTTCATGTTATTACATCTTTCAGTACCAATACCTCGCATGTTGTGTTAAAAGTGGAGAGGATATCCACACGCACAGAAAATCAATCATTGAGTTACTCAATGAAAAGAATTTGAGAATTTTGGGTAATATACGTCACTGCTGTGGATGTCATCTCGCCCCAGATCTCCCGAACACCACGATTGAGAAAATGGATAAAGCGAGCATTCCTGCTTCGTTTGATCTTGCTGGCGTCCCAACATTCTGTATTCTGGATATTAAAGGTGAGAAAATCCAAATTTCTGGTATTACTACCATCCATATTATCATCAGTATTTATAAAAGAGAAGCCGTACTTTATTGATTATTATTTTGTTTTATAATCTTTCTTTCGTTAAGGTCGACTCTCCTGGCAAGGCCGTGTTGCCGCTGACACAGACGAAACATTTTTCATCAACATAAATCATGTGATGTCCCAGGTTGAAGAACAAGAATGTCCAAATACGGAATGTGGACATTGCAACGACGAAAACGGAATTCTATACGAAGTAAAGAAGAAAAATGATGACGTCAGCGACGAAGTGAATGATCAAGCCAATGACAGCAGTGAAAATGACGCCAGCAACCAAAGTAAGCACGTCATAGGTAAGTCACATGACAAGTTCTCATTGGATGAGTTCCACTTACTGCACTCAAGACTTCATGGTAAGGATCTGGAAGAGGCAGAAAAAACACAAAATGAACAATATGCAAAAGTTGGAAGTCTCTCATCTCGCCAAGAATGGTTGCAAAAACGGCGCGCGAATGCGAAAAAGTCCGGGCAAGATTCCGAGAAAGAAGCTGAGAAACACACAATACGCTCAGTAGAAGTGAATCAAAATCCTCCATCAACTGCAAGCATTCAAACACCGAGAGAAAAGCCTGGAATCAAGAACTATCAATACCGGCAACCATATCGTGAATATCGTAGTCCAAATAACGGATACGACAAGTCAAAACATGGCTATGGTGCCTCGGGTGGATCAACATGGCGAGACAAACCTCCGGTCGAGAAAACATCGGGGACGAACATTTCCGAGCATCCCACGGAGAATGGACGAAAGAATAGTCACAGATACTCTAGTATTAATTACCATCTCGCGGAAAGAGCCGGTAATGGAGATGCAGAGGCAGAACCAGACGTTTTAGATTTCGACCATTCTCGGAAGAGCTCGACTACATTGGCGTACAACAATAGTGGCACAACTAAATGGAACTCACAGATTAAAGCCAATAACATTGACAGAGATACCAGCAGAGAAAAGAGTTCAAACTGGCAGCGACACCATCACGAGGAAGAAGAGCTTTACGAGTTCATGATACCAGATAACATGAGAAAAAGAAATGGTCGGGGTGGAAAACCAAACACAACTCAAAAACAAGCACCTTACATATATCGTCGACCTTCAACCCTGGAACCCATCAATGATCCACCAAAGTCAGCCAAGAAGAATGACAAATACAGTCATATTCAAAGTCGCTATAGCAAGGGGATCTACCAGCCTGGTAAACCAAAACAAAGATACGCGATTTCAGCACATCACAACAAAGACAGAAAAAGACAGACAACACCACAAAACGGAGAAGGATCTTATTATCGACAAGCATATGTATAAACACCACTTTTCTTCACTATATTTAGATGTAGACACTAAACACTGAAGTTAGTAAGAATGTTCCGTATTTCACCGTACCACTAAAAACTACTTCGATTTTTAAACTATTCTGTGCTTGCAAAACATTAAGCAACAAAGGTTTTCCGAAATATTATGCATGTGTATGGCTATTGCGCTATTATCAGTTTAAAATGAAAACAAAAGTAGCTTCGATTTACGGAAAATTTCTTTAATTTAATATTATTTTTAGTTTATAAAATTATATTGTAAACATACTTTTTTATAGATGCGTTTGAGGTTCTTAACGTTGAATAATTCACTATTTTTGCATGTTTATGTAACTCGGGTTTTAAGCACAATTTTATTACGCGACATTAATAAAAATCTTCTAAAGCAATTATTAATTAATATTATTATGTTAGTTAAAACGTGTCAAAACTGGCATTATATATATCATTCGCACGTATTCAACAAATATCTACTATATTCTATTATATTTACACACAAAATTAATAGTTAATTGTATATAAAACACATATCAGTGTGCCAAGTATATAAAACACATATATCATGCAGTGTGCCAGGTGATTGTATAACGAAATACATGGATAGACAACATAAAAAGAATTAAATTTTGTTTCATTTTCATCGTCATCATTTAAAAAAAGTGGGTAAATTAAGAAAGTTAATTGAAGGATGGAGTAATGCCGTGCATCGAAATATCAGATGAGATATGAATGAATGCATAATGAGAGAAACTGAAATTTATACTCTTGCTTTGTTCCTGAACAATTAACGTGATATTCACATGTAAATAGCAAATACACATATTTGTCATGGTAGGAAGTGCTGCATACTAGAAAGATAAAAAGGCAATAATTACGTTGATGCATAACGTTTCTTGATTTTACATAAAATTTTTTAAACGTAAAGCCAAAAATAAAACTTCAAATCCTCTGCATGGCAATGGCAGGAATCAAACCAGTAAAGTAGCGTAGCACCTGACGATTTTGTCCCGCTATGTAAATTTTTAGTTATTATAATCATTCATTTCTTTAGTAGTCTATTGTTTTCACAGCCAATGAATACCAAAATAAAAGCATATAGTTGGACAAATCGTCGGGCTGGCCACCACGCTACTAAATCAGTAGCCCTAGGATTTACGAGCAGCATTAGAATAAGCATGAAAACGGATTGTCAAGCAAGCAAGCAAGCAATTTATCCAATGTTGAGGTCATATAATAATCACAATATAATAACGATATCAACAACGGTTTGTGGGAGGTTTACTGTTGTCATTGATAGGAAACCACAAAGCAGCAGGTTTGATCTTAGTTTATACCGCAAGATTTTAATATTTTTGCCAGAATTGCGAGCACAAATTGTTCGTGCAGCACAATTCATTTCAGCTGCAATGGGAAAAAATATCAGGTGCAGGTGTTAACATGTTTTATTGAAATCAAGTACACAGGGGAAAATCACTAATTTAAAACACTAGTTTTTTTTTATGAAAAGGAGAAGAAATTTATGACTTTTCTTGATTATGAGGGTAAGGTTTTAATAATATATTCCTAGTTACCATTAATTTATTTTTCAGTTTATGAGATGTCTTGAGCATTAGACCTCCCAACACAATTGCACTCATTTTATTTCCTCATAAACTTGTTGCAGATATATCACACATGCAGTGAAAACTCTCTTAAAATACTGTGCCTACGCAGGAAAATAGCAGTTATTTAACATTCTATCCAATCAGCAGTCAAGCTTGTGGTTACGCACCTATAGCAACACAAACAGGTTGAATATTATACTCAACTCTTCGTACAGTTCTAAACAAAATAAAAATATTGTGACGACCACATTTATATAGCAACGACTATAGACAATATTTTCTTCTGTACAGCAACAGAATGAAATAAGACTTTTTCAGTACAGTTCAGGTGGAAAAGCAGAACATTAGGTTAGTATACGCGTAACTCGTAGATTAAACAAAACTCGTTTACCGCTTTTCCTGCTGTTCAGTAGAGTAGTATATTGATTAAAGTGATATAAAGCTTGGCGATTATGATTTTTGTACGTCTGAATCACAATGTTTTCCAAAATTCATATTTTTCACGCTCTTAAATTTAGCATATTGTTTTGATAGATTGGATTTTAGTAATTTAAATTTTTTTAGCGTGTTAACAATGTTGTATAAAGTTATTTATGGCAAATAAATTTCTATTTAACGTATAAATAATAAACTCCAACAAAATTCTGTTCCACTAAAACAAGTTTATTCTAATACACCAACAAAATGATTGCATGGGAATATTAAACATGAAAAACATTCACTTTTCGTAATTTCATATTTGTGGTGTTGCAGAGCCAGAGGAGGAAATTATGGACGTGACAAGACAAGACGAAGCAGGATTATTTCCAAGACTACAACAAAGAACACAATATTCATTCACCGTACAATGGACGTACATACGAGATGAAGAATGGATGCCAGTTGATCATTTCTTAATTGAATACAACAGTTCAAAAGAACCAGAGGTATCAGTCGTTATCTAGATTTATAAAACAACGCGAGAGTTGCTTTATTCAGACCACAGAAACGATCCCGTCAGACGTTCAATCGTAATTACACTTTTACAGACTCATAAGTTAGAGATTCTTAACAGTTCAGTGGATGATATTTTAAACAGAATCACTTAGTCTCAACTAAGATAAAAGTGTCTCCTATCACAACTATGCAGTCATATAACCCTAACTTTTAAGAGAAACAAAATACTTGCGAATACCATTTTCTTCAATTATTTAAAAAATTATTCAATTGATATCAACGATTTTAATATAGTTGCTTAACCTAACAATTATTAAATGTTTTCTTTTACTATAGTATAAGCATATTGAACTACGACGAGACGAGAGAGTGCGCACAATAAATGATTGCAGATCAGGAACGAAGTATTCTGTTACTATCACATCAATTGATATTAATGGAAAAGCAATCATCAGAGCGAAGCCTCTTATTGTTGAAACCTCTGCGCCGATCAAACGACCCATATTAAAACTATTGTAAGATTCATTACGTTTTATTTTAGAAATAAAATAGTAAAAGAATCTTTTTGAAAATGATATAATTGACGATAATATCCACTACAACCATTTTCTAAAACGTTTCTGTAATTAAACCAGACACAATGAACCTGGTGCCATAACAATTGGTTGGAACGTACCTCAAGAGTTTGGTGATGGAAAAATTAAAGAATACGAGCTTCAGGTATTAATTACTATAAACTATACGAACCTTTTTGACAGCGCTGCAGGTCGATGCATGGAGTATTATGATTTAAATGGACTTGATTTTTTTAAGGTGAATGGCCAAGATTATGCAAAAGTCATTTCCACACAGAACGAAGTGACGTACACAGACTGCAGACCACTCAGAACTTACACATTCAGGTTACAAGTAAGTAACAAATTATCAATGCAACTCTCCTTTTTATTAAAATACTTGAGAATGCATGTATCAGTGGGATAAACAAATTACACCACCCTTTTACAATGCCGATGGTGTGAAATGTACTGATGAACTGATTATGTCAGAACATCTCACAATTCCTTAACATGATAATCTATAGTCACTGAATAAAAAAATTAAAGGAAAATGATGGCCGGAGACACAAATTTCAGATCCGCTTTCGTCGTCATTTCTATCATGCATACTTCACTAAACTGATCTATACAGAGTTAATATTGGATAAAGTCAACCTTGTACCCACATGAAGTGTTTTCCTAGTCAAATTCTTTAACTTTAGGACAAGATGGATTCTTTTAACCCTTACTTTTTAGGCAATTTCCAGACTAGCAGATTGCAACAGTGACTTCTCCCATGTTCTTGATGTCACATGTCCTGGAGCTCTACCAATCACATTGGAGCGTGCTCATTGCCGCAATGTTAATAAAGTCAAGGTTGCCTGGAACAGACCTATATGCCAAGGAGGAGCAAGAGTTAGAGAATATCAGGTAAGGGTCTGGTACGATCAAATAAAAGCTGTAGGGAGGTCATGGTGTTTTTATAGGGAATCAGACTTGCCCTTCAATGATAATAAAATATCACATGTAAGGGTGCAACACCCTATATTGTTTTACGAGTTGGTACATAGAATATTTTAATTAATTAACAATTAGAACAAAGGCAGCCAAAATGATGCATGTTAGGTAATAATATTGTATTCTATAAGTAATAGAAAACATTCAAATTGCAAACAAACTGCAATTCTACTAGTACAGGCAATATATTAACCACAGTTTAAAATATTGTTTTATACATACTTTATTATTCTTTTAGCTTTATTATCTCAAAACAAATGATGCTAATTATCGGCCAAGCAAAGAAGAAATAATGAAAAGTGAAGCAAGCATTTTGCACACATTGTCTCCTGCTTCTGTTGAAGACTCCCTAAAAGTTGAAGCAGATAAATATTATTGGGCATTTCTTGAGGCAGAGATTGTGCCAGATGGCTGTCCTAATATTATAACACCATCAATACAGTTACACACAACAAAGAAGCCATTACCACCTGAAATCAGTGTTGATATTTATGGTCTTAAAGAACGACAGGCTTATGGCAAGGAAATAGATTATCTGGTTGATAAAAGAGATCGGTGAGAATAAGATTTTAATCCTTTGAGAGAATACACGAAAACGACGACCGTAATATCACTAAATGCAAATAAAAGTTCATTGTCATTGACCATACTGTGCACTGTACAGTGCACAAACCTACCTCAATCATATAATCATTAATACGGTCATAAATCGAATCTCATACACTGAGACAAAATTATAGGCAAAATAAATATTTTTGCATCTAATCGTTAATGAAACTTTCTTCGTGAAATAACAAGTTAAATAAGTTCCATTCAAAGTTTCAATTTTTAAATTCTAAATAAGCCGCCATCATGGATCTGTCAAGAGACAGTGAAATTTTCCTGGGTACGAGAAATTATGGTACGCTGGTATCAGTGACTGGGTGACTGGGGGTGACTGGTTCACGCTGGTATCAGTGACTGGGGGTGACTGGTTCACGCTGGTATCAGTGACCGGGGGTGTCTGGTTCACGCTGGTATCAGTGACTGGGGGTGACTGGTTCACGCTGGTATCAGTGACTGGGGGTGACTGGTTCACGCTGGTATCAGTGACTGGGGGTGACTGGTTCACGCTGGTATCAGTGACTGGGGGTGACTGCTATACGCTGGTATCAGTGACCGGGGGTGTCTGGGGGTGACTGATATACGCTGGTATCAGTGACCGGGGGTGACTGGTTCACGCTGGTATCAGTGACTGGGGGTGACTGGTTCACGCTGGTGTCAGTGACTGGGGGTGACTGGGGGTGACTGCTATACGCTGGTATATTACTTTGTACTACATTCTTTCTTTGCATTTTTACAGGCTTAAAACCAACATAAACGCAGTTCATAACAGCGTCTTAGCAAGAGGAGAAAAAGTTCGAGACGAAGAGGTTTGTTTATTTATTCCATGTCAAATTGTCAATTATATTCGATATATATATATATTATTTTATTATGATTGAATATATTATATTTATTTCTTTTTTTTTTTTTGAATGAGATTTATTTATTCAAGAAAATATTTCTAGATTCAGCGCAAACGCGTCCTTCTTCATCGAGTAGAGAAAAGACTAAGAGAAGTCTTGAATACTATTAACGAATACACAGGTAATAAAACGACTAAACCCTCAAGGCTAAGAGTTGAAGAATGCAGGGAAAGATAAATATCATAAAATCGACTTTAATAAAGAGGTATTTCAGTAATTTCACTAAACATTTACCTTGTCCAACCTTCAGGAACACTTCCAGTTGTCCTCAAAATAACGTCTCCATGTTTCGACGACTTCTCTGAGCCTGTTGGGTACCGAGTATTTGTCAATGACGAAATATATGTAGAACATTTACCATTGGATACAAAGAAATTCTGTATGCAGGTATGAACAATTGGTCTGGCTTCAAACCTTCAACAACATGTTTATCACAGGTGTTTATTACTCCACAGCTCGGAGTGGACCAACCATACTACAATATATCTGTAGTCACATTATCCAGCCACGCTGTTGGTCATAGTTTACCATCACAAACACTTCAACTGTCTGCCATGGAGTTTCGACCAGTAAGATTCTTTTGCTACTTTAGCAGTCATGATAAACATGCAAGGTATGTATCAAATGTATCATTGAAACGCGCATATACTGCCTCAGATGGATACTTGCTACTTGCTAGCATACAAAAAGTGCGCGCGCTTTCACGAGAGCACAACGTATATTAAACAACGTACAACAACATTCCTACCACAGCTCGGGATCATCAAACTATTAGTAAAGTGAGCAGTTTAATAAAGCAGAGTGTGTCTTCATTTTATACAGAGTATGCATTGTTTAGCCTCACAATCCAATAACTGATTTATAACGACAAATACAGCCAGTATAATTCCGTAAAAAAATCTCAATTTCAGTTGGCCTGATAAAGGTGGATGTTGTTTAGAAGATACACTAGAATATGAACGTCAGTACACTGATAAACCCTACCCACAGCGTTCGTTTATCAATGAGCGTATTCACGCTCAATCATTTCATGTCATGGGAGTGTTCGATGGTGTTTGGGGGCCACTTGGAAAACATTATGGAGACAATAAACCTACTGCATTGTTATTTTGGACGAAATGGTAAGTTATCTTGTTTGTGATTCGTCGTGTTTGAACGCAAGAAATAATTAGATAAAGACTCGAACAACGGACCCAGTTCATTCTCGTTCTTACGAGAGTCTCAAATTAATTATTTCAGGTGTGCTTCGTCAAAAAGAGTAATGGAATATTACAACTCATTCGCGAAAGAGCAGGCAGATAAGGTTAACAAAACATAACATAGAAGTAGAATCCCTCTTCCCATACTCCCAAGATATATCCCCGGGAGGGGGGGGGGGAGCTTTAAACAAAATACGCAAATATTCTTGCATGACGTCTGATTCGTCCGGTGACTCCGGTCATATTCAGATGGTTTTAAAAAAGATCTGTAATTTTACTTGTAAACCCCAACACACCAAACTAACACAGACTCGGCAATTATATTCATGCAGACTAATCAACTACATTTATCCACTATATTCCAGTATCAACTGCTGAGTTGTTGTGTATTCAGCCAGGAGCCAATCACAAACCATCAAACTAAAGTAATGGAAGTAATGACTGATCATAACTGGACCAATAACGAGGGAGTTAAGCATTTCTGCGCATGTCATCCAGGACCTAACTCAAAACTACGTAAACGTGACGTAGAGAACTCGTCATTTGCTAAATCATATCGATTGCTTGGTGTACCAACGTTAGTTCTTATTGACAACGACGGTAAGACACTAAAGTAACGTTAGTAAACTGCAGAGTTGATTATTACAACGTACCAAATTATGTCTGGATTGTATCTTATAGGTTACATTGCTTGGCAAGGGAGAGTATTTGCTGATAACGCAGAAACGTTTTCCGAATATCTTCAACATACTTTCTCCGTGATCACGAAAGAAGACTGTCCCATAAAGCATTGCGATCACTGTGATAGCGAAGTGTACGGAATGTTATACAGCGAGAAAAAGAAAGACGTTTTTACCTCAAAAGATTTGACTAAAGAACACTTTAACACCATGATGGCGAAACAGAAAGTGGATGAAAGTAAAGATGAGTCGTACAGGAAACGTTCTGGAAGGACTGGAGACTACAGCGGTGGTGACCCTGAATACTACACTGACACAACTCGTTCAATTGGATCCTCCAAAAGTTTCTCGGTACGATTTTCTGAAGACTGTTCCATAGCTTCGCCTGACATGTCGACAACAGCCAGTCGTTCTGGCACGTCTCTTGAAAGTTTCGTGAATGAAAGCCCGCAAATACCAAAAACTGGGTTAATGGCATCAAACATGAGCAGATCAAGTCAGGCAAACAGCTCATACAGCAACACAACTGCTTCAGGCATAAGCAGTAGGCAACAAAACTCTGTGATGTCTAAAAGAAGTAATACAACCTTTGTGTCAGCTTCACGAAACAGCAGCGAGGGTGGAAGAATCACACGATCGAAGAGCGTAGGGTTTGATAGTAAATCAAGTCAGTCCACTCTTACATCAGATAACTCTCAGAAAAGAAGAACTCCAGAAAGAAGAGCTGCATCTGCTTTACCAAATATCGGTCGACAGAGGGAGAGAGTAAACTTACCACAACGACCTAAGACTTCTTCTTCAATGTACAGGTAAACTTTCACAGAGACCAACGCTAACCATTTATGGAGACCAACCATTTATAGAAACCAACCATTCATGATATTTTTTTTTCATTTACGAACGGCAAATATCGTGTGGGATCATTCCCAAACCTACGGGTATTTTGTATTTAAAAAGGAACTTTTTCTCTTCTAGGTCTAAGGCTTATGACTGGGTTCAAAGTCGTTATTCGCGGGATAATTACGTCCCTTATAATCCATACAAAGGAAAAAGTTACGCCAAAAACGGCGCCGTGATGACGTATTACAGCAAGAGCGGATATATACCAGTCAAGCCGTTCCCAAAAGACACGAGCAAAAACAAAGTTTCCTGGAAATCAGGCAAGGAAATACCAAAACAGAAAGTTCCCTCGCATCGTGAAATCAAGTACATGAGAAGTGGTGATAAGCATTAAGAAATCAATGATGCTAATAATATATACACTGTGCAATTAAAACTAAAAATTCACGTCAAGAAGTTTTGAATTATAATACATTATAATAAATTTATCTAAAGTTTATTCACATATATAGTTTCCTAAAAGCATAAAAATTGTCAGACAACACAATGCTGTGTTTCTAAATGGGAATTAAATATTAATGTAACCAATGCACTCTGGGTCACAGTTGAATATTGAACAAAATTAAAAAAATTCTCATGCCTGGTACAATCCAACAGAACATTATTTCTTTTGGGTGGTGGTTGTATAAAGAAGTATCATTGCTATTACTTGGATTCCTGTGTACCCCAAGTAGTACAAGGTTAATGCAACTAACCTAACAGACTTGCTCTTTCACAATTTGATCAGTAAAAAGCAAGTCTTATGTATTATGCAAACCTATTTCATGCCAAGTTTTATTCTCTATTTGATGGGCCACCGGTTGGGAACCCAATGGGCCTGCTGATAACTCTTTGGCCTTCAAATGCATGATGATCCCTGTGGACTGAGAAAAAATAGAAGAGAAGATGGTGTAGGGAATGTTAACTTGTTACGTTTCATAACTTATTTGAAATTGTGTATAATGTACTTACATTTATAAAAAGCATCTTCTACATTTAGTTGTGGCAAAATCTCGGAAATCTTTTTCAGAACCTGTGTGTAAATTGACAATGAAACAACAGTTTAAATTTATGCTATATTGCATAAAACAACATTTATTGCTGACCTTTGATTCACTTGCTAGATTAGCTTTTGCATTCCAGATTTGTAGGATGTCATCTCTATCTCTTATACTAACACTCAGACCAACAATTTCATCACCTAAATTCAGATACATCTCAATATAATATATATAATTATATGTAATTATGTAAAGTATATCTTGCATACATTCCAATTTACCCAACCCTAGTGCAAACATGTTCTACTTACACAAAGCACCTATTTATATTGACAGAAAACTACATGCATGACAGTACTTTTACCTAAGACTATGCTCTCATTGATAGCAGAGTAAAACTACTGCATACTAAAGTGTCATATTGGACTTGCGTAATATTGCAAAAGACCCTGTTACACCCATTGATATAGAATGCCATCTAAGTTCCTTTTGAGACCAATTATTATGGCAACTGAACTACAGGAATTACATGCTTCCAATACATTATGATTATACATACCATCAGCTAGTACTTCATTCAAACTTTTCTCCCCAATAATGGCCAGAAGAAGTTCCTTCCATGCTTGATTCTAATGAATGTGGTTAGATAATTTTGGTAAATCAGTTTAATTATTAAAAACAGTTTGTTTACCAGGTATAGTTAATACAGTGGTTCTCTCACCGTATAGTTTTTTGGACATCTCATTTTCCAATAACCACCAGAAATATTTTCAGAGTCTTCCCATACAGGTCGTCTCTCTCCTCTCATCATGTGATAACTGGTCCGAAATCCTAGTTTTGATGCTTGGGGAATGTTGTTGAAGACACTCCAAAAGCTCTAAACCAAAAAATATATACTACAGTAGAATGAAGATAGTAATACATTATAACTGTATATTCACTATATTGTACATAAATGGGTACTTATCAAAATTATAACATACTGTTGGAGGCATAATTTGCATAGGAACTAATGCACCACCCCTCCCTCCGTGATTACAGAAATGGTCAAACATATTAACCCGAAGCTTTAATTGCATTTTTGTATCAAATTTCAATTCTATACCGTAAACAAAAAACCTTGGTAGTAACAGTGTATATCTTTCTCAAATTTGCTGCGTATTCCGCTGCTGTCGCCCCTCGAACATATCTAGGAGAGAAAATATTAGAATTACTACAGCAAAAAATATAATAAAACGATATGCAATACAGCTAAAATCAAAAACCTATCAAGCCACAATGTCCATGCTGTGTTTAAAGGTAGACCACTCTTCTCCACAGAGGAAATTTGTTCCAAAAATTTCCTAGTTAGCTTTGGGGAGTTAAAAGCTTCTGTTAGGATAGTTCTTGATGGAGAAGATGACAAGGGAACAGGCGAAATATCGGGAAAATCTAGAGAGCCAGGTGGCATCGCCATATTTCGATGAACGAAGGACGAATACAAGGCAATAACAAGTGTCAAGTGACATTTCAGGGAGGGGTGGCTACAAATAGAAAATCTTCCTTTGACAAGTCGCCATGATTCCTAATAAATTATTGTATTGAATCTTTTTATTTTCAAATACATTCTGACTTTCAGCTTTATATCATCGAAAACAATATAAAAATGCTTGTAGTTTGTTAACGATGAACTCAAGCGGATCAACGCTTATGAATGCGACAAAATCGACTACTTTCGCTAACACAACGATGGAGATGAGTGGAGACTCGACTGTGAAATGCGACCTTACCGACACCTTTGGCTTTTTCATTCAAGGATTGTTAGCTGTAGTTGCTTTCAGTACTCTTATTTGTAAGTTTTAATATTTAGCATGTTTTCTTGTTTCACCGAAATATATGCTATACCTTTATCAAAGCATGTGTATATGTGCCAGTGTCATGTAGTCACGACAGTCAGACAATCATGGTGGGCATTAGAAAGTTTTGGTTAATTTTCATGATTCATATATTAGGAAGTTCACTCTTTAATATTCTGTTGCCTATTATGTTTATAAACAGTAAATATTAATAACGATCAGAAGCGTTTTTATGACAGCAGTTTCCAATGTGAGTGTGACTTTGATTTTCCTTTCTTTGCTGTCGTTTGCACATTCAATGAACAGTCAAAGGATAAAAACATTTCATAATTATTGTAAGTTTGTCACATAATGATATTTTGTTTCTTCACAGTAAAAAGATTCAGAGAACCAAAAGGTCTCAGAAGACCACTTCAAATCTGGTAAAAAATATGTGAAAATTTCACCTCAAGTAGAAACATCAAGATGTTTTCTTGCATAGACATGTCTTTCCAACATGTTCAAAGATTTGCTAAACCTTTTCTTGTAACCATATATCTATTTACATTATACTTATTCATACCCCATAGGTTTTATGACACCTCAAAGCAAGCTATTGGAGCCCTTTTGATCCATTTTGCAAATGTCTACTTATCAACATTATTTAAAGGCGACCCATGTACCTGGTACGTGACAATTCTGTCAAGCACAACTGCATTAGGCTATCTTGTTTTCAAGTACTGAAACTATTTTCTTTTTCTGGTTTTAGGTATTTTATCAATTATCTTTTAGATTCAACTCTTGGCTTGTGTTTAATATACATATTTCTTCAAATATCTCAACTAATTGTACATTGTTATAAATGGAATACACTTCTACTGGGGGAATATGGTGAGAAATATTTTTAATTTAATATTTTTCATGTATTGACTGGCAATGAGTATGTCTTGAAATTGCATTTCTTTTTTAGGAAATCCACCTCAATGTGATGCATGGGTTGGCCAATGTGGTCTCTACATTCTAGTTATGGTGCTTGAAAAAATTGCAATAGCATTGTTAGTCATGCTGGACTTTTGGCACGATGTTCGTCAGTTTATTTTAAAACCAGTTCGAAAATATCCAAAAATTGAAGTGGCTTTAGTTATGTTGATTATTCCTTTTATAATAAATGT
Organism: Dendronephthya gigantea; assembly: GCF_004324835.1. Lineage (NCBI taxonomy): Eukaryota > Metazoa > Cnidaria > Anthozoa > Malacalcyonacea > Nephtheidae > Dendronephthya > Dendronephthya gigantea. Next base: position 335,527 of record NW_021163170.1, on the reverse strand, counting down.
AAGTTTAAAAGTATGGAAATACTTTATTTATCAATTAGTATAACTAGCTTAAAACCCCACCTTGTTTTTCTAGGCCATCATGTTCTGGGTTGTTGACAACTTCTTAATGCGTAAAGCAAAGAAATCTCGAGAAGCAAATGAAAATGGCCGAGTACAGTTTTCCAGAGTGAACACATCAAATACTGAAGAAGTTGAAGTTCTTCTGGATAACTCTGTAGATCATTCAGACAGTGAGCATTTAGTTCACAGAGATCGTGACATATAAATTGGCTTTAGGTCTTCTCAATGTACATACATGGGCGTAGTTTGATAAATGTTTTATAACTGGAGTTTTTTATATGATCGCCTCTGAGGAACTACAATGTGTTGTGCATGTAGTAAGGTTTTACAATTAGGCATGAAAATTCAGGCAGAGATTTTATCCTACTGAATACTTACTTAGACAGGTTCTGAATAGTACAGGGCAGAACAATAAATTATACAGTAACAGTTCAACAGACATTTTTTATGGTTCCCAAGCCACATGTTAATACCGAAGGAAGAACAATGTTGTGTTCAGTTGATTAAAAGATTTGCAATTGTCTGCAATGATTAAAAGCATTGTAAAACAGTAATTTGTGGTGCTGTATTTTTTGTTATTTCTTGTGTGTTTGGTGCAATCTCTCTGTTTCTTCTTTTAACTCTTGAAACCTCTCCTGTATTCTGTCAGTTATTCTCTTGCGAGCTCCAATCTGAAAAAGATGACAGAAACATTTTCAATTGCTCCCCATAAACAACAAATTATTAGCTCATCTTGCTTACCGCTGTTTCCTTCAGATCTCTGTACTCATTGATGATATCATTAAAAAACATGGGTTTTCCAATATTGATGGTGACATGCTGTCAGTTAGAATGACATGTTGCATTAAACTGGTAATTAAAGAACTAACCAAGCAAGATGCAATGGTTTACCTTTCCAACTCTGGGTATATAAGGTTTTCTGTTTGGTAATACATCATCAAGTCCTATTTACAGAAACTGAAATGCATGAACTGCAGTTGTAATTATTACTATAAAGAAAGAAAACATTTACCTAGCTGCCAGAAAGGAATGACAATTGGAACTTTAGATGATTCTGCAATTAGTCTGCCAACACCTAAGATTTATGATATAAGCTATTACAAGGCTTACGGTCTGGTTAAAAAAATAAAAGCTTGCAGCTGACATAGCTGCTTAAAGACCTTAAACAATAGACACTTCCTGAATTTGCTTGAGTGAACACAAAACAATAGCTTGGAAACAAGGTGGGTAATGTAAATCTATTGTTAATGGGCTGGTTTTCATCACCTGATAACAAATTTGGGAATTGTCTATTCACAAATGTATATACTAGTAAAATTTGACATTAATGAAACAGGTCTTTAAGATGACTAACCCCATTTTAAACGACAATTGTCTCCTGTTGCATTCACATATCCTGAAATTATAGATGTTAATCACTTAATGACCACTTAGATTTTGTAAATATATCAAATAAGCATGACCTTTAAACAAGACATAGGCAAAGTACCTTCTGGAAAAATATGAACCCACTGACCATCATCAAGACGATCAAGTGCAAAATTCATTCCTTTTTGGTAAATACCATTGCCTGAAAATATATAGCAAGATGTATATAACTGCATGCGAGCAAACAAGACAATGTTTGCAAAAAAGGAACAAAAAAGCTCTATACCTCTTATTACTGGAATTACCTGAAAAAATAAAATAATGGACTGACCTCACTGATATATGTAATTATGATTATATTTTATGGCATATGGAGAATTACCATAAAAAGTATCACTTACCTTTCCTTTGCTAAAGTATTGGCTCAATAACCAGGTATAAAAACACATTTCATCAGCTCCAATAGCCCTAGTGTTGCAACAAAATAAATTAAATAGTCATTGTTAAACCACACTGATAGTCATAATAACAGCTGAAATTACTAAAGATACTCTTCTGTCATCTCGTACCATCTTATCAATTGAGCATTCATGACATGCCTCCATTTCAACATTCCTATTGAGATAATTAAAGTAACTTAATCCACTATACCTTGATTAGAAATCTAATTCAACTTTAGCAGATAAAATGATTTGTACAATCAAAGCAAATGCTTACCCCAAACCAAGGGTTCGTCAAAGCAGGAAATATGATTGGTTACAGTGAGCAAAGGTGTATCTTTGCCACGAGAAAATGTGTTTTCAAGAATATTTAGATTATATACATGTTTCCTGTTCAGCCAACCTAGGAAATTAAAGAGGAAAGACTTGAAATATTGTATTATAATTGTCATTTCATTTTCATATGGCCACTTTTATTTCAAAGTAGCAAAGGAAAATTTTGAATCCTCTAAAGAATCATATTGAACCAACTATTGAGTTAACTATTATGCAGAAGGATAACAGTTGAAATTTGATCTGTATATGTATTATGTAGTCGAATATGCAATATGGTGGTTTTTCCAGTTTTAGCCACTGCAACTGTTGTATCTGCAGACCAAACATTTCATCATTTTTCTACTGGGTTCCTCCAGACCACCCTGGATGCTCTGTCAAACCCAGTGGTGAAACCAGACTTGCCTTCAGTCACTTTGGTCAGTTAATTTGGTGTTATGCAAGCAAATAATGGGCATGGCAGCTATACATATCACTAATATATGAGCTCAGGTTAGGAATTGTGGAAGAGTCAGCATTCTAACATTGCTTTGTAGTCCCAGCATAAGTTTTCAATTTCTGTTCACTTGTGATATTCGAAGAATTTGCAAGAAACTATATTGGCATGGTCTCCTTATACCTTATTAAAACTGTTAAACATTCTTTCATCAGTTTCATGGCTTCATGAAGTGAAATAATCCACTTGTTTACACTATGATTAGGAGGATAAAAAAGAGAATCATTTCCGAACCTTTCATACTCACCTAGCCATATTTTACTAAAAGCAGCAGTTCCTCCAATAATAATTGCGCTGCTAAGACGCCATAATCTTCCATTTAAAGTCTTTGGAAACGGCCATTTTAATGCAGTAGATGGAAGTTCTTCCATTCCAGTGAATAAAGCAACATTCCTTAATTGTTGCTCATTCTCTGCCAGGAGAAGAAGTTAATTTGGGCTTGTTTTCTTCAATTATTTAATTACAACTCATAATTAATTTATCATAAATGAACGCGCGCCATCTTGGAAAGGAAAGGACAGTACACTTTGTCCTACATGAAGTTTTGCACAAGTGTTTATACTGATCTCAATAACTGATTTTCACAGATGTTTTCACTTTCGATTTAAATTTCTGAGATACTTCTTTTCATTTGATTTCCACGAAACATTGTTTTACTTTCACAAGGATAAATAAATGGCTGAGGCAAGCTGCAATTCTGAAGGCTTCTTCCACGTTACACCCAAGACAGACTGTCCCCACGTCCAGGTATTTAGTTACATATAATTTACAGGGAATTTACAGTGTATAATTTATAGATGAAAGTACAACTTTTATATAAAAGAAATTGACTTGACGTATTTAGCGAATAGCCACATCTATATTGACGATGCCACGCAGAAAGCAAAATTCGTATTGGTAAACATACAGTAATACAAGCATAGTCGGATTGCTCCTCAGCTCAGTGAGCTCACCTCGTCCACTCGTGCAGAGTTAAAATTCTAAAAAAGCTGTACATACCATCTATAAAACCCATCGCGCCCGAATATTCTTTGGTACGCATCGAATTTTGCATGGCAACTCAAGGCGTCTCAAAATAAACGGTGAAATGTGTACTGTATATTCATTTATTGTACTGTCTTTTCAAAGTTCCACTGAAGGTAGATGGCAACTTATTGCATTCAATTTTGATGGGAAATCATTAATTTTTACGTTTTTTGTCATACAAGCAGATAGCATTAAGATGGTCCTTGCATATTTTTTGTATACATATATATGTGTCGGCAATGGTAGAAACAGTGTCTCCCCCCCCTGATCAGCCTTTTTGAGATGAGTTTATAAATCAATGCGGAGTAATGCGGAGTTCTCTCACTACTATATATATCAGTAATCAAGTTTCAATGTAGCTTAGATGGCTTCCAAGGAAGGGGGGGGGAATGCTACAAGTATCTTAAGTCAAAATGCATATATCTAAACATGACAGGTGCAACTTCATTCTGTTCATTTGGATAATTTCAGGTGAAATTCCAGGTGAAATTTCAGGTGAAATCTCTGTCAGTTAAATGACAATGAAAAATTGCATACTAGAAATTCTGTATAATAACAAGTTATTGAGAAAACTCTGAAATAGTAGGGTGTTATGGTTGCATGCTTGTTCCAACACATTGTTTCACTTTTAGCATTTTCTATCGTAATTTTATTCTGGTAAACACAGGTTGTGAAACAAACAGACAGTTTAAACATAGACATGAAAGCACCCTGCGTAACATGTGAAAATGTTGGTGAGAACTGGCTTTGTCTTGTGTGTTCTGAGGTTTACTGCAGTCGTTATGTTAAAGCACACATGGTGAGGCATGGTGAGGATTCTGGTCATGCAGTTACCTTGAGTTTTTCTGACTTGAGTGTTTGGTGTTACACTTGTGACTCTTGTGAGTATCTATGATTTATTTTTAGTAACCTATGTACACCCCAATGCTCTATCTGGAAGTAGTAAAATATATAAGTTCATTAAGTTGAGATTTAGAACATAGCAATTAGAAAAAAATTAACTGATGTTAATGAACCTATAAACATGCAAATCTTGCTCCTGGTACAACACATGTCATTATGAAAGTTTTCAATTTATGTGATATCAATATCTGACTCCTTTTACCCCTTTCCCCAAACTGACTTTCCAAAAATGACATGGTACAAGAATGATTTGTCCCCCATCACTCAGGCTAGCTTTCAGCAAGGTTAGTCTTATCATAGACAATCCAGAAGACAAATCCTCCTGGATTGTCTATGGTCTTATGAACTTAATATATTAACATTTTTTCTTCCTTTTGTTCAGATATTTCATCACCTCTGTTAAAAGGAGTTTTGAAGGCAGCTGAGTTGGCCAAATTCGACAACTGAGAATATACAATGCATTTAACTTAATTTTTATTTAAGGAAAAAAATAGAATTTTATTTGTTTTGTTGAGACCTAACTTATTTATAGTTTATTCTCTTTGTCACTCTGACTTATAAATTTAAATATATTTTACAAGTATTGTAGTCATTAATCAATATAAAATGGTAAAATACGTTACCTAATTATTGGTGTATATGTCAACCACTCAAGGCTGTCAAATATACAATGTCAAGTGTGTAATAGTCAAATAAAATGAGGCAAAAAAGTTCCTGAACATTGTAAAATTTTGTATTCTTGAACTTGGGGTATAACGTATAACGCCTATCTACAAAACTCTCGGTACAGCTGCATGGTATACGTGCAACTTCATGATAAACCAGTCAAAAACGCACCTCTAGTTTTCAGGGTTTCTACTGTCAAAGCGGATTTTAAGCCAGTATAAACACCCGGGGCCGGGGCCTTTGAGATTGTACACATGAGCTGGGTTATACAGAGATTTAACGAAGTGTAAAATGATTTTGAGGTATTAAAATAAGTGTTTTTGAAAGCAAACAAACACATGCTATTGTTAGGGTGACTACGTGACTACCAGGATCATGTTATTTACTCATTTCAATACTTCAAACTCATTTTACTGTCCTTTTTTTTACACCTATCACGTAAACAGCCCCTGAGTCCAGACGGTTTTCATAGACGCGCAAAAACGTACCGTTTGGACATTGCACGAACGCCACCTCGTTATATTTAAATTTAAAAAAATGACCATAAAATGTTGTTTTGTCGAAGTGATTAAGTTTGTTACTTAAATTTCAGTGAAAGAAAAATCCACAAGTTCGAGTCAGACTATAGAAACACATCTTGGTTCATCGTTTAATTACACTTCTCTAATGGATGCGAAAAGTAAAAGTGACATCTCTGAGAAACCATCGTCTGCCATTCAGCCTTCCGCAGGTAAGAAAAATAAAAAACCCGCTTCAGAGGTTGACGAGTCAACGACCCTGTGGTCGTTGTAACGATCCTGTGGTCGTTGTAACGACCCTGTGGTCGTTGTAACGATCCTGTGGTCGTTGTAACGATCCTGTGGTCGTTGTAACGATCCTGTGGTCGTTGTAACGATCCTGTGGTCGTTGTAACGACCCTGTGGTCGTTGTAACGATCCTGTGGTCGTTGTAACGACCTGTGGTCGTTGTAACGATCCTGTGGTCGTTGTAACGATCCTGTGGTCGTTGTAACGACCCTGTGGTCGTTGTAACGATCCTGTGGTCGTTGTAACGATCCTCAGTAATGATAAACCAGGAGACACTGTCTCGCCGATAATGGACACATGTCAACTTCACGATGACGAGAGAGATGTACAATTACAAGAAGCCATTCGTTTGTCTTGTACAGGAAACACTCCGGATGATCAAAGAAAGTCAAAACTCGAAGAAGGGGCCACTGCTTTGACAGAGACTAGTAAAACTAAGGCTGCTGACAGCGTAGTGTTGGTTAACCAAATAAAAGGAGTGTTGTATGGAAACTGTATTGGTGATGCCATTGGTTTATTAACAGAATTCATGGATAAACAGGAGGCTCAGTTGGTTTGTTATTTTCTTTCTATTATATCCAACTAACAACTGTCCAAATTAATGTCAGATATCAGATAATTTATATATCAATGAATGATATTTCAATACGATAATAGCTTTCTTATTGATACACGTTGGTTTGTCCTTGCTGGTCTAGAGCTATGGTGTTGGCGCTGACTTGGAATACAAACAAAAGGTTTTCGATGGCCATCGCTGTCACTGGAAGGAAGGTGACTGGACAGATGACTCCGATCAAATGATCCTTATTCTCAGAACATTAGTTCATAATCATGGAAAAGTGAGTTTATTGTAGGTTCTTTCCAATATCACATCGTAAGCCACCAGACAAGGCCAGAGAACCATTGGACTGAATAAAACCAAATGGTAAATCGAAGCAAAGTTCTCTCTCCATCAGAAGCATGGTTACATTGCGGGATGTTAGTAATGTTATTTTTTTAATAATTTTCTCAAGTTTGATGAAAAAGACTTTGCAAACAAATTGAAATATTGGGTGCGCCACGGATATCCAGAACTTGGAGATACAGGCGGTTGTGGTCTTGGGAGAACAACAGCTTCTGTTCTCAGCCACAGAGATTTCTTGAAAGACCCTCACAGGGTAAAAGAAGTATACCATGTTTGGTGCAATCATACATACAGAGACACCGAGGACCGTAGATTGTTTATACCTGCATTTCTGCACAATAATGTGCTAAACTAGATTAGCTTTTTCTAATATAATGAACACTGTAATCCGAACTAACTCCATTTCTAGGCTGCCAGAGATGTATGGGAAGGTAGTGGTAGATACATTGCTCCCAATGGAGGAGTGATGCGAACCTCAATTCTTGGCACCATGGAGTTTTATGACTTAGACAAAGTTATTGAAAATACAAAAAATGCTTGTATGGTCACTCATGCTGACCCCAGATGTATTGCATCGTGTGTTGCTGTTACCATAGCAATAGCGTTGATGTTGCAACGTAAATTTGAGCTAAATAATGGAGAACAAAATGTAGAGGAAATTATGAAAGTTGCATATTGCTATGCGGAGAAAGAAATTAAGGATCCACAACATGTGAGTTTGTTAATAAGTTGATTAAGTTCACCGCCCAGCCATTAAGCATTTAATTTAGTTTTAGCCAATTACATTTCTTTTTAGAAAAAAGAATTAAAAGAGCACATGTTTGCAGAGTCTCTTGACAAACTCGAGTTAGACTCACAAAGGGCTATTGGTTATACATTCAAATGTATGGGTGCTGGTTTCTGGGCTTTCAGACAGAAAAATTTCAGGGAAGCCATACAAGCGATAACAATGGAGGTTTGCATTATATATTGAGGTGAAATTTACTTTATTTCAGGTCTTGTTAACATTTTAGTCCAATGAACCTGATCTGATTTAGGCTGGTGACGCAGACACAAACTGTGCAGTTGCAGGTGCTTTGCTGGGCTGCAAAGTTGGATTTAAGAAATTACCTGAATCCTGGGTGAATGGTCTTTATAATCGAGAATGGTTGGAAAAGGAAATTAAAAGGTTTTGTGTCTCTAGTTTTACCCATTAGATGTTGAATGCTCACCTAAATTTTCAATGTTTTTCATTATTCTTAGGTACTTCGAAATACTCGCATTGAAATACTAAAGAATTCGTTCGCGCATGCAGCCTCCACGTGCTTGTTCGCACCACATCGATGTATCCATGTTCTATTATTTCTGTTTTCTACTGTACTATTGTATTGAAAAGCGCTTTAATATGCAAAATATCAAAGTGTAGTCGGCTATCTAAACACGTGTCGTGGCGAGTATCAATTAAATAGCAAAGTATATTAGGTAGCAAAGATATTTAGTTTTTAGTTAATTACCTTGAAACATTTTACTTAATTAAGTTCTGTAGCAATGTTAAATAAATAAAATATTTCAAAAATAGCATTTCTATTGACCGTATTGTTAAATATATATGACTCAAACAGAAAAAAGATAAGTGAGTATAAGCTATGGTATAAGGAACCACACTATACAATCTACGGTGGTGTATATTCTGTATAACAACCCCTTTTCCCCGCATGATATTTGAATATTTACGTGATTGTCTATGATATTCTATAGCACAGGTATGGATAACAAATGCCGGAGATTGGTAGATCACACACCGCTCTGATTACTGATGTGTGCTAGTGCAGTGCTGCGTTGATTTCAACTGAACTGCTGTTTTTCCGTGAATTTAAATAGTCATGAAGGATTGGACGAGAACGATTGATTTATTCACAATGCTATTTTAACACGAAAAACTGCTCAGTGATAACGTTTTTTATTCGAGACATAAAATAAACTCTATTCGGGAAAAAAAACCACTCATCTGATCTTGGTGCGTGAAAAAAAACGTCGAAATCCAGCCAAACGGGCCCAAACCTGAAAACTAACCCTAACCCTGTGCCGTGCCATTTTGGTTGTTGGAAACAAGTGTTTGCGGCAATCCCAGTGATGATAGCCTAATGCACTTCACAGTGACGAGAAGAACATCGCTTGCTGGGCTGCCATACCCGGGTATGCATGCTAACCTTTATGCATGCTAACCTTTGCAACGTTAATTTCGAAGCAAGAAATCAAATTAGTAGGGGATTAATGTCCGTAATTTAATGCTTTGGTTAACGTTATGAACCACCTAGTTTGCAACCTAAGGTACTCGATCTGCTAGAATTCGGACAGTGACTTACATTTACTCGAATCCAGTCAGGGCATTTCCCTACCGAGGATATTCAGTCGAGGGAAATGACGTCATGTCATTTTAGTGATTGGCAGCGTTCTCACTTTTAAGGAAATTTCCTTAAACTAAGGAAATTTTGATCTTATTTCACCTTTTTAAGGAATTGTTTGAGGGTTTTTAAGGAATTGTTTGAGTTTTAACTAATATAAAGCCAAAACAATTTTACCGCCTTTTTAGTAAACTACACTAGGTCCCAGGCTTCATATCTGGGAACCCGGAGATTTAAGGAAATTTTACTCAATCTGAGGAATTTTTGTCCTTAGTCTAAGGATTTCTAAACAATAGGATGTGAGAGCCCTGGTGGTAATAATTCCATGTTCAGTATACACCAATATACATGCGACACCCTTTTTTAAACATCTATTGTATCATATCATATCATTAAGCATCATACTATATCACACCGTATCATACTGCATCATATAGTATCGTACTATATCATACCGTATCATACCGTGTCACACTGTATCATATTGCATCATACTATATCATACTGTATCAAATTGTATCATAGTGCATCATATTATATCATACTGTATCATATCGTATCATATAGCATCATATTATATCATATCGTATAATATAGCATCATATAGTATCATACAATATCATACCGTATAATACTGTATCATATAGCATCATACTATATCATACTGTATCATATCGTATCATATAGCATCATATTATATCATATCGTATAATATAGCATAATATAGTATCATACAATATCATACCGTATCATACTGTATCATATAGCATCATACTATATCATACTGTATCATATCGTATCATATAGCATCATATTATATCTCGTATAATATAGCATAATATAGTATCATACAATATCATACCGTATCATACTGTATCATATAGCATCATACTATATCATACTGTATCATATCGTATCATATAGCATCATACTATATCATATCGTATCAATATAGCATCAATAAGTATCATACAATATCATACCGTATCATACTGTATCATATAGCATCATACAATATCATACCGTATCATACTGTATCATATAGCATCATACTATATCATATCGTATAATTTAGCATCATATAGTATCATACAATATCATACCGTATCATACTGTATCATATAGTATCATACTATATCATACCGTATCATACTGTATCATATAGCATCATACTATATCATACTGTATCATATCGTATCATATAGCATCATATAGTATCATACAATATCGTACCGTATCATACTGTATCATATAGTATCATACAATATCATACCGTATCATACTGTATCATATCGTATCATATAGCATCATATTATATCATACTGTATCATATCGTATCATATAGCATCATACTATATCATACTGTATCATATCGTATAATATAGCATCATACTATATCATACTGTATCATATCATATCAAATAGCATAATATTATATCATATCATATAATATAGCATCATATAGTATCATACAATATCATACCGTATCATACTGTATTATAGCATCATACTATATCATACTGTATCATATCGTATCATATAGCATCATATAGTATCATACAATATCATACCGTATCATACTGTATCATATCGTATCATATAGCATCATATTATATCATATAGCATCATATAGTATCATACAATATCATACCGTATCATACTGTATCATATCGTATCATATAGCATCATATTATATCATATCGTATAATATAGCATCATATAGCATCATACTATATCATACTGTATCATACCGTATCAAATAGCATCATATTATATCATATCGTATGATATAGCATCATATAGTATCATACAATATCATACCGTATCATACTGTATCATATAGCATCATACTATATCATACTGTATCATATCGTATCATATAGCATCATATTATATCATATCGTATAATATAGCATCATATAGTATCATACAATATTATACCGTGTCATACTGTATCATATAGCATCATACTATATCATACTGTATCATATCGTATCATATAGCATCATATTATATCATATCGTATAATATAGCATCATATAGTATCATACAATATCATACCGTATCATACTGTATCATATAGCATCATACTATATCATACTGTATCATATCGTATCATATAGCATCATATTATATCATATCGTATAATATAGCATCATATAGTATCATACAATATCATACCGTATCATACTGTATCATATAGCATCATACTATATCATACTGTATCATATAGCATCATACTATATCATACTGTATCATATCGTATCATATAGCATCATACTATATCATATCGTATAATATAGCATCATATAGTATCATACAATATCATACCGTATCATACTGTATCATATAGCATCATACAATATCATACCGTATCATACTGTATCATATAGCATCATACTATATCATATCGTATAATATAGCATCATATAGTATCATACAATATCATACCGTATCATACTGTATCATATAGTATCATACAATATCATACCGTATCATACTGTATCATATAGCATCATACTATATCATACTGTATCATATCGTATCATATAGCATCATACTATACCATATCGTATAATATAGCATCATATAGTATCATACAATATCATACCGTATCATACTGTATCATATAGCATCATACTATATCATACTGTATCATACTGTATCATATAGCATCATATAGTATCATACAATATCATACCGTATTATACTGTATCATATAGTATCATACAATATCATACCGTATCATACTGTATCATATAGCATCATATTATATCATATCGTATAATATAGCATCATATAGTATCATACAATATCATACCGCATCATACTGTATCATATAGCATCATACTATATCATACTGTATCATATCGTATCATATAGCATCATACTATATCATACTGTATCATATCGTATCAAATAGCATAATATTATATCATATCATATATATAGCATCATATAGTATCATACAATATCATACCGTATCATACTGTATCATATAGCATCATACTATATCATACTGTATCATATCGTATCATATAGCATCATATTATATCATACTGTATCATATCGTATCATATAGCATCATACTATATCATACTGTATCATATCGTATCATATAGCATCATATTATATCATATCGTATAATATAGCATCATATAGTATTATACAATATCATACCGTATCATACTATATCATACCGTATCACACCGCATCATATTGCATCATAAAGTATCGTACCGTATCATACCGCATCATACTGTATCATATAGCATCATACTATATCATACTGTATCATATCGTATCAAATAGCATAATATTATATCATATCGTATAATATAGCATCATATAGTATCATACAATATCATACCGTATCATACTGTATCATATAGCATCATACTATATCATACCGTATCATACTGTATCATATAGCATCATACTATATCATATCGTATAATATAGCATCATATAGTATCATACAATATCATACCGTATCATACTGTATCATATAGTATCATACAATATCATACCATATCATACTGTCATATATAGCATCATACTATATCATACTGTATCATATCGTATCATATAGCATCATACTATATCATATCGTATAATATAGCATCATATAGTATCATACAATATCATACCGTATCATACTGTATCATATAGCATCATACAATATCATACGGTATCATACTGTATCATATAGCATCATACTATATCATATCGTATAATATAGCATCATATAGTATCATACAATATCATACCGTATCATACTGTATCATATAGTATCATACAATATCATACCGTATCATACTGTATCATATAGCATCATACTATATCATACTGTATCATATCGTATCATATAGCATCATACTATATCATATCGTATAATATAGCATCATATAGTATCATACAATATCATACCGTATCATACTGTATCATATAGCATCATACTATATCATACTGTATCATATCGTATCATATAGCATCATATAGTATCATACAATATCATACCGTATCATACTGTATCATATAGTATCATACAATATCATACCGTATCATACTGTATCATATAGCATCATATTATATCATATCGTATAATATAGCATCATATAGTATCATACAATATCATACCGCATCATACTGTATCATATAGCATCATACTATATCATACTGTATCATATCGTATCATATAGCATCATACTATATCATACTGTATCATATCGTATCAAATAGCATAATATTATATCATATCATATAATATAGCATCATATAGTATCATACAATATCATACCGTATCATACTGTATCATATAGCATCATACTATATCATACTGTATCATATCGTATCATATAGCATCATATTATATCATACTGTATCATATCGTATCATATAGCATCATACTATATCATACTGTATCATATCGTATCATATAGCATCATATTATATCATATCGTATAATATAGCATCATATAGTATTATACAATATCATACCGTATCATACTATATCATACCGTATCACACCGCATCATATTGCATCATAAAGTATCGTACCGTATCATACCGCATCATACTGTATCATATAGCATCATACTATATCATACTGTATCATATCGTATCAAATAGCATAATATTATATCATATCGTATAATATAGCATCATATAGTATCATACAATATCATACCGTATCATACTGTATCATATAGCATCATACTATATCATACTGTATCATATCGTATCATATAGCATCATATTATATCATATCGTATAATATAGCATCATATAGTATCATACAATATCATACCGTATCATATTGTATCATATAGCATCATACTATATCATACTGTATCATATCGTATCATATTGCATCATAAAGTATCGTACCGTATCATACCGTATCATACTGTATCATATAGCATCATACTATATCATACTGTATCATATCGTATCAAATAGCATAATATTATATCATATCATATAATATAGCATCATATAGTATCATACCGTATCATACTGTATCATATAGCATCATACTATATCATACTGTATCATATCGTATCAAATAGCATAATATTATATCATATCATATAATATAGCATCATATAGTATCATACAATAGCATACCGTATCATATTGTATCATATAGCATCATACCATATCATACCCTGTCATACCATATCATGTTGCATCATATAGTATTGTACTATATCATACCGTATCACACCGCATCATACTGTATCATATAGTATCATATTATATCATATCGCATAATGTAGCGTCATATAGTATCATTCTATATCATACCCTATCATACCGTATGATACTGTATCACATAATGGAAACTTTATGGAAACTTTAACTTTTCTTATTTACATATACTCATGCAATTATAAATCTCGCTTAATAAGGTACTACATGAATCAGAATTAAATAATATGTTTATATATATAATAACGACTCTAAATGACTATAACGTAAGTAAAGCATGCAAATTTTTGTACAAATTGTTTCAAAAAGGGGACGTCTAGCCTTAGCACCCGGCTTTATTTTTCGCATTGACGTCAAGCCAAATGTTATGACCATTTTTCCAGTTTGAGTAACATTCGCAGAATACAATTATTGGGGGAAAGAGGGGGAAATAAGTAATACTGGGCAGGGACAGTAAAGAACCTGGGAGAAAATTTTCCTTTTTGTTCATTGTAACGCCCTTGCATCGGTCCCTTGGCTTCCTTTGGTGTTTTCCCGTTCGGGAAAAAATAGACCATTTACATTATTTACGCAGTTGTAATCAACCGAGTTTAAGTAACACACAACGTGGTCTAGGTTCAATTCCCTAATTACGTTTTACACTCGGTATTCGGTATACTATCCTTCTATAGGGCGTGTATGCTTCCTTTAATTATCTGGACCGTTATATTTATGCTCGACCGCTATATTTATATATTAATCTCGGAAGCACTTGCAATGGTGCATCCGCGGCAACTTACTTTTCCTTATTCTATTAATGTCAGTCTATAGTCATATTTTTCCATCATCCGATATCCGTTACACCATCCTCCTCCTTATGCTCTCATCTTGAGGACATGCTTTCAATCAAATCCGTACCTTAGTGACGGATTAATGTTTTGTCTAAATCTGCAGCTCGAGCACGAGGAAATCCGTCAATTTCTACTATTTATCCGTCAATTCCGTTTGTAGTGCAAACCGGTTTGCCCACTTTAACTGGTCGTGGTCATCACCTTCGGTAAGACCCTCCCTTTGAAACAAAACGATAGTCTGCCCCAGCCCGTTTTAGGATTCTATAAGGGCCCACCGATCTATGTCTGAACTTCCAACCTTTCAGTCTTTTCGACATGATTGTTTCGCCCGATTCGAAAGGCCGCCAAGTAGTTGTCGTTTGATTGAGCTTTTTTCCGATACTTTTGATGTGATGCTCTGGTATGCGTGTAATATGAAATGCTGACCTAACTGACTGTAAATATTCGCTCTGGGTGAATGGTGTTGTTAGCGGCATGCCTAAATTCAATTCAACTGGCAGCCTAGGTAATTGCCCAAAAACTACCTCATATACGGAGACAAGCCTAGTGTGTCGTGTCTACTAGTCTACTAGTATAGTAAGTGAACGTGACTGAATCTAGCCACAAGTCCCAATCATCTCGCCTATTAGAAACAAAGGATAGCCTGAATTGTGCGATTTTGAGGCGTCCGTTACACTGAGGACGGTAGCTAGTAGTGCGCGTTTTCGTAGTACGATATAATATGATTATACGATATGATACAGTATGATACAGTATGATGCTATATGATACGATATGATACAGTATGATATAGTATGATGCTAATGAACAGTAATACGGTATGTACTACGATACTATGATGCAATATGATAGGTGGATACGATAATACAGTATGATACGGTATGATATGTATGATACTATACTGATGCTATATTAACGATAATAAAATGATGCTAAGATACGATAGATACAGTATGAATAGTATGATGCTATATGATACAGTATGATACGGTATGATATTGTATGATACTATATGATACAGTATGATACGGTATGATACGGTACGATACTTTATGATGCAATGTGATACGGTATGATATGTATGATACTATATGATGTTATATATACGATATGATATAAATGATGCTATATGACACGATATGCTACAGTATGATATAGTATGATGCTAATGATACAATATGATACATTATGATACGGTACGATACTATATGATGCTATATATATATATGAATATAATGCTATTTGATACAGTATGATACGGTATGATATTGTATAGCTATATGATGCTATATTATATAATGATATAATATTATGCTATTTGATACGGTATGATACAGTATATAAGTATGATGCTATATTATACGATATGATACAATGATATGGTATAATGCTATAGATACAGTATGATACGGTATGATACGGTACGATACTTTATGATGCAATATGATACGGTGTGATACTGTATGATATAGTATGATACGGTAGATTATGATACTATATGATGCTATATTATACGATATATAATATGATGCTATATGATACGATATGATACAGCATGATATATGATGCTATATGATACAGTATGATACGGTATGATATTGTATGATACTATGATGCATATATATGAATGATAAATGCTATTTGATACGATATGATACAGTATGATATAGTATGATGCTATATGAGCTATATTAGATATGATATAAATTATGCTATTGATACGATATGATACAGTATGATATTGTATGATACTGTATGATGCTATATATGATATGAATAATATTATGCTATTTGATACGGTATGATACAGTATAATAGTATGATGCTATATATACGAATGATACAGTATGATATAGTATGATGCTATATGATACGATATGATACAGTATGATATAGTATGATGCTATATGATACAGTATGATGCGGTATGATACGGTACGATACTTTATGATGCAATATGGCGGTGTGATACGGTATGATATAGTGATACGGTATGATATTGTATGATACTATATGATGCTATATTATACGATATGATATAATATGATGCTATATGATACGATATGATACAGTATGATAGTATGATGCATATGATACAGTATGATACAGTATGATATTGTATGATACTATATGATGCTAATTACACGATATGATATAGTATGATGCTATATGATACGATGATACAGTATGATATAGTATGATGCTATAGATACAGTATGATACGGTATGATATGTATGATGCATATGATACAGTATGATACGGTATGATATTGTATGTATACTATAGATACAGTATGATACGGTATGATATTGTATGATACTATATGATGCTAAATGATACGATATGAACAGTAGATATAGTTATGATGCTATATGATACAGTATGATACGGTATGATATTGTATGATACTATATGATGCTATATACACGATATGATATAGTATGATGCTATATGATACGATAGATACAGTATGATATAGTATGATGCTATATGATACAGTATGATACGTATGATATTGTATGATGCATATGATACAGTATGATACGGTATGATATTGTATGATACTATATGAGCTATAATACGATATGATACAGTATGATATAGTAGATGCTATATGATACAGTATGATACGGTATGATATTGTATGATACTATATGATGCTATATGATACGATATGATACAGTATGCTATAGTATGATGCTATATGATACAGTATGATACGGTATGATATTGTATGATACTATATGATGCTATATGATACGATATGATACAGTATGAATAGTATGATGCTATATGATACAGTATGATACGGTATGATATTGTATGATACTATATGATGCTATTACACGATATGATAAGTATGATGCTATATGACGATATGATACAGTTGATAGTATGATGCTATATGATACAGTATGATACGGTATGATATTGTATGAACTATATGATGCTATTCATACGATATGATATAATGATGCATATTGATACGATATGATACAGTATGATAATATTATGCTATATGATACGATATGATACAGTATGATATAGTATGATGCTAATGATACAGTATGATACGGTATGATATTGTATGATACTATATGATGCTATATATATGATATGATATAATATTATGCTATTTGATACGGTATGATACAGTATGATAGTATGATGCTATATGATGCTATATTATACGATATGATATAAAGATGCTATATGATACGATATGATACAGTATGATATAGTATGATGCTATATGAACAGTATGATACGGTATGATATGTATGATATATATGATGCTATATGATACGATATGATACAGTATGATATAGTGATGCTATGATACAGTATGATACGGTATGATATTGTATGATACATTATGATGCATATGACGATATGATACAGTATGATATAGTATGATGCTATATACAGTATGATACGGTAGGATATTGTATGATACTATAGATACAGTAGATACGGTATGATAGTATGATACATATGATGCTATATTATACGATATGATATAGTATGATGCTATATGATACGATATGATACAGTATGATATAGTAGATGCTATATGATACAGTATGATACGGTATGATTGTATGATACTATATGATACAGTATGATACGGTATGATATTGTATGATACTATATGATGCTATATTATACGATATGATATAGTATGATGCTATATATACAGTATGATACGGTATGATATTGTATGATGCATATGATACAGTATGATACGGATGATATTGTATGATACTATATGATGCATATTATACGATATGATATAGTATGATGCTATATGATACGATATGATACAGTATGATATAGTATGATGCTATGAACAGTATGATACGGTAGATATTGTATGATACTATATGATGCTATATTACGATATGATATAATATGATGCTATATGATACGAATGATACAGTATGATATAATATTATGCTATATGATACGATATGACAGTATGATATTGTATGCTATATGATACAGTATGATACGGTAGAGATTGTATGACTATATGATACAGTATGATACGGTATGATATTGTATGATACTATATGATGCATATTATACGATATGATATAGTATGATGCTATATGATACAGTATGATACGGTATGATATGTATGATGCTATATGATACAGTATGATACGGTATGATATTGTATGATACTATATGATGCTATATTATACGATATGATATAGTATGATGCATATGATACGATATGATACAGTATGATATAGTATGATGCTATATACAGTATGATACGGTATGATATTGTATGATACTATGATGCTATATATACGATATGATAAATATGAGCTATATGATACGATATGATACAGTATGATATAATATTATGCTATATGATACGATAGATACAGTAGATATAGTATGATGCTATATGATACAGTATGATACGGTATGAAGTATATACAATGATGTATATTATACGATATGATATATGATGCATATGATACGATAGAACAGTATGATATAGTATGATGCATATGATACGATATGATACAGTAGATAATATGATGCACATGACAATTTGATACAGTATGATATAGTATGATGCAATATGATACAGTGTGACACGGTATGATACGGTATGATATAGTACGATACTATATGATGCAGTATGATACGGTGTGATATAGTATGATGCTTAATGATATGATATGATACAATAGATGTTTAAAAAAGGGTGTTGTATGTATATTGGTGTATACTGAACATGGAATTATTACCGCCCTGGTGATTGGAAACATAATATCGAAGGGAAGATACTAGATAGTCTATGTTGGAAATATCAAACAAGTGACTATATATAGTAGCGATTCTTTACTTTCATAATAATATAAACTATTACGTGAAAAGGCCGAATGGGTATAAACCAGCGATCTCTTACTAGAGAACTCCTTTCTTAGATTGAGATTTGAAAATATCTTTTGCAATGGACAAGTCAGTGCAAGAAGATGAAGAAATGGAAGGTTTAAGAGATGACGTTCCAAGCTCAGAATCTGAGCTTACAGAGCGGCAATCACAGGGCAAAGATATTGCAAATAATAGAGAATCCAGCTTGAATTGCGAAAAAGGTAATACAGAAGATGAAAGTATTTTAGTGCAAGCTGAAACAAAACACGAAGAAAGAGATTATAGCGACGTTCTTCCTGAGAGATTGACAGATCAAATTAAAGGAGTCATTTATGGTAATTGTATTGGTGATGCAGTTGGATTATTGACAGAGTTTATGAGCAAGGAAGAGGCCCGTTCGGTAAGAACCATTGGTTTCATGGTCAAACTCTAAATCTGTATGCTTATATATCCTTGATATCCACCTATATATCACCACCACCCATATCAACAAACACTTTATGTTTTTAAAAATCCATATAAAAAACGTTGGTATGTAGATGTCTGCACACCAACTGAAGTTTTTTTTATATGGATTTATATTATTTATACCACTCGAAATTATTTGTCAAATTCAGGTCTATGGTGATGTAGGAAAACATTTTTTTACCAAAGACATTAACCTTGAATACAATATGAAATCAGATGATGGTCATCGCATCAGATGGGTACAAGGCGACTGGACAGATGATTCTGATCAAATGATATTGATTTTGCAAACACTTCTGGAAGGAAATGGACAGGTGGAATGATTGTGTTTATTATATTTTGTTCAATTTCAGCTTGTCGATCAATATGTAGTTAAAACTTGACTTAAAAATGAATTTTAGTTTGACAAGTTAGTGTTTGCAAATAAAATGGTAAAATGGTGCAGAAGAGGTTTTCCAGAGTTGGGTGATATAGGAGGGATGGGAAGGGGTATGACCACATCAAAAGTTTTGGAACATCCATATTACCTAACTGACCCACATAAGGTATTTTGTACTGATTTAATGAGATTATCAACAATTCAGCAGTAGACAAGTTTGTATTTCATATTTTCAACTAAATATAGGCAGCACATGATATATGGGTAAGAAGTGGTTACTTTGTTGCTCCCAATGGAGGAGTCATGCGAACCTCAATCCTTGGCACCATGGAATTTCATAACTTAGACAAAGTTATTGAAAATACAAAAAATGCTTGTATGGTCACTCATGCTGACCCCAGATGTGTGGCATCGTGTGTTGCTGTTACTACAGCAATAGCATTGATGTTGCAAGGTAAATACAAGATCAAGAATGGGAATTATGATGTTGACAAAATAACAAAGGAAGCACATGCTTTAGCTGAACAACAGTTGGAAAAAGATGAACATGTAACTAAATGCATATATATATATATATATATATATATTAATCTCATCCCATAGGTAGGAAGTATAAGTGAAGATAATAGAAGTATAGAACTAGATTTCAGTAAGGTATATGCTTTCGTGGTCTATTTCCACTATGTGAATTATTCTCATATTTCCTGGTATTGGTATAGTAATTTCATTTAGGTTATTTTTTAAGGTCATTTAAAATGTTGAGTTCTGTACAAAGTTATTACATTCTCTCTTAGAAAAAGGAACTACATGAGTACATGTTTGAGACAAAGCTGGATAAATTAAAACTTGGTGAATCAATTGGGTATACATTCAAATGCCTTGGAGCTGGTTTTTGGGGCTTCAAGCAGAAAGATTTCCGTACAGCAATACAACAAGTCACTATGGAGGTGAGGTTACCTAGTCAGGCCATGCAAAAAATGTACATTTGGGGTCAGCAAAATTATAGTGCAAAATTAAGACCAAAAAAATTGTTAAAATAAAAATACACGAAAGGTGTCTTCTTTATCTAAATGCTTATATGTCAATCATCCAAGGCTGGTGATGCGGACACAAACTGTGCAGTGGCTGGCGCATTACTTGGTTGTAAACTTGGTTTTAACAATCTACCAAAAACCTGGATCAGTGGTCTGGCCCATCGTGATTGGTTAGAAGATCACATTGCAAGGTAATGTTTAGAGTTTTCAGTCACAATGCATATATAGGCAGCCAAGTAATAAGAATTCAAATAAATATTATACTGTTATTATGGGACCATTCCTTCTTTCAACCTAGATACCTAAAACTCTTATGCACACTCAAATAACATGGAAGATGATGTAAGCTGCATGTGATTTCGTTTTGGTGTAATTGTGTCTTGGTGATTGTGCCCTTATGAAAACACAATGAAGAACTATCTTATGATGAATATTAAACCTTGGAACTATAAAATCACATGAATGGGAATTAACTTTAGAGAGACAAAAGATTTTTCGGTACAATGACGATAACACAACCTAACAGAGAAAGAACTTAAAGAGAATCAAGCACTCTATGTCTGTAACGTATTTTCTAACAGTTCCACACGGACTGGTGTTGACCCATGAAATGTGCCTAGAGATACCGGCGATCCCTCTCGTGAAGCGTCGGAATCTGCTCGGTCAATGTTCGGAGAGAATGCCCGTGCTGAAGAAGGAGTCACGCTAGAGGCATCCGATCCTGAGTCGGAGTCAAAATCCGATCTATAATTTAGGATGTTTGCATGTTATTATCTCTTATATTTTACAGCTCGATAAGAACTTTGTATTTTTAAGTCGATTTATTCAGGCGGAAATAACAGAAAGGATCGTTCTAAATCAGTGCAAAGTGGATTATGAAGTAATAAGCTAGAATTGTACCATACAGAACAACGGGCTGAAGTGCTGGTGATCATTGATGGACAGAACAAAGTGACGCTAGTTGTTCGCTCATGCAGGCCAGAAAAGATCATCCAGTACACATAATAGCAATCAGTAATTAGTTTACATACCTGATATTATCTCGTGTTTCCTGTGGTTCTGTGTTCAGAGTACTGGCGTTCACCAATAATGAAAAGTTGCTCAAGTCCACAGGAGCAGAGAGAGATCTCTGAAGCTTTAGTAATGTCGAGAAATTGTCGTTGATTCGTTGACTAACAGCGTCTGAACGGCTGGTAAATTAACAGATATCCACAGTTAGAACTCATTCACTAGGGAGGGAGTGCTTGCAGTGGCGTTAACTAGAACGATAATTAGGGGTTGGCGCGTTAGGTGTTTTTTCATACATTCAGTTCTGCCCGACGGATTTCTTTTGTAAGCGCAATAGCTCTATCATTTTAGTTACACGCGTGAAAAGCTTCAAGTAATTTTGCTGCTTCCGACGTTTCGTACCCTAAATGATTCAACTGTTCCTTGGATACGTAAGGTATTCCAGCGAGCGCTGCCTTAGCCAAGGTTCGTCGTCTCTCCACTGACGCTTGCTCAACTGATGAAATCTTTGAACTCTGGAAACTAAGATTTGTCCTTGCGAAACTGTTCGAGATATCCGATCTAGGTCGGGACCATACTCGGGATGCTGTCGTAGTCGCCGTACTCACTTCGGAGCCTCTTGGACATTCTTCGGAACCCCTCGATCCACTTGACATATCAGTAAAACTGTTCGTAATGAATTCAGAGTCTGTCGTGGCAGTTGGTGAAAGACCGAGGTAATCCAAGACCAACATTTTTAATTTTCTGTACAGTTCATGAAGATCATCTAAAGAAAAGTTGGTGCTTAGTTCAAAAGAAATGGCAGCCCCACACTGGCACGAGATTCACAAATAATGCTTCTAGCAATGCGACTCAAACACAGAGGAAATGTCTTTGACAGCAGATACTTACCACTGACAAATGTCATATCAAAAAAACCAGGTTTCTCTCTGTTAACATTAGCGTACATCTCGACGCGATCTAAAGCACGAGCAATCAACGACTCCGAGTAATGAGAATGTTCACGTAGTCTGCGTTCATGTTCCTTGAAAGATTAGAAGTTGTTGATCGAAAATGATAACTAATATGAAATAAATAATGACCATTCTTATTAATTACCACTTACTTTAGTTGTCTCTGGAAGAATGAGAATATACCGTGGTTCAAAGCTTGTATTCTTAAGACTTAAAACACCCTAAAGTTGATAGAATAATCTGAAATTACTCCAATGCCGATAAAAAAGACCGAGAAGACATTGATACGAGTGTAAGATATTGATACCTCGAACTCCATATGAAGTGCACAAGCCAGACCTTTCCCTGCCACGGATTCAATGGCTTCTCTGGTTATACCATACAGATATCCACCACACTGCGCTGTCTCAATGAACTTGCCCTGAAAAAAAATATATCGATGTTAAATCCACATTGGCATATATTACTGGAAAGCCAACTGTACTGACACGACATTTGATGCGAAACCAAACTGATATACTGAAATTTGCGATATATACCGTAATTAATAAAAAAGTTCCTTTATAATTATCACTGAAAAACCGGTGATACTGGTATATTTTTTCACGATAGTCTATATACCTTTATACTGATACTGAGACTTTCCATAGCAAACATTACTAGATTAAAAGTGAGGATTTATCACTATATATATCTTTAAAAATCTTTACCTCCATAACATCTTTTTCAAATTCTTCTTGCGTCGTAAAGAAATAATCAATTCCATCATCTTCCTTTCTCCTTTGCGGCCGGGTTGTCGTGGAAATCCTGCACGTTTTGGGAGGATGATGAGTTCAACATGCAGAGGTAACGTTGACACGCAGGCAGTGATTGCATGCATGAACTCACAACTCACCCTAATCCAAAGAAATCCGGGAACTCTTGACACAGTTTTTTTACCAGAGAACGTTTACCACAGCCAGAGGGACCGGTGAGGACCAGCATGGGATACGGAGTTGTCAGGCTTGTTAGAGTACTGAAATAGAAATCAGACTTGATGTAGACCTTCTCTCATAGTCAAACGACGTCAAACAAAGTCTGATGCTACACCAACACGTTTACAACTTTGATTGGTTCGTTAGTTTTGCGGAGCCAATCAAACTTCGTGTTACATTTGCATCCTGCGTTTGACGTCATTTATAGAAAGGCCATTAATATTCAACCTACATGTTTCTTAACGTCGGATATTCACATTGATTATAATATATAAACATCATCTCCAGTCATAAAGATTTTACCTTTCAAATACCCTCGCAGGCTGCATTAAAGATCGTACCACGTGAACCATGTGATCACGTGCTGCTATTACGTCACGAGGAGGGTTGAACATGTTCGTTGCGTGTACCTAGAAGTATGCAGTAGGAAAACCATTCAGAGAAATCGTCATTAATGGCAAAAGCGTTGATACTATTGATCGACATCCTTCGTATACCTTCTCATTGGCTGTGACATCTACGCCATCTAGGTTCTTTAACGTTTGAAGTCTGAATAAGATTGATAATCTGTAATCGGACATTTCCTGGATAGGATTTCTTTGAAAGTTTAACTTGCGAAGAAGCCGAAGTTCCCTTATGTAGCGTATCTCAGCAATATCAATGATCTGAATGAAAAGCAACCATAATACAGCCAGTGAAGCTAGGCAACATCTAGCATAATTATCTATGATAGATCTGAACTACGTTGTAGTATAGTACATTCTGACTTTTTAGCCATCCAGTATTCGTAGTTTTCTAAAGAGGCTGTTATTTATAGTATCTGAATTACCTAAAAAAGATAACTTATATTTTTTTCCTACTAGTAGTAGTAGGCCTTGTATTAATGACATACAGCTCTGGCCTCTGGTATATTATAAACTAAAGTTAGTATGATACAGCTCAAGAAATGTAACTGCTTTTGTGGTTATAACCAGCTTAGATGTAACCACCCACTCTGCCACTTTACCTGATTTCCTTCAAGATTAATTTCTTGTAAAAATTCATGTTCTTGTAATCCTTTTAGACTTCTTATATAGTTACAGGAGAGATCAAGAACCTAAATAATCAGGGGTTCAGTACTTCAGTAAGTAAATGAAAATCTTTTTTAGACATTAATAACATACATACATCACCTTATAATAGTGTATAGAGATGGTTATATGAATATAGGGTTGTGTTAAAAGATGTGAAGAAAATTGCTAGCTGCCCAAGGGAGTCAATTTAGTTTTAAGTTATGCTAAAATCAACATTCAAACTAAATTTTTATTGTATTAAATAAAAGAAAACTTGATTAAAAAACAGGTTACTAACATATTAAATTAACACACTCACTGTTACCTTCAAATACTTCAACGTGTCCAGATTCTCTATTTTTTTCACACTGTTGTGACTCTAAAAATCAAATGGAAAGTTTTTTTTAATGACCAGGTAACATTTGTTTCTTGTACTATGAATTGCACTCAGAATTACTTAATTACTAAATAAGAATTAAATTATAAACTTACTAAATTAAGATGCGTCAAAGGTAAATTGGACAAGCCACTAATACGTTGAATATTGTTGTTCACCATACTCAGTTTCTTCAGGCAGTAACAGTGTGATAAACCATTTATTTCCTCTATATTATTGTCTAAGACTTGGCTAAGAAAAGCAATGTTGTTTATTGTTGCAATGAAATAGGAGGGAACTTTCTATTAAATTTGTAAAAGGATACAATCCAGAATTAAAGTCACCAAATGACAATGTTTTGATAGATCTGGGAGTTCATCGATGACATTGTGTGAAAAATTTACTTCCTATACAATATAAAGTCTTTTATTTTTAGTCTTCTATTAATCACTTAGTGACAAATTAATACACTCATTTTAAATTTATAAACAAAAACTACAAAGGTCCTAAATCCATCAGTAGAAGAAAAATAAATTGGAGCATTTATTATATGAGTAGCTAGGTTAAGATTATAGATATAACATTAAATGACAAGCATTAACATCAATTATAAATTGCTATTGCAAATAAGGGATCTCCAACAACAAATAAATCTTGGAGAGAATTATTATGTCCTGCTGATATTTTAGTTCATAAAACAATGAAACTTACAATAAGATTTTTTGGTGGATAAAAATCCAGTAGAGTTGGCAATTGATTGTGTGAAACATCTAGTTTAACCAGGCTTTCCATGCAACCAAGTACATTCAAATCTAGAAAGAATTTTGACACAATGTATAATTAGACAACCATGGCTTGGAAGTGTCTGTTCCATGGCAAAAAAATTCCAAAAATAATTAAAATATCCAACCTGTAAGTGCATTATTTGACAGAATAATTGTCTGAAGATGCTTGTAATTCTTCAATATAGATATGTCTATCAAACCGAGGTTCTAACACAACAAAAAATAAAATTAGCTGAGTGTAAGATAACTTCACGCCTAACGTTATCAAAACATGCAGATTTCATTACATTTAAAGTCAATGTGAGAAAGACTTGCATAGTTCCATCAGCAGAACGTCCAAGTTGGGATAGACCATTGGCTATCATATCTTCCATGTAACTCCAGTCCTGCACAAGTAACAAATTAAATCATTACAACATTCTAAAGTGTACAAATTTCTATAATTTCATTTAAGAGTTTTATGACATGACTTACCTCCTCCGTTCCAGGCGTCTCTGAACTATCAAGCGTCTTTTCTAGCTCGCATACAGATTGCGTATCAATATTTTGAGAAACCTGAGAAAAAACGTCATCATCTTGCATTGCTACGGTAGAATTTAACTCTTTTGAAAAACTTTCATCTGTCATTCCCGTTGCATCCCCTACTTCTGACTCTGAATCATCCGCCATGATGAAAAATATTCGCGTCAAGTTACCATGGTAACACCATGGATATTAAATACAGTAAACATGCAATAACAAGATTGGCATGAAGTACCGCAACAGTCACTGACCATAATTACCCACTGAGAAATTAAACTTCCACTTCTAATTAGAATGCAAAACGGAAACACGAAATCTTTCCAAAGTAAACAATGTAATTACTACACAAGTATCAAAGTATCAAAGTTAAGATCATTTCCATTTTAAAAAATAAGTGGCGTATTTTTTTCAGCTAATTGTCAACCACGTGAGATCACAGTGCCATATGGATTCAAGAAAGAATATCTCAGGCACAAAGTTAGCTATATGCATTATATGGAATTTGTGTTCAAGTATCGCTATAGTTTTCTCAAATAAATGGATATACACGAACTACAGATTTCCTAATGTCACATTGACTTGTATTCATTTCATTATGACATATCTTGGACTAAAGGCATGTGCATTTCTCAATATTTTCACTCCAAAGAAGATACCATTGCGCGAAATGATCCCGCTATGTCTGAGCTTTTGTGGTTTTGTAGTTTTCACAAATTTAAGCTTACAAAATAATACTGTGGGCACGTATCAAGTGGCAAAGGTCATGACTACACCAGGAATATTATTTATTCACACCGTATTTTTTGGCCGAAAATATTCCACGAAAATTATGTTGACCATCGTAAGTAAATGTTTGTTTAGATAAATCTACAGTATTTTAAAAGTTTTAGTGAGCTAGAATTTATAAACTATCAGTACCAATACAGTAATTAAATATCATTAACTATTGTTTTGATATTGCTGCTATATTGTTATGATTATAAAATGACTTTTCTTTATTTTATTTCCTATGCTTAGATTTTATATTATATTTTTGACCCTCATGAATTTTTTTTACTTAATGTTTTGTTCCATAAAAACTTGCATGTGGCTATATTTTACGAAGCCCTGGTGGCATATTTGTAGATGGCATATGTCTAATAACATCAGAAATTAACTATATGTAATTGTAATATAGTACACATATAATAGGAATAGGCCACTCACTTCTGAAATGCCAACTATTTTGTGCTAGCATTTAGTAAAATTACATCATAGGTTTAATTCTTAAAATAAATTCAGCAAACATGTGAATTTGTTTAAGCAAATTTACAATCTTGTTGGTGTTATTATAGTTTCCAATAATCATTGGTGTGTTTCTCAACTCTTGGTATGATGTAAAGTTTAATGTTGTTGGAACAGTTTATGCATTATTAGGGGTTTTGATTACTGCTCTCTACCAAGTTGTAAGTAAAAATGAATTTTTTTTTGTATATAAAAACAAAAGGTTAGCTTAATCAATCATAAAATTTATCATTCTTTTTTAGTTAGTTGGCACTAAACAACAAGAGCATCAGTTATCATCAATGCAACTTCTTTTTTATCAGGTAACCCTATTTTAAAGCATTCACCGAAAAATATTTCAATATTTCTTATCATATTGTTATTTTTTGCTAGGCACCACTCTCTGCTCTAGTTCTGGCATTTATATTTCCTTTACATGAACCACCATTTCAAACAGGAGGGCTACTAACCTATTGGCCACCACAAGCAATTGTAAGAGTTTGCTATATATTCCTCGCGATGACAATGGACCCCAATAAATTAAAAACATTTCATTCACATACACAATTAAAAAAAAGACATGCGAGTGCAATGTTACATTACATAACACTATTTATACAATATTTTATTCAATTTATCTTTCAGGGCTTTGTGATCTTATCTGGCATTTTAGCATTTTCTGTCAATTTATCAATTTATTGGATTATAGGAAATACATCACCTGTAACATATCCTTTTGTAACAAAGCTTTATCAGTTTAAAAAGCAAAGTTTGCCATGGGATAGTTATGAGATAGGTTTGCCATTACTACAATACTTTTACACTATAGATGTTGCTCAAAAAAAAATTATTAGAGATCAACAAAGGTAAATTTCCTTGACTCTTTCTACATATAATATGGTGGGTCATTTGAAGTTCTGCATCACTCTTATTGGAGGTGTTCTAATATTTAATGACCCAGTATCGTCAAATCAAATGATAGGTGTTCTATTAACATTACTTGGTATCATATGCTATACACATTTTAAAGTACAGGAACAAACAAAACGAAAAGAAAAACTAGGGAAACCAGTTTGACAGGCTTTTACAGTTAATATGTGTACTTAGAATATATGTTGCTGATGCTTCAGACGTTAACTTATTCTAATATAAGTTTTCGTGTTGTTGTATATACAAAAAGAGTTACATGTAAAATGAAATCAGATCAAGTAATATCTGATATTATTGCAGTACTTTAAGACTACAGCCTTAAAAATTCTTGAAGTTTAAAATTAGCCGGGGTAAAAAGTCTTGAAATAAATACACCAGTTCTTCAGGTATTTACACTTCAAAATCCCTACATACCTGTTATATAACTGTTTCAATTTTTTATACATACAAGTGAATTTCGGAGCGTCAGGATTTTATTGCGGCATTTCTCCGTAACACCTCACCAGGACTTGGGTATGGTCTTTGTTGAAACAGAGGTCCATTTGCTGTTGTATCCACACCAGTCTTAGCATCAGCCTTGTCAACCAAGCCTGTAGACCATGTCCCTCTAAATTATAAACATAGGTAGGTTAAATTATTGTAGCATAAGTTGGTAACTCCAGTTGAAGCAAAACAATGTTGGAGTAATATGTGCACAACATTAAACCATCAGGCTTTTAAACCAGTGGAAAATGACAAACCTGGGAACATCAGAATATGCAGCTGGATCTAGGGGATCAAGATCATCACTCCTTTTTTTTCTTGCTTTTGCATCTACAATAACAGTTTAAAGAGCTGTGAAAAGCATACACTAAAGCTTTTTGGCTCAGCTTTTTGATTAAATGTCCATCATCAGGCTAATCAAAATTGGCTGACAAAACTTATATTAATTAATTATTAATAGCAACATATATCTCACCTTGCTCTTGTTGTTTTCTTTTCACTGCTGCTTGCATTTTCTTTTGAGAACCCTGAATGAGATAATATTCTATTTAAAAGTATTGGATAAAGCAAGATTTGTTTCAGAATTTCACTCACCCTGATAAGACTAGGATGTTTGCCAATGTTTAACACTTGTTCTTTGTCATCTGAACCAGCAAATGGTGATGGAATTGCTGTATTTGGCATAACTTCATTGCCTAAGAAGAAGAAAGATCAATTCATAGACCT
The DNA here is from genome assembly GCF_004324835.1 of Dendronephthya gigantea. Classification (NCBI taxonomy): domain Eukaryota; kingdom Metazoa; phylum Cnidaria; class Anthozoa; order Malacalcyonacea; family Nephtheidae; genus Dendronephthya; species Dendronephthya gigantea. The sequence goes on along the minus strand of NW_021163170.1, from coordinate 304,247 downwards.
TAGAGGTGCTTACATCATGGGACTGTCAAACAATAAATTGCAATGCAATGTGGGAAACACATACATAGATTGAAAACTGTGTGGTGTAAGCACCTCTAAGGTCTATTGATAACAATATTTTGTGATTATTTAATAATATTGAGAACATACCTTTCCCATCACTGGATGCTGGATTTGTAACATTTGCTTTTGGATCTACAAAGACAAATATGAACCACCATGTCAAAATCATATACAATACAGGTTTTCCTGAGTCCTGTCACCTTATTAAGCATTTCTTGAGGATGTATATCTAAGTAGCCAATTTTACTAGCAAATTTATCCTAAAAAAGGTTGATTAAGAAATAAACTTACTAAGTGGATGTAGCCATGAGACTTGGTTTGTCATGGTATTCCAATAGTAACTAGCACCACTGCTGTTATCTGGCACAAGAAACCAACCCGGAGGTAATGGCATTTGCTGATACTGAGCCTAATATGAACACAAAATCATTAGAAACCTTGATGTTTTAAGTTTTAACTTGAAGTTAGTCCTAATTATAGCTTACCTGTCAAAGTTCTTTGAAGATATGAAATACCACATACAATGAATAAACTAACCTCATTTGTGTTAGTATCTGTTATTGAACCCCATCTTTTACGACAATATTCTGAGCACTCGTGATATGGATTTGAGGTATTTGGACATGTCCCACTGGAAACATGATTTGAATCATTCTTTTCCTTCACTAAATATGATAATAGTCACTGCTTGACTTGACATGATTATACAATACTAGACTGCATTGTACTGATTGTGGCAGACACAAGAATCAATGTGTCATTTTTCTTTCATGACACAGCATAATTATAGCTCAGTTTATAGTGGGCTTGCAGGTTGCAGTATCACAGTTGATTTTAGAAAACCTTTGATGCTCCAGTTGTGAACTATGTTTGGAAGCTGTCAAGTGGGCAGGGGAGTTGTCAATTCCGTTTTTTTTAATTCGCAATTTGAACTTTGAAATTTCAAATCAAACTTTGCGGGCAATTTGACTAAATTGCTATAAAATGGCCACTATAAAATACCAGGCCAAAGCAATTACAAACATAGTTTGCAACTGGAGCATCAAATGTTTTCTGAAATCAACTGTAAAATACAGTATAACTCTGAGGGTTAGGAAAAGGGTTAGAATTAGGGTCAGGGTTTTCGGGTTTGGGTGTTTTCCTATGGAAAGTCGGGGGAAATGATGTTATGTTATCTTGGTGGTTGGAAACAAGTGACAGCCTTCTACTGTTCTTAGTCTCGTCTATCTGTCTGATATTCATTATTCAGTGTGTTTGAGAACTCTTCAATGAATTTCAACCAACTTCAAAAAGCATGTGTACTGCTCCAATTTTGGTTAATTGATAGTTTATACATTTTTAACACAAAAACATCTGCAGTTTCCTATTTAACTATCCGTGCTATCACTGCTATGGTGGTAGAACTAGCCAAAATTGCCAAGCAAATCTCAGCGGCTTGCATTTGTTTACCTGGTTCTTCATCCTTTATCAAACCACGTTTGGCTAATCTTGCTTGTAGAGCAGCGGGAAGAGGCATTTCTTACGAAATAGGCTTAAAAATATTCTTATTTTATCCGTGTTTTAGCCACGTTTTGGACATAATGTTGGACAAGTTTTAAAAACATGGCGATCACGTTTTGAGTCCACAGTCTACTTGTCCAGAGAAAAAAATTCCGTGTTGCTTTATGTAACCCCTATTATAATGTATCACATACTCTGTCGTCATACGGAATCACATGATTAATATATTTAGCCCTTCTTATTCGACCTAACCAAGGTTGAATATACCATGTTCTGGTATAATCGACCATACCAAGGTTGGATCATATTCCGGTATTAAATGTGGTATAACAACTGCCTAAAATAGACAAAACACTTCTCAAACACTTCTCATATTCCGGTATGTTGGACCTTACCTCGAATATACCATATTCCGGTGTCTGCGGTATAATCGACCTTACCAAGGTTGAATCATATTCCGGTATGTTGGACCTTACCTCAAATATACCAGATTCCGTTAACAAGGTTAAATATACAACACAATTCGACCTTACCAAAATTAAATATACCATTTTAACTGATTATTGACCGAGCGTGAGGTCTGTACTGTGCAGGGGCGGCGGAACATAATACATTTTGGGGGGGCTGATTTAACGAGGCGCCACCATGGTTGGCGCCGAGGGAATTTTTTTTGGAATTTCAGTGCTCTAGATCTTCGGAAATGGCCATTTCAGAGCCTACTTGCCGCTTTTATCGTAGTTTTTCATGCCGGGCAAACACAAACTGAAAACGGCACAGCGCGTGTAGTGATATCTTCTACATTTGAAAAAGCATCTCTCATTCTGGCATTCTTCATGAAATTTACTTCTGGGGGGGCTAAAGCCACCCTAGCCCCCCCTGTTCCGCCGCCCTTGGTACTGTGAAATATCAGACCGAGGATTTTCAATATGAGAGATAATAAAATTAAAAAGCACCAACGCCCTAATCAATCGTCACTGCGTCACTACCGGGCTACGCTCAAATGTAATTCCCTTTAAACCATATGTTTAAACAAACGGTCAGTTGACCAGCAGCTAGTTCATCTGGTTCGTCAAAATTCTATTATGGAACCATTGTTCTAAGCAATCTAAAGCTAAATATTGATAATCTAGATGAAATTTGTTTACAAATAAAGCGTCTTCTGTTGTAATCCTGGTTAAATCACCAATACCGTTAATACAGACATTTCTAACAACTTTGCCATGACAACCAAACGAGCCCCAGTTCACATGACGTATACGTGGTGGTCGATATGAGTTGTTTTGAAAACCTGCAATGGAAATGTTTGAACATAAAAAGCAACTGGAGGAGGAAGAAGTGACTGTTAACATTTCTAAATTTATGTACGAACACAATCCCAAACATCTAAATTGTTGTCGTGCCGTAATTGTTCCATGTTTTAAAGATAATATTTCTTATCTTTGCAGCAAGGCCGCAATTTAATTTTGTATGAATAACTTAATTTTGTTCAAATATACAACTTATTAACGTTCTAGAAATACGTTCCTGTAACTGAGTGGCTGTAACCACAAGTGTATTGTTCGAGTTTAATCTTATAGTTATTTAATAGAACTTATAAGGTCTTAATACTTCGTTTTATGAAATTCAGTTTCGAATAGAAGATTTATCTTTACACAGAATTAGTTGTGGTTAGGATTATGTTGGTACATTGTGACAAACAATTATTTGGCTGCACATCTTACGTTTATCAAAGTTGGTATTCGTGTACAACGTTGCATAATACGTCTCATCGGGAAACCCTGTATTTTTTACCCATTTCAAGAAATCTTTTGCCAACTGATCGTGCAAAGTGAAGTTGATATAGGCACGTGATAGAACAACATATGTTGAACCTTTGTAAAACTTGAAGTTTTGTCGAAATGGCCGTTTACGTTTCCGCGTTGGTTTCGTTCCATTGTAAACATAAATGAAACGCTTCTTTATCAAACTAAAAAACATCAACAAGAAAAAAGCTATTACTATCAGACTATTCATAATTAAATATAAAAGAAAACCTAGTTCGAAAAGCAACATGTCATCGAAGAAAAGACCAAGGAAATAAAAGTTGACGTTGAGAAAAAAACAGTACTGACAGTATTATTAATATTGCCTGCATTTATAAAAAGTTTGGTTTTAAAAGATGCTGTTCTTCGGAGCAAGTTTTATTTTTTTAGAATTGATGGAAGGAGCAGGGCCGCCGAGAGAAATTGTGGGCCCGGGGCCCTATGACGTCATGGTTTTAAATATCTGCGAGGCATAAAGTACTTCAAAGCATTGTGCAAAAGTTTTACAAACAAACTTTTTTACAAATAATATCAACAAATCTTAGAAATTGAAATAACAATGACTGTCACTCGTACTTTCGACTAGTGTGCGAATAATACACTGGAAAATGGCGAATACGACCATGGTCGAATTGGCCGGAAAATGGCGAATACGACTATGGTCGAATTGGCCGGTAAAAAGGCGAACTCGACCATGGTCGAGTCTGCCGGAAAATGGCGAATACGACCATGTTTGAGTCCGCCGGAAAATGCTCTATTCGACCATGATCGAGTCCGCGGGAATCTGCCGCCCTTCTTCCCCCTCTCGGCGGCCTTGGGAAGGAGCTTATTAAAGATCCTAATTAAACATCCATGGTTTTGTAGGAGATACCTGGACTTCGTGTGGTGTGAGGACCTAAAAGGGAGAACCTTCCAGGAAAAATTCAAAGAAGCTATGACACGTTACAATAATCGGAACTGCATGTATTTTAACTGGCGCAGGAGGTTCTTGAAACTGCCTAAAAAAGACATCTTAACCGTTGCTGTCCGGGAAGATAAAGTTATAAATCAGTTCAGTTGTAATCGATTGCGTCTGATCGTCTTACTTGCTCGAGGAAAATTATATATTAAGCCTTATGCATAAATGAAAGAAAACCTGTTTGTTGGCTGGGTTCCATAAACCATGCTTTTCCCTCCTAACTTCTGTAATATATCCACTAATTCGCTATTAGTTCTCAAAGGAAACTCTTGTCCAGTCAAATTGATGAGATATTTCCACAACTTTGATCTTTCCCAAAGATCTTTCATACATGTTAATGTACTTTCAAGTCCAGAAAATTCAGCCCAATTTACTTCAATGATGCGAGAAGCAATAAATACATTTGAAAAGCAACTTACAATCTTTTCAACAGCACGGTGAAAAACATCTGGTGATTTTTTATCAACATGTATGCAGTAATAATTTTGAGGTCTGTAAATTGCGCGAAGAAGTCTTTCAAATTGTTCTATATCTTTATGAATATTAATAGTATAACCAATAGGAAATTTAGCTTCATTTTCACTTAAAGCTTTCATAAAATAACCTCTTTCATTTTTAAATTTTTCACAATTGCTAGCAAGTTTGATATAACTCTCAGGAGAGAAGGGCTGTTTCGGAAAGTGGTTCATAATCATTTCAGCTTTTCTAATTGCTATTCGGTCGCCCTTTATAATTCGTTTGCAGGTTGTTGTAAATTTGTGTGATTTGATGACTTTTCCGTAATTTGTTTGGTCCAGTTGAAAATACTGCAGAAACAGCAATGCTATAACAAATACTTGAAAAATTACGAGTATTTTTTTGATTCTTGATATTGAGAAGCTGGGCATGCATATGAAGCTTGTCAAACAAGTATCTGAAAATAGAGATAAAAATACGTTGTTATATATCATAAATCTTTCCATCTGAGTTTAGTAATATATTGTTATCACCCGTGATTTTCTCTGAATGGAAGAGTAGAAGTCACCTCCTGCATTCCTGTCTTCAGTGAGAGTACTGGTAAGGAATTTCAATCCTAACACTGAATGAATGACACGAAACCCGTTTTGGAAGATAATAGGGACCTTATAAGCATGTAGGACGGCAACAAGACGGCTACGCGGTTGAAATACTCCTTTAAATAAATGCTATGGCAAAGTTGTTGTTGTATATTTTTAATTGTACCGATTTAGTGAGTATAATGCGTTAAGAACATTGTGTTTATGTTCAAGGACAATTCTGTAATAGCGTAATTCGAGGTAGGGCTTGCTGGGTCCTGAAATGCACCCGTTCTAGGCAAGACGTAAAAAACCACGTTTTCCCGTTGTAAACAGAATGAAGACGACTTCTAAAACCATCATGGGTCTTTAACTTATTCATTTCTTTTCAATGACCCATTGTATTGATAGCCGTCGTCGTCGCGTTCGCGTCCTACTTCTTAAGGTCGCTAATAGCCATGCGTATTAAAATTATATGTATGTGATCCCAGTGTTTCTCAAAATACCATGCATGCACTGGTGTTATAAGTTCTCTTATTTAACTCTCATCACTCCTGAATATTTAACAATGAGCTTGAGACGCAACATCAAAGAATAATTACCTACTAGTCCTCCAGTCATGACTTTATATCGCGCATTATCCCTAGAGATGGAGGAATGGGGTAATTAACTTGGGGCCTGGAGAAAATTTAGTGCTTGGGCTCTATTGTCCTGTAACTCCTGTTTGCTTTTCCAGCCGAGGGTTTGTTTGGACATGGCCACCGCGACAATAATATAAATGCTCTAGTAAAATTACACTCTTGCGTCGTTGCCAGGGTTATATTTAACCTCAAAAACATGCATGTCACAAGCTATTCAATAATTCAATTAGCCAATGATATATTTGTACGAATATTTTGCACGGTCAAGCAATTTTAATAACGAATACTATTTCGATAATTTTTTCATTGAATTTAGTTTAACTAGTTTAACGGTCTTTAGTAATCCGTCGTAGAGAACAAGCTGATTTTCTTGGACAATTGTACAGCAGTCGACCCGTATGAATGAAAATTCGTGAAACATTTGTTTCGGCAAACGCAATGATAGAATGCTAATTTTTCATATCAATGAAAATTTGTTCGACAGTACCAGAATTTGCAAAAATTTCCGCAGATTCAATGAATTATTTCAAATTTGATCCATTTCACGTTACCTTATACAATGTGATCCAAACCGGAATTACTTTTGAATCGATTTCATTCAACTTGTTCGTGCAAAGTTAGCAAGGTTCTGTCTGGCTCATGACGTTAAGAAAACGCTCCTTAGCTTTCGGGCTTTAATTATATCTTTTCTTGAAAGATTCGCCTTTTAGCTGTCGTTCGTGTGTTCTGTTGTCCTGTTTGCTTTTCCAGCCGATGAACCCTTTGTTTGGTTTAAAGACATGGCCAGTGACAACAATTGATATGCTGACTTCCTTCATATAAAGTGAATTTTTTGGCCTTGGATTTGCATAATTATTTCAGTTGAAGTAAATATTTGTCTTGTCTTAATTATATTTCTCTTTGATTGATCTTTGTCTTCTGTCAGGATGAAATGCAGATAACTCATATAGTAACCAAAACATGGCGTTGCTGGAACTTTTCTTGCTAGTTACCTCAACATCTTTCTGCAATCATCAGGTATATTTTGCCCAAGGACAGAAAGAAGAGTCGCATCGCGCAAAATAAAATAGTAGAAGAGTTACGTCACTGGGTCGAAATCACTTTTACGGATTATTGCTGTTTATTTACAGGGGGTGTTAAAAAAAGGACCCCCCCCCCCATAAGATTAAAAAGTACCAGCTTCAGTTGTTTGAATTATATGAGAAGAAGGCAAATCATGTCCGTTTGTCTACTGGTATATTCAATCAGTTTTATATCTTTGTAAGTCAAACTTGTGATGAAGAGCAATAGAATGTGAGGAAAACTACACGAATTGTTTTCTTGACTAAAACCTGCGCTTTTCAGCAGAAATTCAGTGAAAAATAATTTTGCTGTATAGCCTGTATACTTAGCCCCCAATATTTTACATTATGTAACAATGGACACTAGCGATGGGGCCAGGGGGCTGAAGTAGTAAAAAGGAACCCCTAATTATACATCCTCCCCAAAAAATTTTATGTTGCCAACCCTTCGAATTTATTTTTTTGCACGAACACGAGATCCATAAACTGTGTGCGCTAAATTTTGCATCGTAATTTTCGAGATTATATTATAGTTTTTGAACATATTACAGTTGTACCAGTTGTATTACAGTTGGGCACTGCAAAAGAAGCAGTTCCGTTTAAAATATGAATAATTCATACATTTTGTAAGGAAATAACACGCTTCTGATTTTGGTAGAATACGCAGATCGAGGGAGACATTACTTCAGGCATTCTTAATAATTTTACTACAATCCTCAAGCAAATTTTAGTTATTGCATGGTCAAAGTTCTATTATAAAACCATTGTTCTAAGCAATCTAAAGCTAAATATTGATAATCTAGATGAAATTTGTTTACAAATAAAGCGTCTTCTGTTGTAATCCTGGTTAAATCACCAATACCGTTAATACAGACATTTCTAACAACTTTGCCATGACAACCAAACGAGCCCCAGTTCACATGACGTATACGTGGTGGTCGATATGAGTTGTTTTGAAAACCTGCAATGGAAATATTACCCAATATAAAATACAAAAATCCTATACTGGTCATCACAAACAAAACCAAAGGTAAATTTAGTATGGGTCTAGCAGGACTATATAAGTTTTAATTATTTCTCTAGAGTTGGGTTTAATTTTCCCATGCACATACCGGGCACACAATGCATGTGGTTTGGTGTTACAAATGACATGACAAATAATTGTTGATGATGGTAAATAACGGGATTGATATTTGACACAATGTATCTCAATTGACACAAAGCTACAGATAGGAAGGAGTGAGTTGCATAAAAAATATTTCTATGCCTAATATGAATACAATCCTAATTTTAAAAAACACTCAATTATCATGCCTTATTCCACCGACCTCATGTTCTTTTTACATAATATTTCTCATCTTCACCAAAAGCAATGTAATTTTGTAAAATAACTTAATCAGTTTTGTTCAAATTGACCTCTAACATAACAGTGAAGATTATGTTCTTAATTGTCACAAGAAATTATTCAGCTGGATGACTTACGTTTATCAAAGTTGGTATTCATATACAACGTTGCATAATACGTCTCATCAGGAATTCCAGTATTTTTTACCCATTCTAAGAAATCTTTTGCCAACTGATCATTTAAAGTAAAGTTGACATAGGCACGTGATAGAACAACATATGTTGAACCTTTGTAAAATTTGAAGTTTTGTCGAAATGGCCGTTTACGTTTGTTCGTTCGTTTGGTTCCATTGTAAACATAGATGAAACGCTTCTTTATCAAACTAAAAAACAACAACAGGAAAAAAACAAGCCATTACTAACAGACAATCTATAATTATAAATTAAAAAAAAACAAAGTTCGAAGAGCAATGCTATATGGCACTCTACAATGAACGAATTGTATCTCAACTGCCTTATATCATCTTAACCGTTGCGTGCATGCGGTCCAGTAAAGATTTGCAGTTTTTGAAGGAAAACCTTTTACTGAATAACCTATAGCTAAATCAGTTTAATATACGATAGGCGTTGTCGTTGTGTCTGACCATTTTGCGTGAGGAAAATTACATATCAACCTTAGCTATATAGCTAAATGAACAAAAACCTGTTTTTTGGTGGCTGGGTTCCATAAACCATGCTTTTCCCTCCTAACTTCTGTAATATATCCACTAATTCACTATTAGTTCGCAAAGGAAACTCTTGTCCAGTCAAATTGATAAAATATTTCCACAACTTTGATCTTTCCCAAAGATCTTTCATACAAATTAACGCACTTTGAAGCACAGAGAATTCGCCCCAATTAACGTTTATGCTGTGAGAAGCCATAAACACATTTGAAAAGCAACTTACAATCTTTTCAACAGCACGATGAAAAACATCTGGTGATTTTTTATCAACATGTATGCAGTAATAATTCTGTGGCCTGTAAATTGCGCGAAGAAGTCTTTCAAATTGTTCTATATCTTTATAAATATTTATGGCATAACCAACAGGAAATTTAGCTTCATTTTCACTTAAAGCTTTCAAAACATAACCTCTTTCATTTTTAAATTTTTCACAATTGCTAGCAAGTTTAATATAACTCTCAGGAGAGAAAGGCTGTTTCGGAAAGCGGTTCGTAATCATCTCAGCCTTTCTAATTGCTATTCGGTCGCCCTTTATAATTCGTTGGCAGGTTGTTGTAAATTTGTGTGATTTGATGATTTTTTCGTAATTTGTTTGGCCCAGTTGAAAATACTGCAAGAACAGCAATGCTATAACAAATACTTGAAGAATTACGAATATTTTTTTAAATCTTGATATTGGGGAGTCGGCCATTATGAAGGTTGTCAAACAATTATCTAAAAATAGAGAGAGTATCTGAATTTAGAACTGCATGTAGTTATCACCCGTAAGGTGTTTTCTTAATGGAAGAGATTGCAATCCTAACAATGACACGAACATTTTTGGGGGGTAATATATTATATATAGGCATATTCCAGTGTTTCTTAAGATACCATGCACTGGTGTTACAAGTTCTCTTATTTAACTCTCATCACTCCTGAGTATTTAACGATGAGCTTGAGACGCAACATCAAAGAATAATTATCTACTCGTCCTCCAGTGACGAGAGTTAAATTTTAATTAAACTGAATAGAAGAAAGTTAAATTATATCGCGCATCATCCCTAGAGAGGGAGGGAGAGGGTAATTTAACTTGGGGCTTGCATGGAAAAAATTTAATGCTTGGGTCCCGTTCACTTTATTTCCGCAAACCGCTTTTTTTGGTAAAATTTGAGGAATGCACGCGATTTTTACATATTCTAACAGATTTCCCGGCATACTTGATCGCTCCTACTGAGCCAACCATAAATATTATTGTAAAGTTTCCCGCGCTTTAATTTCCGCTAATTTCCACTCTAATTTCCACTATCATTACTGCAAGAATTTTTATCGAAATATAGGGATAAAATATATGACATCAGGATTACAGAGAGGGAATTTTGGGGACACTCGAAGCACGAAGCACGGTTGCATATATATTGAAGAGCATACACATATACCTAGTGATGTGGGTACACTATGGGTACACTTGGGTACACTGATACACAAAACACTTATATTTAAAAACTTATATTTCTGTGACAACGGAAGCACTGTGAAATTAAGCAGGTAAAAAGAGACATGAAATAGCGATTATTTAGCAAACAGTTTGCATGACAAGAGAGACTGTTCCCAATTTCGACTGTTTATTCCCAATAATTCTGGCATCCGGTGAGAGAGATAAAACTATGAAACAGCTGTGTCAACCGTTTTGTCCAATGTTGCGTGGTTGCTAAGCTTCCCTCTAACCTCAAAAACATGCATGAAATGTCGTATTTGATACGAATATTTTGCACGGTCGAGTACTAAAAGCATTAGGTCACAAAAAATTTCATTAGTAAATTTAGTTCAATAGATAAGGTTACGTTCTTTAGCAATTCTAATGAAAACCTGGTTAACAGCTCTCGGGCGCATGCAATAATCTCTGCCTAAAACACTCTTTGCCGAGTGCGGTGCCCCAAATACCAGTTAGCGTGTAAGCGATTGTGATTCATATTACCTAATAATAACAGCAATTTAGACTTTGAAAACTACCACCGCCCACAAACACTTCTTTGTGAAAGATTTGTTTCGATAAATGCGCGACCAAAGACTTAGAATGCTAGTTTTTCCATGCAGGCCCTTATAAGGCCTAAATGAAAATTGATTTGGCAAACCAGAATTTTGCAATTCGCGGGAATTCGCACCATTTGGCTTACCTTAATCTTTATAAAAACTTGATATTCTCCAGGCTCCTGGAATTACTTTTGACTCATTTCATTAACACTTGTTAAGCCATGACATAAAGGATTCTATACAAGCTTTCGAGCTTTATATTAATTGTCCAATTCTCCAGCTTGATCGCAATTAGATTCACCTTTAGCCGTCGTTCGTGCGTTCTGTTGTCCTGTTTGCTTTTCCAGCCGAAGGTTTGTTTGATTTAAAGAAATGGCCACCAACGATAATGTAAATTCTTTCATCATGTGAATTCTTTGGTTTTGGATTTGCATATTGTATGTTTTTAGGTCTGTCTTAGTCAATGTGCAATTCACCAGCGTCATTTTCGAGCGTTTCCAAAATGTTTTTGTCTATTTTATTGCTTAGACACCCTGTCCACGCGATCCAAGGAAAAATATGCTCAACTATGTGAAATTAGCTTCAACTTCTATTGTAGACTGACGTGTTTGAAAGCGTTTCGGCATGAAAACGAATGAGAAAACGCTCATAAAACGTTACGGTGTGCATACATAGCCTTAATTATATTCCTATTTGTCTGAAAGAAAAAACAAAACAGTAGCATCGCCCGAAACAAAATAGCGAGTGCAAAACAGGCTTAATTTTTTTCGTTTCTTCTCTAATTGGTTGAGAAAACTATTGCCTCATTCATTATATTCTGTGGATTAGCCAGTCACAACCGATGTTTCGTCTATGCATGTAATCCTCAGCTTAGGTAATCCTCAGCCTAGGTAATCCTCAGCTTTTAGGTAATCCTCTTTCTCAACAGAGATGGACAACTGTCCACTGTTCATTCTGTGTCGTAATCAATGTAAAGCTTCGTATATTCTTTTGCTGAAAGCGACTAGTAAACTTTAGTTATTGCATGGTCAAGGTTCTATTATAAAACCATTGTTCTAAGCAATCTAAAGCTAAATATTGATAGTCTAGATGAAATTTGTTTACAAATAAAGCGTCCTCTGTTGTAATCCTGGTTAAATCACCAATACCGTTAATACAGACATTTCTAACAACTTTACCATGACAACCAAACGAGCCCCAGTTCACATGACGTATACGTGGTGGTCGATATGAGTTGTTTTGAAAACCTGCAATGGAAATGTTTCAACATGAAGTCAAGTCATATTAGTTATGTTTCTTCTGCTTTACCTACCCTTCCCAGAAATTCAGTCATAAGCATTGATTACATCTAGACTAAGTCTTGTATATGTTCCCCAGCTACACGCCACACACTGTGGTTTTGTGATTTCATTCTAACATGCATGTTAGGATTATGTTCTTAATTGTCACAAGAAATTATTTGGCTGAATGACTTACGTTTATCAAAGTTGGTATTCATATACAACGTTGCATAATACGTCTCATCAGGAATACCAGTATTTTTTACCCATTCCAAGAAATCTTTTGCCAACTGATCATGTAAAGTGAAGTTGACATAGGCACGTGATAGAATAACATATGTTGAACCTTTGTAAAACTTGAAGTTTCGTTGAAAAGGCTGTTTTCGTTTCTTCGTTCGTTTGGTTCCATTGTAAACATAGATAAAACGCCCCCTGTGTCTAATGGAAAAAACAACAAAACAAGCAATAACTTCATTAATCTTACCTTAGAATTTTACCTCTCATTTTCATGGTAGAAATTAGTTTCCTGGTGCTACTCAATGTGAGACGTGATACATTAATTCAAAAATTAGCTCAGTGTATATTGGTTTATGCAATAATTGCCTATACAAAGGAGCAACACAAAATATATAAGACTGCATGGTGCATTGCATATGACGTGTTCGTACGAATATATATGCAGCTGGTATTACAGACCTGTTTTTTGGTGGCTGTGCTCCATAAACCACGCTCTTTCCTTCTAATTTTTGTAATATCTCCACTAATTCATTATTAGTTCTCAAAGGAAACTCTTGTCCAGTCAAATTGATAAAATATTTCCACAACTTTGATCTTTCCCAAAGATCTTTCATACATGTTAATGTACTTTGAAGCACAGAGAATTCGCCCCAATTAACGTTTATGCTGTGAGAAGCCACAAACACATTTGAAAAGCAACTTACAATCTTTTCAACAGCACGGTGAAAAACATCTGGTGATTTTTTATCAACATGTATGCAGTAATAATTCTGTGGTCTGTAAATTGCGCGAAGAAGTCTTTCAAATTGTTCTATATCTTTATAAATATTTATGGCATAACCAATAGGAAATTCAGCTTCATTTTCACTTAAAGCTTTCATAACATAACCTCTTTCATTTTTAAATTTTTCACAATTGCTAGCAAGTTTGATATAACTCTCAGGAGAGAAGGGCTGTTTCGGAAAGTGGTTCATAATCTTTTCAGCTTTTCTAATTGCTATTCGGTCGCCCTTCATAATTCGTTGGCAGGTTGTTGTAAATTTGTGTGATTTGATAACTTTTCCGTAGTTTATTTGGTCCAGTTGAAAATATTGCAGAAACAGCAATGCTATAACAAATACTTGAAGAATTACGGATATTTTTTTTAATCCTGATATTGAGAACCTCTTCATCTTAAATGTTGTCAAACAACTATCTGAAAATTTTCTTTAATAATCTTGAATAAAAAATACGCTTCCATTCTTGTATACATTGTCATACACGATTGTTGTCAAGCACTGAAAATATAGAGATAAGAATATGTTATAAAGAATTTTCTTTGCTTTGTGGGAGAACTAAATCATTATAGTGTTTAGATTTCAAAAGTGCAAATAAAATTATATCTATTTTCTCTTTCCACTCCGTTATACTGCTCCTACATTACGCTGAAGATTAAAGAAGTACTTTGACTAAAATTTTTCTATCAGGATTCAAAGCTATGTTAATAATATAGGAGCAGCATTCTGCATCTCTCAATCAAGTCTGGACACAATAATGTTTAGTTTCTCATGCACAAAGCTAGGCATTCAGAAATATTTCACTAGACTCGTCACTCACTTACTCAATTCACTAAGATCCCGACAACGACTTTGCAACTATTGCGTGATTGTATATTTACCTACATAAAGTTTGTTTTTTAATATATTATACTCTAAATCTTTAAAGAAGACTCTAATATAGATCAGCATGCAAGAATGCATGTCTGCACTTAATGAGTGTGAGTGTGAAGAAGTCCAGTTTTTTTAAATATAAGCATTATAGTATCTTCTGTTTCACAACGTTAAAAAAATATGTAAAAAATATGTGGTAATTAAATGACATTCCTTAAAAATCTCCCCCTCTTATCTTCTCGACCGACCGGTTGTCTATTCATTGTATCTTCCTTTGTTCGATCACGATTATAGATGACGAGTTTAGTTTTGCATCAAGCTTGAACTTTCCTCGTAAATCTGCGCATTGATGTTATTTTTCTTGCGTAGTATTACATATTCTAGGAATACACGTGTTTTTTAAAAAATTCTGCGACTTTTGATTCTATACTAAACTCATCTCATTGGAAATTTCTTTCAATGATTTCTACTTAGAAATTCCTGATAGAAATATATACATTTAAATTACACTACAAGACTCAAGATATGAGTTGTAGACAATTTGAAAGAATTTTACGTTGATATTTCAACTTTATTCCAAAGTCATTGTGAAACAAGAATAAATTATTTACACGCTTGCTATCATGCTATATACAAAGAGACCAGACCATACTCGTGATATCTGCTACACGTGAGACTATCACAGGCCACAGGCCATAGGGCCACCTTATGATACAGGTGACCGCGAGTTAACAATCTGCACATGCATCATTGTTAGATCTGGCATAACAATCGGGGACTCAGTGGGTTCAAAATTGTCCAAATTTCACATGGCTCGAGTTTTTTCAAGAAAGGGTGTTATTTTGCATAATACTTAATTTATGAAATATGGCACTGAGTTCGAATTTTGAACAAACTACTAAAGCCTCAGCATGTACACCAATATAACCAGAAAGCAGCTAACGTCACGCCAGCGTGCATGGCAGCGTCTTCAAATTTCAAACAACTTCGCTTCGCATGTGCATGGTATAATAACTGCCTAAACTGATAGGCAAAACACTTCTCGACGTTTCAACCAAAGGGTTTTCGATCGTTAGGAGGATTAGTGTGTCATATTAACTCTCTACCTACGGCCCTAGGCCAGTCGAAACCTGTCGAGACATGTTTTTGTCTATTTTTTAAGCAGTTGTTATACCACATTTGAAGCAAAGTTGCATATAAACTACTTTAATAATTTGATTTTGACGATTGTTTCAATTGCATTGTTTTATGCACAAAAGCACAACAGAATATATATATATATATATATATATATATATATATATATATATATATATATATATATATATATATATATACATAGTTAACATTGTAAATTAAGTTGTTGAACTAAAAAAATAAAGCACATGGCTATATATATAACACTATAATGGTAAAGCAAAATTTTGCCGAGATAGCCTATAGGTATTCAACATTAAATCAGATCTCCAATATGTAAACCTTTGTCAAAACTCACCCAAAAGATGCTTCTTCTTTCTTTCAAATTTTCACTGACAATCTTATAATTAGGCCTGGAGCTTGTTCTAATCGGAATCAACCGAGGAAAATAATAAATGGAAACAGGTGCGACTTGATCACTTATACCTGTGTGAATGTCGGTGATTATTAATTCATCACTGTATTATAGCTATATTTATATATATAAGACTAGTATATACGAGCTTTAAAATTATTTTCACATAACAAAACTAACTCACTGTCGTAACGAACTAATTGTCTTTCATTTGTAATACAGTTTTTATTGCAATATTTTCGTATCAAATGATTGTTTCGAACGTGGGGAATTTTCACCTCACATTACTTATAGTCAAAAACACATGCAACTCTGGGGCCGGTTGTTCGAAAGATGGATAACTTATCCAACGGATAAGGCCTATCCAACGGATAAATCTGCTATCCAGTGAATAGTTATCCATTGGATAAAAACGCGTTGCACGAAGCGTGGATAGTGAAGTGGATAGCTATCCAATAGATAAGTTAAAATTTACCAGAAGAAAACAGGATTATCCTGAAATTTCGTACCGCAACGTCAGCTGTTGCTAAGCATTTACATTGAATTCATAATCATTACGAATTCTCGAGTATAGTTACTGAATGGAAAAGACTTGAACAAGTGATTTGCTCGAACTTTGCACTTCACATCATAGTGATTTCATTAATTAAACACATTGCAATTTTATTCCTTGACCTTGCAACGCTTTGCCTTTCGGTTCCATAGCAAATTTAGGAACACTATTTTAATGTTCGTGAATGAAATTACTTAGATATTAGCAAGTTTCCTTGGAATAGGTTGAATCTTTCTTTGCATATTCGCGTTTATAAACTGATTAGAAGCGTACAGTAAATTTACCGCCTGTTATAAATGCGAGGATGTCCAAAAAATCGCCGCTCGGAACGGAATGTGTAGGCAACGTGAAACGCTGCTGCGACAAATTGCACTTCGAAAACATTTTTAATACTGAATACAATCATGATGTGTATTAGTTTGTTGAAACACAGTAACAGGAATATTGCATTTTTGTCCAATTTTATATAAATGTTTACAGTGTTACCTTGTATCTTTGAATTTATCCACTGGATAGTGGATTTAAACCACCTCCGGACCTTGGATAAATTTATCCGCTAGATAGCGATTTGTATCTGCTGGATAAA
Organism: Dendronephthya gigantea; assembly: GCF_004324835.1. NCBI lineage: Eukaryota > Metazoa > Cnidaria > Anthozoa > Malacalcyonacea > Nephtheidae > Dendronephthya > Dendronephthya gigantea. The sequence goes on along the minus strand of NW_021163170.1, from coordinate 287,252 downwards.
GTTATCCAAGCTTCGTGCAACGCAAATCACACGCTGGATAAAACTTATGCGTTGGATAGCGAGTTATCCGTTGGATAGCGACTTATCCACCTTTCGAACAACCGGCCCCAGGTATTTAGGCCGTGTTGAACACGGTGCATTAGTTCATGCAAGTTATGCAACTTGTCTCGCTGCGATTGCCATTGCAAGGCATGTATGTTGGTGTAGACGATACAATAACTTGCGCAGTTTTACTCGCCGCTTTTATCGGAATGACGTTGCGAGACATGCAGTTGAATAAAAAATTGCACCGCCCCATTAATATATATAAATATATTTATTTACCTGATTGGAGGTCCGTATACAGGGAAATATTTCCCAAGGTCTCAAAACCAACCCGAGGCAAAGGCCGAGGGACGTTTTTGAGACCGAGGGAAATATTTCTCTATACGGACCGACTAAACTGGTAAATAATATATTTCTTTTTTTATTAACCGTCCCCCATGCGTGCGTGCTTCTAAATCTCGCGCGGTCCGTACGAGCGGTCCGTACGGCCTCATACGGACCGCTCGCGTAGCCAATCAGATTGCAGGAAACGCTAAAATATGAAATCGGACCGCAAGAAAAAAAATATTAAAAATTATATAAAAATATCTATATTAAAAAGCTATTTTTACCATTGTTGAACAAAGGCAACTTCTCGACTGACCTCGTAACATGAAGTAACACGTTACGTGAAAGTGTCCAGGGGGGGCGTTTATATTCTTTAACATCTTCGATAATAATACGCAATGGTGCAAAAAATAAAATCTCACACTCTCACAATCTCAATTTATTTACCAACTATAAATAGATCTTTATACAATAAATAATTTCACTTACACTAGTTTTAGTCCACTAACCGTCATGCTCGACCTTTAGCGGGAACCGTCTTTCTTAGTATTGGTGACTTGCTCTTAATATGCTTGTGAAACAACGGACTGTCTATGGCAAGTCCAAGATTGATGAAACTTGCCGCCGATTTCGCACCGTTAGCTCTAAAAGAGAGTATATTATTATAACAAGAAATGGCCGCTGGTTTCAATAACAAGATGCATGGGAGATCTCTTTTCCATAACCAGGGTTTCAATTTCTGTGACACATTCAGTCAGTGGTGGCACCAGGAAAGTGAGGGAAGAAGAGGGGAAGAGGGGAGATTGAGGTGCATAGGTGACAGAGGTGCATTTTTATAAAAAACTTGCTTATGTATGTATATAACGTAAAAAAGGTTAGAAAATGCAATTTGTTTCAGTTGCGGTGATTTGATATTATTTCCTAGCATAGATAAAAAAGTAGTCTATAATGCAAAAAGTCTATTGTACGTGACAAGACGACGAATTCGTTCTAGGATTATTTCAATTGACGGATCCTACAGTTAGACATACCTCAAAACAGTCATTTCTGACGAAATTGTAGTAGCGGCAGAAGGCAAACGACTTTCTTCAGATGAAATTAAACTTCGCGTCATATCTAAATCTGAACTATGACATAATGCACTTCGTGATATACCACCTATCTCACCGCCCCATGCTGCACGAGGACCCGATCGGCACGGCGACGGACTCAGTCGGAAATCCATTGGTAAAAACAAGCCTTGTGAATAATCTTTTCTTGTCTTCGCAATCTTTGAAAGAACGAAATTGATGAACGAACAACATAATTTATGCTCAACTAGCAAGCTTGCATGAAATCAAAATCTCAAAACCTAATCTTCATAAGTGCATCTTGTACCTGCTTCAGAAAATCTTTTCGAGCATTTCCATATCCATTGAAAATATGATCTGCAAACAACAGCTTACCTCCAATATACATCTACACAACACACAAGAACAAATGAAAAAAGATTAGAACGACTGGTCAGCTGCAGAGGTAGTTTTGTAGGAAATAATAATAAAGTTAGCAAAACATTCCTACCAAAAACATTCCAGGAATAACATTGTGTCTTTTAACCAACAGAGGTTGTTCAATCCTCACAACACTATCAATATTATATAATACAATACGATATGAATCATTGCGAGCCTGAAAGAAGAAATTCACAGCAAATAAACCAAGGAAAGATGAATTAGAAATTCAGATAAAATGAAGTTTCTAGTTCTTACCTGAGCGCAAGGAAACGAACGATTTCTGTTTTTCTCATAATAAAGTTGTTCCAACATACTTGTACATTGTGTCACTGATGGGTTTCTGAAAATAATTGTGAATAATTATACCAATGAAATTTCTGTAAATATGTCACAAGATTTAAATGTATTCATACACAAGGTCATAATTATATAAATTCGTATTTTACCTGGATGAAATAATGCTGACAACTAACAACTGTGTATGTGGAACACTTTCTTTAATGAATTTGTCGTACGCAAAATCTGATACAAAAGGAATTTCTCGCTTTCTGCATCTGCGGTAACCAAAAATAAAATTCGAATATTATAAGATGTTCATTTTGCGTTAATACAAGAAATTTTACACAGCATCATACCGACAACACGGGTATTTTTCGCCCAGAAGCTCAGCACGTAGTGCTCTAAAAAGATGTCAAGGTTCGAGAACTGCTCTGTTATGTAATCGCGTCATCTCTCATTTTTGCGCTCAGACCATGCAAGATCATAAAATGATCTTTATGAAAGCAACAGCGCTTCTTAACCTAGTTAATCAAAGGATACACAGGACAGCCTTCCTTCAGTGACGAATTTCGATTCTCATATGACATCATACCACATCGGAATGGAGGTTTAAGACCCGCCTGGTTCCTGCGAATATAACAAAGATATATCGGAACACCTGTGACTGAATGGGTGGAATCTATTCTCGATCTGTGAACTTACGCTAGAATTTTTTCTCTGTCCATTTCAGTCAAGTAGACAGAAGAAACACCAGGATAATCACGCGACTCGTTTCCATACTCCAGGAGTCCTTCTACAGATTTTACAAAATTCTCTAGCGGTACTACGTTGACTTTCTCACCACGTGGCAAAGGTGGAGCAGACGGTGCACGATGTTCAGCGGTAATCATTGGTGAACCTGATCTTTTGAAAGTTACTTGGGTTGAAGGCATTTTTCCTGGCAGTGACTTGGCTGACATAGTGTGCTTACGATGTGTTCTTCTATCCGGGATTTTAACTGAAACTGAAATGCCAGCCAAAAAGCGATAACTTTCCATCCAATCGTACACAATACCTCTAAAAATTGATTTTGAGAGCTTAGTTTAAACCAACATTGGTTAACCGAGCTCTGTGGCTGGTGGGCACCAATCAGAATTGACAAAGTTGGTAAATGAATAAATAAAAAATTACTCAGCTTTCTCAAGCAGATTGGAAAAAGAAATTTCATAAAACTTTACGTACTTAATTCTTCGTCTCATTTTATACAGGTCAACATCTGAAGGCAGATCAAGAGCTAAATTTTTTCTTTCTGGAAATATTTTATCTAAATCTTCTTTCCTTTGTGCTTGTAAATCTTCAGGATTGCTTTGTTGGCTAGATTTCTGCAGTGAAAGTTTGGATTAATAAAATTATACTGCACACTACCTCGGGCTCGGGCTCTGGCCTTGCTTTTCATACTTGCGCCGGCTTATTTAAGAAGGGAACTTGTATTTTAGAATCAAACCCACCCTTTGTTGAGCCCGAGCTCTTCTTTCTTCACGTCTTGTTCGCGGGACTTTGTTCGTTTTCAAAACTGTCAACTAAAACGACATAAAAAATTACGACATACTGGAAAATTAGAGTTTGAAATTGTATAAGAGATGAACATCACGTGATTGATAAGCACCTGTTGCGCAACTTCTGACAGATAATCACCTGTGGTCATCATTTCACCCTAAAATGACATCATAATATTTAACTTGCATTCTTGCTAGAGATATTTTCTATAATCCGATCTTTCAACCCAGTATTTTACACAAAGGAAGAATTTACCGCAGAATTGACCAGAATACAATGTAAATCTTGGGTAATTCCGACATTCAATTTGTACGTATCTTGTCTTGCAGAAAAATGCACGTTCATCTGATTTCGACTGGCTATTTTCAGTGTTAAAAACTCGTTCAACTATATGACAAACAGGAAAAATTACCTGATTAGGAATTTATAATGAGACAAAACGTCATCGTAGAGAAATAAAATCTATTATACTGACCTCAAATGTTTTGACTGGATTTTTTATACAGGTCTTCCATGTCCAGTGTTCTATCAGAGTGTTTTCCTTTGGTTAAATAAAACAATTTATTTATTTAAAATATACGTGATAGCAAACTTTGGTTAATGTCAGGGCATGGGCGACCTAATTCTCTCACGGTAGAGCACATTTCCGCGTGAAAAATCAAATGAAAATACAGAATATATGAATAACTACCTTGTTATAAATAGTACCTTCCTTTGGCGTACACATGAAGCTTCAAGAAAGATAACAAATGGTTCTAAAATATGTAAGATGCAGAGAAAGTGGTGGAATAACTTATCTTATGATAAATGAATACGTACATCTTTCCAGACTTATCACAGCAGAAAGCATTTGTAGGTGTAAAGTAGGCTAATAACGTTTCACCGTCGGTTCCATAAACGTATGTGTATTTTCCTTCTCCAACCATATTTCTTGCCGTACAAACAGCAATTTTTCCTGATGGATAGCTGTAGTTTTTAGTTAAGTTGCTAGAAATAATGAATATCTCCTCTTCTTTATATCCCCGTTTTTTCATTTTCACATTTTTTCACCCACCTCTCCAAATGATAAAAAGGATACTACAAATTTAATGTATTATCAGGTAAAGCAATGATAAATAGATCAATCTTAGCAGTTCCTGAAGGCGTTCTCTTGATCTTCTGTCTTCCCTTCCGAACTTTCCCGACAATTTTCTCTCCATATTCCTTCAGAACAACGGGCGCGACCTTTTTAACCTTTGGTTGTTTGAAGGTGGTGTCTTCATGGTCAGGCATAAACGTCACAAACTTTGTGATGCAAACTAGACTTTTTTCTTCGCATTGTTTCATCCAGATTTTAGTTTGTTGATTAACATCTATTTTCGCCCCTCCGTATTGTTTTATTACCAGCTCCGAACCGTGTTTCGAAAGATCGTGTTCTGAACTATAGGGAGAAAAAAAACTGACATAAATATTTCACTTGACATCTTATGACAAATGCATTAAGGCGATTCTCCATTACGTCCGCTCCCATCGCGCGGACAAAGCGCGCTTTGTTTTTCAGGCCCGTCACGGTCGCATCACCAGATTTTCAAAAGACGTTTTGCCCGCGCGGGTGAGCCGAATGCAACAATTTCGTCAATTGCAACAAAGAATTTAATTCAACGAAAAGAAAATTTCAGAAATTCAGTAATAAGGAATAAGATTTGGCAAACCTTTTTTGGATAGCTTCTTGCAGCCTGGCACGGGCCCATTCAATTACTGTTAATCTTTCTAAATCCGCGTCAGGATTAACGTGATGAACCCAACCTGGAAAACACGATGTATTTAAAAAACTGCGAAATTAAAAATTATACTTAAAACATCGTTACCATTGTCTTCGCAAGTCTTGGACATGAGAGAAAAAAAAATGGAATGCCCGGACATTGGACCTGAAATTCATGAAAAGAATATTGGTATTAAGGAATTGCATAAACCACAGAAACAGCGGCTAGCGTGTCTATTTGTGGATATTTGTTCCTTAATTGGTGGTACTCTAATTTTTCACATTGTTTTCAACAAAACTCATATCATATCTATCCAATCGTTATGCGTAATAAGAGGAAACAATTTTAGTTATTTTACCTTCCTCTTTATTCATTCTATGATATGAAATATACTCGTTTTCAAGTTCCTGTCCAATTAAATCCTTTTCTGTTCCAGTTTCATCTGTCATTTTTTTCTCTTTACCATCCTTCTCTTTACTGTTTGGGGCTTCTTTATCGACTTTTTTTCTCCAAGAGAGAGCTGTTCAACGCAAATATTAGCTAGTTGGTCTGTCATCAGGTTACTTTGTAATTTGGTTATAATCACTGTTAATTAAATTATCCTTAGTAATAAAAACGAGAATAAAAATGCATGCATAAAATTTAATTTACCTAAATGTGACTTGTCTGGTATGTATTTGTATTTCTCCAGTCGAGTTCTTGGAGCTTTAACGGCATTTATACACTTTAAAGATTCTCGTCTAAAACCTTGTACACTCTTGAGAAGTTCACCATCTTTAAGCTGATCTTCATCCTTCATGCTACTAATACTGTCTCGTTTCACCGTGTTTGTTGAGACTGTCTGAGTTGGTTTCAAGAGAAGTTGATCTTCATTTGAGTTTGGTGACTGGCCAATTGAATCTGAAATACTATCTCGCTTATCATCCGTAACTGTTTCAACATGAATTGATGGTTTTTGAACTTGCTCATCAGTAGTTGACTTTCTTGACTTCTTACTTACAAAGGAAACGCTACCTCGTTTCTGAGAGTCTTGTGATGTCTCAGGAAGCGTTTTTGAATCATCTGTTATCTTCTTGGATTTCTTGCTCGTAAGGCTATCACGCTTGTTTCGATTATGTTTTCCGCTAAATTCATTATTTGCTATATCTTCTCCCGACTTCGTTTCTGTAACTTCGTGTAGCTCAGACATACCTTGTTGCTGCGAGGTATCAAATTCCCCGGTAACTGAACGTGTTATATTTGCTTGCTGTTTATATCCTATCGTTTGCCATTGGCGTTTAGAGTATACAGTGTTGACTATCAACTGCTCAAAGTTCCACTTTAATTTCTCGGCTAAGTGAAACGGTATAGAAATTCCTATAGCGCGTAAATTAAAATGACTTGTGGACAAATTTAGATAGCGATTGTTTGACGTCGTCAAATTGGCCCAATTATCAAGCGTTTTTACGCGTGCGGAAATATTATTATTTCGGTCGACCCGTGTCTCGTAGAGAATCTCAAGAATCCTGCCCAAGTGTGCAAGAAGATTGGGAGCTGCAAATTTATTTTCTTCGAATAAAAATCTCTGCGTATCTTCGTCTTCGTCAGGCTCATTGTATTCTGAAAACGTTGCGAGTGATTTCCCCTTTCGCGTCGCCTTTGCAACACTTTGATCGCCATCTTGTTGCAAAAAGCCATCTTTTGTTTGTTTCTGATCATCGATATCTTCATTATTATTTGTGATTTGGTCAGGTGTTTGAGGTGAACTATCACCGGCTGCTTCAGAAATTTTTATTTGTTGCCGTAAATAAGCTTCAACTTTCAGTGTTCCGCTTACTCCGGTAAAAGGAAGAGAGAATGGAAGCTGATCGACTGGTTTTCGCTTGCGTCTGACGTGTGTGGGTTGATCTTGGTCAAAGAAATATAGTTTCTGTCTACGTGCAGACATGTTTAATATAATCTCGTTTATAATTTATGAACTGCTTTAAATGTAGTCATTACAGTTAAGATTGTTTCCTGCCATATTGTTACTCAGCTTTCTTGCTGACAACCAGCATGTACCACTGTACCACACACTGTAATTTCCACAAGTATATTCCCGAATATATCGCCATATTTTGCCAAGACTTTTTATTATGAAAGTATGGTTCACATTTCCTCGGCAAGGTTTTTACTTGGTTGTCATGGAGAGCAGCGTCATTATCGGACAATATTGACAGAAATGGAATAATAAGCAGAGAAATCAATCAAACGCGTCTTTTATACAATAGCAGCTGTACATTAAAAGCGGAATATTAAAATGAATTAATGTCGGAAGTAATTGGTTAAACTTAAAACTGTAAAAAGTTATAAAATTTCACGACAATACATGCAATATTGACCACGTAAGAGGTCAAAGCCGTTGTCAAACGAAACTTGACCCAACACTTTGGCCAACCTCGTACCCAGCACCCTTTAGTCACAGAGAGGAATAAAAATTAAATGATTATTTCATATGATTTATTCAATTGATCTGCCATATACAAAGTCACCTGAAACTCATGAGAGTTACGATACAGTAATGTTTCTTATATTGCATTTTCATGCATTTTTTATCTCAGAAAGTTGACGTGTCTAGCGTCAAAAGTTTGGCTACATTAATTCACTGATATATTATTTGTCCGTTTTCTTTGTTTTGCTAGAAAAGTCAGATTTAGGTTGGTTAGAACGACATCAATATATCACTATTTAAGGAACGTTACGCTCGTTTTTACTGTCATTGCGTTTTTTGAACATAGGCCAGCAACTACATCTGTTCAGTACATGCACAAACGTTAATTTTTGTTTAAACTGTAAAACGTTCACAGAACCAAGCATGCATCTAAACCCCATACATCTTCCATGTATCAGATAAAAAGATTCAAACTTTAACGTCTTGCTTCGCATAAAGCTATGCTGGGGCAGGTTATACGAAGGCTGCATGGATAGCGCTACCCACCGCGGATAGTGATTTTTTCAACCATTGTAAAAATGCTTGGAAAGCAATAAAAATACAGGTTTGAAGTTGACAGTTAATTAAGAGAATCCCTAATTTCAGAATACTAAGGTTTAATCTAGGTTATAGTGAACAACGAGAAATTTCACAGCGATCGAAAAAAAAATCACGATCCAGTTTTCGTACAACCTGCCCTAGGTTGATTCATGTTGCGTTCACACGGGACCGGAGAAATTCGGCCGGGACCTTGTTCGGTGTTATCAAATAAATTCACTGTTTCTTCTACGTGTTCACAAATCAAAACAGCCAATCCCGTGTGAATGTGGCCAAGAAAAACACAAGAAAAACGCCGGCGAGAAAACCTAACAAGCGGTGGGAGTTTCGAATGCAATTGCATAGAAGACATTGAATTATGAGTGGAAAGTATTGAATAGCTCTGTGGTATAGAAACACAGTAAATATTTTCTTTCATATTTCATTGTTTTACCTTTTTGATTTGATTTTTTGTATCTTTGCTTTCCTCACATCAACTTGGTCATCACCAGTTTCCAGAATTGCATTTTCAAAACCAACCAATCCTCCATAAATATCCTCTGACTTGGAAGCGACATCTGAAAGTTCGGAAGCTCCTGATGTGGTTGAACTAGGCTCAGGTGCTTTCTTGGGAACGAATAAAGTGCTTGAGTTTTGTTTGACAACGTCTTCCCCGGCGCCTTTCGTGACACTAGCGGATTGTATCTTATGCAGTTTAGCATCCTTCAACTTCCCGCTTTCCAGTATGGCTTTACCAAGAGTGATGTTATCATTTGGCTCCAGGTCTTTTTTGACAGGCGACGACACAGGCGAAGCAGTTGGGGCATTCGATGAATCTTTTGTTATTTCACGTGATGGATCATTATTCTGCGTCTTCCCACTTTTCAATGAACTCTTCCCAGATTTCTGCTTATCAATCCCAACAGCATCATTCTTAGGGGTTGATTTTTCTTGATCAGTTGATTTCTTAGTCTCCTTCTGCTTTGTCAGAATAGGCCGTTGAGAGCTCGGGACGGGGGGTGGTGGCGGAGGAGGTGCATCACTCTGCAAAGAAAGTCCTTTTGCATCATCTGTTGATTTTTTAATCTCCTTTCCCTTCCCCCGAATAGGCCGTGGAGAGCTCGATACGGGGGGTGGTGGTGGAGGTGGAGGTCCATCTTTAGCGCTTGTTGAAGGACGTTTTGAACTGAAAACGAAAAGCTCTGAACCAGATGGGATTTGTTTGACACATTCTGTCGGTTTCGACTTCATAATTGATTTAGGTCGAATTGATTGAGCTTTAACTTTCTTTAATGGCATGTAATCCTTGGCAAATGATTTCTTGCTGGAAGATAAATAGAACTGGATAAGTTAGTAAGATCCTGACGGAAGGAAACATTGAAAAGTGACTCCCTGGTTATGTGTATAAAAGTTATAACTCATTTAACTAGTTGTTTCCCTTTCCTCTATTCACTTATCAAATGATGCAGCAAAATGCCGTCGTATTACTTTCGTAACCCTAGAGTCGAAACACTTGACTAACACTTTTTTATGAAAGTTTACAAGCGACTAGAACCTCTCAAACAATTGTGCATTTACGTTAGGGTTATTCCGTATTCGTTATGTCAACTTGCATTTCAACTTACTGAGCAGCTCTGTAACAAACGAACAAAGCCCCAATAAGAGCAAGACCAGCAATTCCACCGACTATTATGTAAATTATTGTATTGCTATTGCTTGAGCTGGATTTCTTTGCTAGTGCCATATCTTGTTCACCCTTGACACCTTGGGCAGAAATGAAATCAGGTTACTGAAATATGCAACCGTATATTACAACATGATTTTGTGGCACTTCACTCGATGTATGTAAATTCTAAAGGTTTTTAAAGGGTTTTAAAGTACCACCTTAAAATACAAACTAGCCACGCTTGCTTTTGTCAACTACCTCTAAGTTACTTCTCTCGCATAAGCAGTTCTTGCTGGAGGACCGATAGTTGACTAATTTTTCTCAACTGTTCCTGGCTTGAACTGAGTTGTGTATGATTCCACTGCAAATTAAGACCCTTTAAAAACCTTCCTTATAATTACAACAGTCGCACACTGCTGTGTCGATAGGTTACCTCTACAATGCTTCTGATGACATTTCGTCTCAAAATTGCTTTTTCCATGACATTTCTTTCCACCATGTCTTGGTTCTGGGTGGGTACAACTTCGTGTACGAGATTTGACTCCAGAATCACATGTGACTGAACATACGCTCCACTTGCTCCAAGACGACCATCCGCCATTAACTGAACAAAAAATTTAAATATTGCAACACACTAGCAGGTTAGGAAATTAACTCTACGGTGTTTTAACATACCTTGACAAGGCTCTTTTTTGCACTGTTTTTTATCCTGATCCGCACCCTCGCAGTCTTTACCACCATATTTAGGTTCTGGTTTACTGCAGTTCCTGACTCGGGTTGTGATACCAACATTGCATGTTTTTGAACAGTCAGTCCAGGTAGACCATGCTGACCAACTCCCATTAACTAGTAGAAAAGATGGTTATTTTATTATATGAAAGTAACTTTGTTTGCATGCATGGAGGTGTTAAAAATTAACAAAGATTTTATTTAAGGACTCTTTTTACAAACGCCTCCTAACTCTCAAAACTTCGCCGGAGCTTATACGTCAACGACGTCGGCGGCATTGTGATTGGCATTGAAGGCGAAACTGTCTGTAAATACTTTTGAAATGTTTTTAATTGCTACCTTACTTGGTTATCTTCCTTATACATCTCTCACATTTGTTTTAATTACTTTACTGCTGGGTCTAAGTGTTTATGAAAGTTAGTTTACCTCTAAAATAACCAAGTTATTATGAAATACAAGTTAAAACGTGTTATTATACCTGCACATGGTTGTACATCACATTGTGTTCTATACTGACTTTCTCCCTTGCATTTCTCACCACCATGTGCTGGTTTAGGATTGTTACACATTCTTGTGCTGTACTTAACCCCTGCACCACAGCTTACGGAACATGCACCGAAATTAGACCAAGCTGACCAACCACCATTAATTTTGCAAGGTACTTTCTCGCACTCTGTTACCGATGTCTTTTTTCCGTCACACTCCTGGCCACCATATTTTGGTTTTGGGTTGCTACAGCTTCTTGAGCGCGTCATACTTCCTTTGTCACACGTTGCTGAGCAGTCAGACCAAGAACTCCACGCAGACCAACCTCCGTGAACTGCGAAGAAATAGATATCTCTTTAGAGTTAGAAAACTTCCAGATAAAGTATTTTCAAGTTGATATTATACTTTGATATTTCTAGATTTGTCAAACAAGCTTTCTTGGTTCACGTACTGTGATGGCAGAAAGAAAACAAGGCATGCATGGAATTTGGCTGTGGATTGGGATAATCGTCTTACCCGGACAAGTTCCATTGTTGCATTTTCTTTTTGACTCGCTCAGGCCTTCGCATGGTTTTCCATTATGCTTAGGAGCATTACATTTACGCGTACGCAACATTGTCCCTCCTGGATAACAAGTTTTACTACACGATGACCATGATGTCCACTGTGCCCAGAAACCATCCTCTGTGAAAAATGATAAAATGAAAACTTTTATGCAAACCGAGACATTCTTGAGAAATGAAAATGCAAGTAATTACGTGAAAGGATGACATAATGATTCATAGTGATTCATGAATCTTTAGGGCTGTTTATATGAGCCAGTCCATAGCCAGTCAGACAGTTTGTTTATATCGAAGACTACTGCCAGTATGAGACAATTTTTATTCTTTTCTGATCCTGGCAGCAAATGCCAAGGTTTGGCAGGTGGAATGAAAGCGAAATAATTTAAACGCTCGATAGAATTTACACTAATGCAGGTCCCTTGACATTTCAGCGTAAACACGAATTGAATAAACTACCTGGACAAGGTATAAAGAGTGAACAAGGTTTCTTCTCTTTCGCTTTACCATGGCATTTTTTTCCCTGACATGTACGAGTGCGCAATTTGATATGTTTGCCACATTCACCAGATTGTGCAACACAAATCCAGGCAGACCAACTTGACCAGGCTGAAATATAAATACATTAGGGTCGGTTGTGAAAAAGATAGTTAACGTTTAATGAAAGTCAGTGACAGGATTAGCCAATCACACTCATGTATTTAGGAGTTGGTCACGATTTAAATACTCAAAATGTAGTTAAAGAGGTACTCCGGATATAATCTAAAATATGGACATAAAATGCCGTGCCCCTTCACCTCCACTCTTTCTACTTTTCTCATCATTAGATCCTGGGCAATATTTTCCATCGTAACGAGGAGCTGGATTGTTACAGTGACGAAAACGAATGTTTCCAACACATTGCTTTCCACGACATGGCTTCCATGGTCCCCATGACGACCAGCCACCGTTCACTGCGAACAGAACGTTATTAAAATTTAAAAGCGCTCATGCAATGCTGAACAGATCTCCAGATCGGATTAAATAGAAAAGTAGACTAAACCGCCAAACAGTGGATGATCTATGTTGATACAGAATGCCGTAGCGATCAAGGAAAGCCTGGGCCTTGAGCTTGATTTTTGGTGGACAACGAGAGAGATTGATCAGGAGTTAAGAGTTGACCCTGGTCGTAACTTTTTTTAATAAAATATTACACTTAAATATATCTAACTTATATAAAAATTGAAAATCACGTACCGCTACGAGTGACATGAGTTGATATTAGACGTTTTCCTGATAAGCCTCGGTCTGACGAAAATTCACATGTGATTCGTAAGTCTGAGTCTGATTGGCTGATATTACGAATTTCTAAAGATCCGTCTGGAAACGTTCGGAGACGATTTTTAGTGGTTTCAGGAATGTTTTTCAAAGAAATAGAAAAGGAGTCGAACGCTGTTGGTAAACATGTTAAAGATGCCGTGCTTCCTTCTTCTAAACGAACTTTATCAGATGACTTTTGCTTCAGACTGAGTGGTTCCTTCTGCTCAAAGTCTAAACAATAAAAATATTTACGGGCATAGCTTAGTTGATCATAATAGCTTTAACTTCAACTGTGTCGCATACATTATTCGTATTTTCACACGAATGGTTAGGAAACGATGATATTCGCCACGATACGGTTGAAATTGTTTAACACCTCGACCTATAACTATATTATATATAATTATAACTATATAACAGCACTGCTAACTATACACAAAGCGCACATCAACACATACCTTTCACATGAACATAATGTGTCATTGAAATAACGTCATTTTTAGTTCTAATCTCACACTGATATATTCCTGTTGCGACAGATTTAGCGCTAACCAACTTCAGCACACCTGCGCGTAGTTTATATTTAATATCAGTGACGACACCATTCATCTTAATATTGCCAATGACATCCTTGACGCCCCTGGAAGAAAAAAATATTATAGTTGACTATCAACAAATTAAGTAGCATCATACTAACTTTGGTGATAAGCATATTATCTTTAATCAAAAAGGTTGATTTCTAATGTTTCAGTGACTTACGATTGATTTAAGAGATTCCCGTTGTAGAACCACCAAACATTATCTGTATCAACATTCCCCTGACATTTCATTGTAATACTCGTTCTCTTGTAGATGATTAGATGTGGGAGACTGGTGCGAGAATATGACGCAGTCTTCTTTTTTTCGACCTGAGTTCCAACAGATTTGCCAGGTGCTAAAGTAATAGTATAAAAAGGGATTGTAGTAATACATGACGTAGTAACAAGCAAATACGAAATTCAATAGTTAATACTCACGTAAAATGCTAACATGAATAGCTTGACTGAGAACACCGCCCCAAACATTACTTGCTAAACAACGGTACACTCCTTGATGCTTCGAAGCTAAAGGTTTAGCGATGATAAGAGTACCACCTCTTATCTTTGCATCTGACTTCATGTGGAAAGGTAGATCATTGAAACGCCATGAGTAGGTGGGTTGTGGTGTCCCCTTAGCCTTACAACGGAGAGTAAGAGATTTGCCGCAACAAACAGCGTTAGAACCAGTCAAATCTTCACTGACATCCACAATTACAGGTTCAGAAACTAACAAAGTAACAATAAAAATAGTTAAATATGGAGTTAAGAAAGTCAGAAGAAATTGGTTTTAAATTGCTTTGCTTAAAGTTGTCTGATGTTCAGTAAGAGAACTGATAATATAATTAATTCGGGCCAGTGTTATAACAATAACATGACGATCAGACGTCGGCATGGAAAAGTATAAAAGAGTAGAGAAATCAGTTCAAACCTTTTGGTCTTTCCAATATTCTTTTGGCAGGTTTACTAAGACCATGTCTATTACCAGCATAGAGTTCCAACTGATATTTATGACCCCAGTCTAACTTGTTAAGGAAGATATTACGTTCTTTCGTTTTTTTTCTCACTATCTTGGGTAAAGATCTCCATTCCCCTTGCGAAGTGGTGATATCAGCATATCTTGCAAGATAAAATAATACCATCCCATTTGGTGGATCTTTCACACTTTTGAACGTTATCTTGTACTCAGCACTGTAGTTCGGGATTTTTGTTTTTGTAATTATGATAGGTTTTTCAGGAACCTTATCTAAAGAGGAGAAATGAATATTATATTATATATATTTCTTGGGTTTTTCGCTACTTTGAGACTAGGTGAAATAAGCCACGCTTTTACCTGTTTCCTTTCCAATCAAAGCTAAGCTATTTAGTTTCACAAGAATTAATTACCTTTTGGAAAAGATACGTACTTGTCATCTACACAAAACAGAAAAACGTTGCTGTCATTTGTGATCGATAATGCGTGATCTATTTGTGCATAAAAGGAATAAGACTTTGAAGCATCACGTTTTGAGTATTTACGTACCAACAAACTGACACCATTGACCAGTGTAGTTATAACGACAAAAACAATTAATTGTGAGAATGTTCTCTGAAGAGTTATCGTGATTACAAACACCACGTTCCCCGCAAGGTCTCAATTTCTTGCAAACACTTTGATCTGCATGAAGTGATCCTATCACTAATAAAACACTCAGGACAATAGTCAAGAAATAGTTGTACATCATCTGGAGTTTTTAAGTTCCATCCATACATAACTACACAATATCATGTCTTCTAACTTCGTTACGAGGACAGTAATTGAACAAAATTAATAATTTGTGACGTCTCTAATTGTGTTAATTGCTAATTAAAAGCAATTAAAAGGGGAAAAGCGCGTAATATAATTGAATGAATTTTTCTCTTTTTTCTGGTTTTCCCATAGGCAGTCCAGGAAGCATGCGAAAATTATGTATAGTATATAAACATGCATACATACTATGGTTTTCCTAACATAAGACAACAGCGGTAACATCAACAATATTTTCAATGAATGCAAGTTTATTAAAAATGGATATTAAACGTGGTGATTGAGAGAAATTATAATTATACTGTTCATGAGTATTTATACAAAAGTCATTTCCGACTCATCCTTTCGATCTTCGTCTTCAGAAAAATTTACCTGAAACAAAAAGGAACGGTGTTAAAATATAAACCATTTTAACGTTGTGTGCAAACAAATTATTTGTATTAATGACACACCATTGGATCTAGCTTTTAAAAATTTCTTACGTCATATAAAAGTCATCGTTTAGGAGCAGGAGGAGGAGGCGGTGGGGGTGGTGGTGGTCCAACACTCCCTGATGAAGAAATTGGAGCGCCAGGCGTCTCTACCCCAGGTGGTGGTGGTGGAATTCCCCCGGCCGAAGGAGCTGGAGCTATGCCTCCACTGGGTGCCAGTAGTGAAGGTGATGGTGGTGGTAGACTCCCAGGCGGAATGGCTGGCGCTAGTGAACTTGAACTACCATCTGGAGGAGGATCCCGCTTTTTCTTGAGTTTCGTATCCGTTTTGTGTTTAAAACGTGCAACACTCTTTGGTTCCGACATTGGTTCCGTGCTCTCCAAGTTTTGTTTTCTGTGTTTCCGTGACGGAGGTTGTTTCCTTGCAGGGGGAGGACGTACTTCAGTTTCAAGAAGTGGTTGTCTTTCCACTTCTAAATCTGGTTTTTTGAAAAGATCCTGCAACAAACGTCTGTGTTTGGATTTTTTCATTGATTTCCTGCAGCAATAAAAAATGCACAAGTCCAATAAATAATACCCACGACACGTTACTGTTATTATAATATATTTAATTTTATCAGATAGTTGAGACACAAACTCTGGCAGTCTATTGGAGAATACTATACCCACACTAGACTACCACGTTTGAGATATCTTTCTCAGGTAGTTGAGACAAACCCTGGTAGCTTATTGTAGAATACTGCACACACTAATAATTGCAGAGTACTTACTACCTATACAAAACAGCAACCACATTCCAAAGATCTAGCTTATATCAATTTTTCAGTAAGCTTACTTGCGAAGGTTATGTACAGCCATTGCTATTGCTACTACTACGAGGATCACTGCGGCACCGAAAGCCATCAAATTAGGAAGAAAAAAAATTCCTGAATAAATCTTTTTGGTTGGTCCTTCCTTGCATTTTGTATAACATCTTGAATATTGCTTTGAAGAGCCTAGACAATATTTTTTAGAACAGAGTCGCTGACGCATGCGCGACCCAAAACCGCATGATTTAGAACACTTATTCCAACGTGACCAGATGCTCCATCTTCCCTTGTCTAAATTGTCAAAGAGATTAAGTGATATTAGCACAGTCATTTCCAGGATCTAGCACGTGCATTATCGATATTAGGAACTAAATATAGATAATATTAATCACAATTCGTCCTACTCACTCTGCACTAGTTGGGCATTTTATAATTATTTTATCATAAATATTGGGGGAGAACTTAAAATTTACTTATAATTGAAGTAAGTGTCATTATGGAACGATATGTAGGGAGTCCTTAGGAAATTTAAAAATTTCGAGCAAATGTAATTTTTCAGTTTTCACGCTTGGGGTGACATTTTTTCAGAATGTTGAATACCAGGCATTGTCTTACCGAGAAATAATTTAGCTGAAATAGTAAAAATGGATGATTTACCTTTTTTGGGACAAGGAACAAAGGGACATGGTCGTTTTTGCTTCCAGCTTCCGCTGCAATATTCTCCGCTAAGTTCATAACCATCATCAAAGAAAGTTAAATTGTTTTCATTACGACATTCCCGGTGGCGAGTGCTAAGAAGGTTTCGACCACAGAAATCTTCGAAAAGCGGACAGAATGACCAAGAGGACCATGAAGACCACACCCATTTACTCGAGGTCGTAGTTGAAAACACTAGAAATGAAACGTAATTTAATCGAACGAACACAACTAAGGCTTTGCCGAAGTATAATATTTTCAAAACGACACCAAGGCTAGTCTGGCTATATGTGCACACGAGCGTCGTTTTCCAGCGTTCTCAAAATCGTTTTTGTCTATTTTATTGTTTAGACGCATTGTCCACGCGATCCAAAGAAAAATATTTTTAATATGTTAAATTAGCTTCAACTTCTATTGTGAATTGCCGGTGTTTGAAACCGTTTTGGCATGAAAACGAATGAGAAAACGCTTGAAAACGTTATTAGTATAGTTTTGGTCTTACGTGCTCCCTCAAAACCCAAGTCAAACTTTCTCTTCACCGAGTAATGGTTACCACGAGCATTGCAACTACAAAGGCTATGTTTCCAGGCCGTTTCTTGAGTTACGGTGAACGTATTATTTACAACATTTGAGCCACACGAAACTGAGAAATTCACGTTAACTTCAGACGAGCTGAATGTTCCCTGAGGAAGACAGTGAAGATGGACGGCAGAATTCGCGGGCACAGTTTTGTCTAGTTCTTTCTCGTCTATAAGAAAGCAAAAAGGATTTCTCTGGCTTATTTCAGAGGTAGCAATAGCGTGGCCGGCTGCCGTGGCGAGAAGCCAAAAACCAATGAATAGTTTTTAATTAAAGTTATTTACCAATAACGTAGAGATATATTGTAGTGGTATATCGCTTCTTTGTGAAAAACATGTCAACTTGATAGACACCAGTGTCCTTTGTTGAAACATTGACCAAATCGTAGTATTCAGTCCTAAAAATAACGAGTATCAGCACACGTCACATTATCGGTATCACTAACATGTCAGTAAACGAATATCTGAAAGCGAACATTAAATCTCCAAATTACTCACCCTCCGACTTTTAAATTCATCCCATTAAAAAGCCATTGTATTGTTGGTTTAAACCCCCCCAAACGGAGTGCTGACGAACTGTAGACAGTAATTAGTCGTGGCAGATTTTGTAACACATCTTCAGGTCTGTCCAGAACTAAAAATATTTAAAATACGTACATGTAAATTTTATTTTTCTAATTTAATTTAATTTACTGCTCTTGAAACTTTGATTTTAAATTGAATTTGTGGCCTTGGTGTAGATATTAGTAAGTTAAGGATGATGTACAAAAAGTGCACGACGTCATTTGGGATAAGAAGAAAAAAAGCAGTTCAATGTAATCTATTTGTTCAACTCGACTGCTCGACATATTACTACAGTTGTGAGTTAACTTTCACTCAACCAACCTTCCAACAATGTAACAGTTTTCTCTTTATTTTCATACACGAAGCAGGTTATTATGCCGGAGTCTGATTTCTGTACGTTTTCATATTTAAGAACGCGACCAAAGTCACCCAATTTTACACCATTTGGAAACCTCAGGTTGCGATTTGGAA
This sequence comes from Dendronephthya gigantea, assembly GCF_004324835.1. Classification (NCBI taxonomy): domain Eukaryota; kingdom Metazoa; phylum Cnidaria; class Anthozoa; order Malacalcyonacea; family Nephtheidae; genus Dendronephthya; species Dendronephthya gigantea. The sequence continues at coordinate 268,194 of NW_021163170.1, read as the reverse complement.
TGGACCAATGAACAATTTTTTTCTTTCTAAATAGAGAGATCCCATAATGCTTGTCGAGTAGCACGGTGATGGATAAACCGATAAACATAATAATTATGCTTATTTAGAGCATTACAATATACCATCATATCAATTATTTTCAACATACTCTGGACGTCCGAGAAGAAAGCCAGCTGCCGAGCAGGTCAACGCAAGATTTTCACCTCGTAATAAAATGATTTTCTTAGGCGGTTTGTCAAAAAACGAAATCCAGTTCGACCAGGGTATTTCTATATTTATTAAGAAAGTAAAGAAAGTTTTTATTGATTTTCAGCATTATTTTATCACAATTGACATCTGGTTTATATACTCACGAAATTTTAGTCGAACTTGGAAAGATAGGGACATTATTGTCCGTCGCCTGTTGTTTGATGTTTTCTGTTCAATAATACATCTAATTCCTTTTTTATTGATCAAGGCAAAATCTTGTGGTTTAAACACGCTAAATACAAGAGTCCCATTATTTGACACCCATATTCGTTCGTTTGGTTCAATATCAAAATTATTTGTTGAGTTTGAGTAACGGTTTCCCCATTTGAAGGAAACACCATTTTTTGTTGATGGATAGTAGGTCGGGCAATGAAACGATGCTGCTTCCTCAAAATTGCAAAATGTCGTGGTGTTTTCATATTTAGAACGATAAAACTCTATCGGGGCTGTAAAAAGAGTAAATCAGAAGCGGTTAACATGGCAGACTGACAAAGTTTATTTGAAATTTTCATAACTGAAGTTTCATACGTGCATATTTAACTCAAGTATAGTGAAAGTCACAAAAAGCTACCAAGTACAACAACAATAATATTAAATAACGATTTTCTATACCTGTAATAACAACTTTCACCTCTCTGCTCATCACAGTTCCCCACGTATTGCTAGCTTTACACCTGTAATAACCATCATCTCTACCGTATTTTGCTTTAAAAACACCCAAACGTCTTCCATCTTTGACTAGCAAGTAATTTCTGTGCGAAATTCGTTTATGATCTTTATACCAGAAGATAAGAGGCGGTGGTTGACCACGGGCGTCACAGTGCAGATAAAACAGAGTATTTTCCAGTATTGTCTTATCTCCGATATGATCTTCGCTGATGTATGTAAACTCAGGATATTCAACTACAACACAAAATTAATTTATTTATCCAACCATTATCGCCCCAATTTTATTGGCTGAAGAATTATCACCTAACAGCCCCTAATTCGTAATGAAGGTAACGAAGAAAAACTGTAATAAAAAATAACAGTTCTAAATACACATCACTGCATGACTCACTTTTTGGACGATGAATGATTCCTTTAGCAGGTCTACCAACACCGTAGTATGATCCAGCATAGATCTCAAACTCATAACGAAGACCCCAAAGAAGAGACTTAAATTCATAACTGAATGTCTCACGCAATTTTAAAAGATTGCCATTGGAAAATATTTCATCCACGTTATTCCACGATAACTCTCCTACTCTCCGGTATCGTAAAGCATAATACACAATCGGTGTGATCGAGTTTGGTTTTCTCCAAGTCAGCTGGAACCTTTGCTCGTACGAAATAGCCGATAGGTTCGTGATAATCTTAGGTATGCCAGGACGACCTTAATTCAAAAAATACAAAATAAAGGCGAAATACAAAGGCGATAGCTTGAAATCAATTCGATCAAAAGTTATCAAGTGAGAATTCCTTGAAACACACCTTTTAGTTTGCTATAGTCAACTTTAATACCATCTTCTACAAACAACAAAAAATGAAATTTACAAAAGTTAGACACTATTTCTGAAAACGAAATGAAAGTATTTCACAATAAATTGTTATTAGCTCGTATGATTTCTATCACAAGTGGTCAAGAAATTGTTTTCATCCATAAGTTTTCAGTAAAGATATATTGATTAAGTTACCCTTAAACTGGCACCATCTTCCGCTATAACCTTTGACACAGACACATTTTGTCAAAAGCATGTTACTTGTAGATTTTCTCGTAGGAAAACAACCACCACGACGCTGACATGGTATATTATTCTTACAGATATCTGCTGAGCTTTCAGCCTGGATTACCAACAAAAGGAAAAGTACCAGGATCCTATAATACTCAAATGGAATAACGAATCCTGGCAATGAATTTTTTAACATTTTGTTACGCGAGTTAAGGTTCTTCTCGTTTGCGCGCATGTTTGCATTGTGTTAATGCGCGTATATTGCAAGTTAATTAGAACGTCACTTAATTAAAATCACGTGTTGCAAAAATTTATTGATCTTTAGGCTATAGAAATAGAATGCGTGATAATCTAATCTGAGATAAGCGAAAATAAATAAGCGAAATGAAATTTCAGATCTCCTTTTCTAGGAAAATTTACATAGGAAACAAAAACTTTATAACAGCGTGTGGGTGACGATTTGAATAAATCGCGCATCTCGTGTAGTCAACGCGTTGGCATAGCAACGCATAACAATCGCCATGTTGAAAAGTTGATATCGAAGTAACCGAATATTAGGAATAAACACAAGAATTTAACTTTATAACTTAAATAATATTATAAAACATCTTGGTAAGTTTATTCAAGTTTTTTACATGTCTTTAGATTTGTTATTTGTAAGAATTTAAACCTAGGCTCGCCTCTAACATAGAATTATCACGACAAATCTTCAACTCTACCATGACATTTTGTAATTGTGATTGTTTTCAAGCATGAAGATTACTAAACCATGTAACGAACCTAGACTACGTTTTGGACTGCTCTGAGTAGCCCTACTGTTCCTCTCCTATGTAAGCCCTATCCCAAAACTATCACAGGCTTGATCTTAACTGGATTGCAGATTGCCCACAAGCATTAATTATCACTGACATTACAAATTTTACAACATTAGATATTGAATATTTCACATTAGATATCAACCTGACCGTGTATAGCTGCAAAAATTGAAATCATAGTCCTTCTGGCAGGAGGAGAATGTGTTGCCCCACTAGTTAGTTGTATGAAGATAGTTACGTTGCAATTACTTTAACAATGAGTGGCAGAAATTGACTTGTGCTTGGTATAAGTAATAACATGGTTTTGAGTGCAATTTGGATATAACATGTACTAGTGAGTTTTTCAAAGACCTCAAAATAGCACGAGTCTGAAAATATATATAATTTGATTGGTTCACAGTGATTGCAGAAAATTGCACTGTGATTACAGATTCTTGCACTGTTGTGTAGGAATAACTGCACTAAAATCAACCAATGACAGTCAAGTAATACTTTTATATATATTATTAGAAAGGAAAATGTCAGCTGTATCAAGATCAACAGCATCAAGAAATGCTGCTTCTCACAATTCATCAAGGAACAGGATGAGATCAAGTAGGGAAAGCAATTATGACATCCAAAATTTTATAGAAATTTTTTCATGTGAAATTATTTTCTTTAGGACCAAACTCAACAGCACAAGGCTCAGCACATGTCACATTTCAAGCTAAACCAGGTAAAATGCAAATGTTTTTTTTTTCATTGTATGGTTGCTTCATTATATTCAATCACTTGCAATATTAACTGTACTCCCGCATTTCATCACAAATTGAAATAATGTGGTGCCATTCTGCATTATGATTTATAATTATTGAAACATTTGTGCTCATTAAAAACATTTGTGTTTATAAAAATGTTCACAAATCATTTGCAAAATTTTTATATTCAGTGACATTAGAATTATTTCGTATCATTTGTTCAATAGTAAGAATGTTTTTATTCAATTTAGTTGAATTTAGAACATCTCATCTTTTACACAATACTGTTTTTTATAGATATGTACAACCCTAGAAATAATCCATTCAGAGTGCCAATGGATAATGATATTTTTACACTTCGTGAAAAAGAAAGAGATGAAAAACTCCAGGTAATTGTTAGAGCTCAACCAGATGTTCTCGCCCTCTCGCATTTAAGAGAGCTCCTCTTGTATAAAAAACAATAATAATTTGTTTGACTTTTAATTCATTCCATTTGTAAAGCAACGTAAAGTGCAGCACAAATTAAAAGTTCATGAGAAGACAACATATGCATCACGTGTAAATGCCAAGACTGCAGAGATGAGAAAGATTGTGGATGATGTAGATGACGAGGGTGATGAAATGGACACTAAAGATGAAGATGGGATTGTCAAAGATGATCCACAATTTACCCTCGCTATCACTAGAGGTGATTGACTTTTTGGTGTTTCATACCACAATAGTGGAACAGGCTACAAATACTCATATTTACATATTATGCTTCATACAATATTTCCTCTTAAATGAATAATTAGATGTTTTATTAAACAATTAATTCCATATAATGGTTGTTTAAACCTGCAGATCGCAATGTAGAGAAAGAAAATCTTTCAGACTTCATTGCAAAGAAAAGAGAAATGTTTCTTGTTCAGGTATGAATCAGGACCATACTGTGTGCCTATATTACCTCTGAAATTTATAATTGGCAAAATTCTAATCTTGCCTCATTTGGGAAACATTGCTCAGGATAATAACTACATATTTTATAAAGGATTGTGTTAATCTATTAATCGTCTTTTTGCAGTATTCATTAGGTGTGAAACGGGATGAAATGAGAAAGTTAGAAGAAATAGCTCAGGCTGAAGAAAAGAAATTGGAACTTGCAGAACAGTACCTTGAGGAAGACGCACAAATGTTTGATGAATTTCTAAAAGAAAATGATAAGAATTCTGTTGATGCTATCAAAATGTATGTGAATCTAAATAAGGAAGAGCAAAATGTCACCGCGTATTACAGTATACTGTATGAAGTTATGATATCTCTGATTGTAGAGCTGAAAACGAAACAAAAATCAAGTTGGAAAAAGTATCGGATATCAAGAAGATCAACGCTCAAATGATGGCAATAAAAAGGTGGGAAACTCGAAGTATTTTTTATGTATTTTATTGGATAGGATAGCGTTAACAACGACTTTTTCTTTGCATTGAAATAGTGAAATTTCGAAGAACGAGGATACTCTGAAGGATTACATGTTATATAAACAATTTCTGGATATCCTTACTCCACCGGTATGTTTTATCCAGCTTTATGTGCCTTTTGAAATCTAAACCAACAATCACAGGTATTGAAACAAAAATATGTCGTTTACCAGGAATTTAAAGAAAAAGAAAGACTTCGGAGACTAGAGAAGGTAACAATAAATTGGTTTGGTTCAACACGTACATAAACTCCTCTCAATCAATGTCTTTTTCTTCTCTCTAGCAAAGAAAGAAAGCTGCAGAAAGTCAGGCAAAACCGTTAAGTTATTTAGAAAAAGGTTTGCAAATAGACCGTTCGCAAATAAAACTAAAGTTCCATATTATGGCTGGACTGCGCACTTAGAGTGTTTTTGCATCACTTTCATCTTGATTTAGTACCTCCTGGTGCCATCACCGAAAGAAAACACAGCAGACATAGTAGAAAAGACAGCAAAGTTCAGGTTTGTTTAAATTATCATCATTAATACGGCTGTGGTCCAGATAACATTTTAGAAAATACTATTTTTTAGATTAAACCAAGTAGTTCGGCCATAACACACAGGTCACATACCAATACCCGGATAGAAAGCGCCAGTGATAGGTCAGTGACGTCATCATCGCATCACGAGTCGGAGGATGAGAGTAGCGATGAGGTGTGCTAATCTATATCTAGACAACTGGAATGTTTTATAAGTAGATAACGAATACGCATAGAACAGGATTAGTATTTTCTGGTTATCAACTTACGACTTTCTTCCATTCTGTCACAAGGAACCAGAGTTATATTTCACGGATCCACAGCAACTGTTGGATATTTTCACAGAATTAGAGGAACAAAATCTTTCTTTGATTCAAAACAGTCAGGAAACAGAGGAAGCCTTGGAGGAACTAAAACAAACCATTGAACAGACCAAAACTAAAATGTAAGAAATTAGGAAGAGAGATGAACGATGACAATGGTCTAAGATTCATTCAAGAATACCATCTTTTCTAGGGATAAAGAAACAGAGGTTCTTAAACAACAAATATCGTTACTGAAAGACGCAATTTACCGAGAACAGGAAAAATCTGCAGATTTGGAAATGAAATCGAAGTAAGATGTAATTCTTGTGACAGTGGAAATTGTCAGATAGCATGAAATTAAAATCTTCAGAACTTTCAAGTCAACGTTTTTAGGAAGTCAAGGAGTAGAAGCCAGGCACATTGAAATTCTAGTCTAGTACATCTTTCCTAGAATGTTCTCATACGGCGAATTTAAAGCTGAGGATCAGGAACAAATGCTTAAAGCATTGAATAAGAAAGTTGAAGAGGTTTACAGAAATACAATCGGTGACAATGAAGCCAATATAAGGTGAAAAAACGACGTGTTTTTATACAACTTTTGTTCAACACGCTCTTATTTTATGCGATTCATCTTAACAGTACTCTACAAATGTTAACAAACATTGAAAATCGTCTGGAAGAACTGTTTGAACAAATTGAAATGATGCCTCCGGAAAAAGTAGAACTGGCAGAAAAGGTAAAATTTTCACTGTAAGGGCATCCTGGCGACCTGGCCCATGTTGTTCTTTTTAAATTGTGATCTTCTCCGCAGGCGAAGGAAAAAGAACGACGAATGCGACAAAGGGAAGAGAAACTAGAAGCACAGAGAATTCATCAAGAAGAACGAGTAAAACGGGCTTTAGAAAGGGCTAGAGCTGACCCAAAGAAAAAGGTAACTTGTATTATATAATCACTACCATTAGTTTGCCATTGAAAGAACTGATTTTTCCATTTTGATGATTTTGACATTTCATTGTCTTCTCTCAAGATCATGAGAGTATTATTGCAACCATTACATATAACAGAACTGAACCTAGAACTGAATGCCTTTTATTTATTTAGACTGGTCGTAAATTAATGTTTCGCTCAGAACCACCACAAACAAGAAAGAAAGAAAAAGATTTTGAAAACAAACAATCAAAAGAGGAGGAAGAACTGCAATATTTCTTTTCCTAAAAATGATTTGATAGAATGTACAAATATGTACTTAAAAAATTTGTAAATATTCCTGCATAAACCTGTGCGAGGAAATTATATACAATATACTCTGCCTTTTGTTTATACCATCTTGTTATATTTCAGATAACATTATGTAAGTTTGCAAGGTTTTCAACACACAAGTACCCTATATGCAACTGTTGTTTTACACTGACATTTCCAATATGGATATTAAAAATGATATTATATTTGACTATTCATTTAACAAATACAGGAGATCAAAGCGAAATGGCACTAAGAATTGTAAAAAGTGAACTGACAACCTCTGAAAAACAGAATAGGTATCTGAATCAGGTGTTGCAATTCATTTCACAAAATCCTCAAATGTTTACTGATTGGTTGCTAACAATTTTGAATGTCAGCACAATCTGGTGTTTGGCAATTACAATTTTTAACAAATTAAAATAAAGGTGGAACTTTGTGAAATGTTTGTGAAAACAACTGTAAATAATAATTTGCCTGTTCTTGTGTTACTGAGCTATTACCTTGCCATTAATGTTGTGAGTGCAGTGAAATCATTAGAAAAGTATAAAACTGTTTCACAGAAAGCAGGTAGTAATCAAACCACGTAACACCTGCCTGTCCTCCAGTAGTTACTATCAAATTTTGAAGAACCTACTGTACCTATGTGATATCTGGCTCATTCCAATCTACATAGCAGCAATATATTACATTCATGATTTCTCTAATCAAGTTTTTCTGAATGCATAAGTAATAAAATAAGTTAATAATGCCTTGAAGTTCAATCTTTCATTTCTCCATCTTCCTCCTCTTCTTCAATACCTCTTACATAAAGTACATTGTTGCATCTATCAGAATGAAAGAAATTAGGATTTAGTTCCAGCATATAAAATTTTGATCATTATTTTCTGTATTCCATTTTTTCAGATGAGGGTCAAGTAAACATTCACGAGTAAATACAAACCCAGAACTTTTTAGTTACCTGATTAAAACTTCTCCCAAATTCCCAGTCAAAGCACCATCAATAAATTCTTCAGTGTTTGCTAACTAAAAATTAAAATTTGAAATCAAGGTTGAGTGTGTTACTGATCAGTTACAGAGCTCTGAGCTGTTCTCTTAGACGTAAGATAAAATGTGATGTCTTTATTTCATTGATACCTGCAAGTTCATGTATCCATCAACTGACACAAGATATCCTTTATATTCCATTCCCCATTTCAACTTCACCATGACTGGCTTTCCTGTCAGACCATTTAAAAATGGCTTGGGGTTCAAGGGCATAGTCTAATAAAAAAAGTTATGGTATGATTAGCAGGTGTCATGTGATGAGAGGTGGGAATCAATTGGTATTGCAGCAGGGAGGGATCTAGTGCAGATCTGTTTGTCAAAATATTTTCTGGCACAGTTGCACTCTTTCTGTTTGCATTTAGCTTGGAGCCAGACAAACCCAGACTAGAAAGTTTGCTGCACTCTAGAAGAAAGGAATTGGATCACACAAACGTCTTATATTATCCCTTAAGGAAATGAATCTTCCGCATTTATAGTTTTTTGCACTTAATCATCTGTATTTTTTACCAAAAATCAAAGCGATCATTGCTAGAACTGGTAGCACGTGTTTACTACACAAATAAATATGTTTTATGTCAGAAACGGCATTCAAATTATACTCACCGCCATAATGAAACCTTTTATATATCTTTGAAAACAAAATAGAAAACCAGTGTGCTTCAAACGACTTCAAACAGCAAATAAACTGCTGTTTTTAACGTTAACACTGAAAAAATCTTATGAATTGTACATCCACTAAACTCGTACGGTCGTTTTACAAGCGAATTTCCGCGCTTTTTTTTGCAAGAGACTGAGAACTATATCATTTTTATCCTCCTGAAACCCTCCTTTATCCTCCTTTATCCTCCTTTATCCTCCTTTATCCTTCTTTTTTTCTTTGGCATTTGGAATTGTCAAAATTCAAAATGGGGACTGCAAAGGAGTGGAAATCGATAATTTAGCTGCCAGAACGTTTAATGGTTTAAATATCCCGGTGTTGAGCATGTATAATCCTAGATTTCCTTCTTTTAATTTCCCATACACGCCTTCGGAGGATTTGAGACAATTCTTAGTGGATTATGGTCGAACTGGGGCAGTGCACATATTCAAACATAGCAATGACTTCAAGTGTATACCTCAAAAGAAAGAGAATGAAAATATTCGGACTAAACTCGTTTCTCAGAAACCAACCCTGCCTTTGAACATCCCTGGTCCAATTTCTAGTGAACTGAACAGAGAAGAATCAGGGGATTGTGAACAGGAATTGACTAACCTAACTGCTGATTATAGCAATGTTGTATTTAATGGTCTTGCCAAGCTGGTCAGTGAGGAGTTTACATCCTTATCTTCATGTCTACCCTCATACAGACATTTACAGAGACTGGCAAAATATGATCCAGAATTGAAAAAATTTCAAACAGACTTCTGCGATATACCATGTAGTCTTTTGACTGACCTTGTACTAGAGTCTGAAGTGGAACAAAAAGCAATTGGGAAATATTATGGGAACTGTCTTGGGTATACTTGTTCAACAAGGGAGACAGACACTGTATTAGTTTATCCTGGTGGACTGTCTATGAATGAATTGTGTTTTGGTTACTTAAAAACCTACTCTCAAAATAAAGAGGCGAAGTTTTCTGCAAAGGGTAGTTTTGATTTGAAAGAGAGAATTTGTGAAATAGCAACGGCAGATTGTATTGATCAAAATGGTTTAATCGCTGTTCGAACCCATCAACAATGTTGGTTATTTTCAAATACAGAAGGTATTGAGGTACAATGAAGAGTTTTAATAACATATTTTATTAAATATGTATACATGCACATTCTGTTTCCCACAAGTTTGAGTTGTTACTGATCCAGGTATTGAATACATCTCAAATCACTGGTAATTTTTCATGCAAATATATATATATATATATATATATATATATATATATATATATATATATATATATCATGTATTTGATATTTTTTCATTTTTCAGAAAACAACATTTCTTGGAAATCTAAAGTGTAAAAGCCGGCCATGCGCCATTTCTGTTAGCCCATACATTCCTGAAGAAGTTGTTGTTGCCATGGAAACAGGAAGTTTGTGGCTATGTCATGCGGAAGACAATTCTGTCCAAGTTGCCCGAAAAAGTTCAGCGTGTACTCCAGAAGAGTTTGATTGGTATTTTAGCAAGTTTGGTTCCCATCCAAGACAAGTTGTGAGAGGGACAGCGACAAGTGTTGAACTTATCGACATGAGGGTTGGTATTGATTCTCTAATGAAACACAGCAATTTCGACTGCCAATTTAAATCATAATCTTAAACATTGAACATTCTTAATATTCATGTTTATATCTTGTTTTCTAGGAAGGCTCGTCAAGAAGTCAGGACCTCATTACTTTGCCATCATCACATTTCTTTCCTAATGATACGTTTTCTTCCATACAGCATCATTATAACAACCCTTACCACTTCATCTTAGCCACCACTCAATCTCTGGCAGTTATTGACCAGCGTTTCCAGCAACACCCTTTGTTAAAGTGGTGCCATTCATTGGAGCATCCACCAAAGTATATCAATGTAGCACCAGATCCCACAAGTGAAGAAACACTAGTGTTTCTAGGATGTTATGAGAACCATGATGTTCATTGTTTTCAATATTGTTCTGGTGAAAAGTGGAATTCTCCATTAGGAATGATGGATCATTTGACTGCTGTTTTACCACCAAGGTCAACCTCAAATCCATGGAAGGTAAGTGAAGATTGTGTAATGTAAATTTATTGGAGTAAATTATTATTACATGTAAATGTTTATTCAAAATGAAAAAATGATTGTTTTAATAATTTAATAATTTAACTAATTATATATCTAAGCCTGCTCACAGGACTACAGTTGGTTGTTGTTATGATTGACCTTTATCTATTTTCCTTGATTTAGGTTTCTTCATATAGTGAATGGCCAGAGATGGTGGACTATCCAAGAAAAGCACAAAGCTATCCTGAAGTGACCAAACGTCTTAATCAACCTCTACTTGGTCTTTCCTGTATTCCTGAGTCTGAGGGATCATCTTTAACTGTTGTACAGTTATCCAGTACTGGTGATTTATTTTATCAATCTCTAGCGCCACGTGAAAGTCAGCTTACTGAGGTCAGAGACGAAGGAAGAGTTCAATATTACGAAGATTTTGATTCTGATGCAGTGTCTAGTGGTGGCTGTGGAAGTAAGCAACCAAATTTAGGCGTGAATGATCACAAATTTATTACACATTGGGTGGAATGTCTTATGAAACAGACTGACAAAGAAAGTAAAAAACGTTTGGATGAGAACTTTGATAAAAGTTGTGAAGATGTCGGTATCATTCGGGAAGAAATATTTTCATCTTTAGAGACGGAAGTGCAGTGTAGTTTATGTTTAGTTCCTGAAGGTGACGCATCTTGCAACAATAAAAAGATTGCAGAAGCAAATGACACCCTTAATTTTAGTAATGAGACATTGAAGACTGCCATCTGTCCTTTCTGTAAGTTAACTAGAAAGATGTCGGCTCAACTGTTCAATACATCACGAAGACAGAACAAAGTTCTTTCAAAACTTCATTTAGGTTTAAACTATGAACCAGAAACACTGCACATGTTTAACGAAGCAATTCCATGCAGTGAACCACTTGGGAAAACTTTGTTAAGGAATTGGCACTCGAATGAACAGGTGTCAATAGATCTTATAGGAACGCAGGACAATGAGACAGTTGAAGCATCTTTAGAGGACAAGACTTCACGTGTAAACACAGAGTGCAAGGAAACACAATCATCAGTTAATAACAATAAGAAAACGAAAAATGAAAAAAGTCCACCAAAAATAATACGTTTAGAAATTATGCCTACCACCGCACAGGAAGAACAAGCAGCCTCGCCTGGAACTTTATTTAACCAAGACGTTTTAATTCCTAAAAATAAAACAAACTCTCCTTTGAAAGAACCCAAGACACCAGGAACCCCTAGAACGACCGACTTAAGTCAAGGCAATATACAAGATAAATTTGGGGATATTGGGTCTCCAAAATCAAGCCACGACACACGACCAGGAATAAGTTTTGATAATCCTTCCACGCCTGATTATACAACATCTGCAAGAGGTGAGCCAAGTCAGGAAACTATAACTCCAAGCTTAAATAAATCACCTCTAAATATAATACTTTCCCCATCAACACCAAGGAGTCAAAGAAAAACACCAACAAAAAAAAAGATCTCTCGAATACCAGGATTTTGAGACGTCTAAACTAGTAGCGTAAATTTGACGCATAACTTGTTATTGTTTTGAATATTTCAAGATGTAAATAAGCAAATAAAATTTGACAAAAAATTCTATTGGGTTTTACTGGTACCGGATGTGTTAATACACTACGGTATTACTATTCACAGTCACACTGTTCATTTCGTTTCTTTGCCAGCTTTGCCTTTCGTTATTGTCCCCGCCTTTTGAAAATGTTTCTGTTCGAAAACTGTTCGTTTAAAAAGTTTCAAACTCTAAGAGATTCTATATTCCATCACAATTGAAACGTTCCCAACGTTTCTTAACATTCGATACCTGTTACACCGATATACTTGAGAAATTTTCATCAAAATATTTTTATAAAGAAAAATTAGTCAAACTTTCATTTAGACTTTGATAAATATAAATGTAACGTACCCAGCGCAAGAAAAGTTGTTTGGAATCAAAGATGTAACCAATCCACATTTTATCCAGAAATGTTTGGTAGGTTTTATAAAAAATGTATTCTTGCGAGCGATTACTTGTTTTTCAAATGTGCTTCTCGACACAGTTCACCAACACACACATACATGAACTCTAAAATTTCATCTTAATTCGACCTATTGGTTACTAATGGCAGTCTTTCTGCATGAATATACCTTATCTTTTTATATAATATTCCAGCTTAGAGGAGCACTAAAGTGTGATGGCTTTCAAACAAGTTCTGGTTGTCTTTGTTTGTCTTCTTGTACAGCAGTTTGAAGGTGATATATGAAAACTAATTTCTCAATAGTGATTGTGCATGTGAATAAGCCTAAGGTGAATTAAGGTAGAGCTAGTCTGAGTTACCAACAGGGCAAGCTCGCAATTTGCTTGATATTCGGTTGAGAAAACATTGCGGCAGGAAACCAACTTCGAACCTCACCGTGGTCAAACTAATTTTTCAGCTTGCCCAGTTGGTATAACTTAGAGTAGCACCATCACAATAATTTTCCTATGTTGTTATACAAATATGTATCCCACTAAAGTCATTTAATTATTTTTAGCTGCTGTGCAAGGCATTTGGGAGGAATGTAGTTTATCTTGTGGTGGTGGTGTACAAAGAAAGAAAGGAATGAGAAATGAAACAAGAATGTGTAATCTTATTAACTGCCCAGGTACGAGCATCGTTCATAACTTGTGAAATAAGTTTGTTTGGGGTGTTTAGTACAATTTATATAGAAATGAATAACAAAATATATGATACTCATGCAATACAAAATAAAGCAATTTTATTCTTATTCTATTTCAGGTGATGCAGGATGTTTAACTGTTCACTATACATTTGACACGTTAATGGAAGGGAGTGCTTACGACACAACAAACAACGGAAATCACGGGACAATAAACGGTGCAGCAAAACTTGACAACAACGGAAAATTTGCGAAATGTTTACACTTGCCTAAACACTCTAATATCTCACTTGGTTCAAAGGGGTTTCACAATAGACCAATAATGGCTATTACTATTGCATTATGGGTTAAGTTAGCGTCATCAAGTGGACAACATGAACTTTTTCATACATGTGCGTCAGATGAGACCAATGGAAACGCTCAGTTTCATTTTGAAATTAATGACGGAAAAGTTCGTTGGTCTCACAAGGACCATATGAAAAGAACGGTGTTCAATGTTTTATCAGGTAGTTTATCATTACATTTTTATTACAGCTACAGAATAGGTCTCACACTTTCTGTTTAATGAAGTTTGTCTACTTGTAAGAACTTGAGCTAAATGACTAATGTGGTTACGTTCCAGGTTACGTCCCTTCTATATAATAATTTCTCATCAAATGTGGTACAAGAACTGCTTAAAATAGACAAAAATTTCATCAGGAGAGATAGCGAGATAGCACACTATACAGATCTCTCCTGATGAAGCTTTCAGGTCGAAATATCAATTTCTTTTCTTTGAGCCAAGCCAGATTCCATATATTTCAGGTTGACCGAATTTCTTATATTCAAACTACCGCGTCGTGACTTCATATAGTTTTGTTTCAATTTACTCATAATTCACCTGGCAGTCACTGTACCCACTCACTGTACCCACTCACTGTACCCACTCACTGTACCCACTCACTGTCTTTCTTACAATGTTTCAATTCTTCGTATTAGAATCAATAATCGTAGCGAATACATGGACTCACGTGGCAGGGACGTATCGCACGTCCACCAGAATGGCTAAAATTTACATCAATGGAAAGCAGGGCAGACTAATTGCAAACTCACAATTGACCAAGTTTGGAAAAAATGCTGGAGTTGATGGTCTTTCCCCTGACTGGGGTTGTGTTAATATTGGCGATTACAAAAATGAGAGACCTTTAGATGGATATTTAGATGATTTCTTCATTTTTAAATGTGAACTTATGGAATTGGAGATTTTGGATTTGTATCAAAGTGGGTTATTTAAAAGACATGGAATTCCAACACCGTAGTGCGCGCATATATCATTTGTGAAACAGTCTTCGAAGAAATTTGTTTTAATTCAAATATGAAGATTTCGCTATTAGTTTATATGAGCTGAAATCTACATCTGTAGCATCACAAATATACTAAATGAATGTACTGTAAACCTGAGCAAAATCTTCACTTTAAGTATAATATCCATCAATGATGACGTGTGTTATGATGTCGCTTGTCTATACATTGATAATTCGACTTAACTTTTGAATTCGGTTGAGTAGCAGATCTCCTTGCTTAATCACAGACTAAAAAACAAACAATGGAATGGCAATATGAGAAAAAATAAAAAAATAAGTTTTCTGTTTCGAAGGGATGTCATTCATTTAGACATACACTGTATCTTTTTTATTATAATACTTAAATTTTCGTGTTGTTTAAGACTTTAAGCACAATTGTAGTAAACTCTGACTTTACCTGATATTGCCAGTTTTTGTGATCTGGTCTGTTTGTCTCAACAATTCCATTGACTTTGTCAATTTTGCAGTTTAATCTTCCTGCAGCAATAAACCTTGATAACTCTCTATAAAAGTAAGATGTGGACCATTTAGTTATGATGTGATGTGAAGGCAGACAATGCATTATTACGCACCTGTCAATGAAAGCCTCACTAACGCCAAAAGCATTTGCCATATATTGTAACGTTAGACTGCGGTAAGACTCCAATAATTGGCTGTATCCCAGGATTCTCATCTCACGAACATAGTAACGATAATGTGAGTGAAAATATCTATCTTGTTTCATCTCTTGTTCAACTTTTGCTGTCATAAGAAGATTAGCAATTTCGTATAACACAAATTTCAATAATATCGATGAATGTAAATGTAGACATTGTTAATAAAGATTATGGTGATGATAGGAAACCTACCAAGAGAAACAAAGAATCTATCATAATGGCAGTCATAGAAAGACATAAGAAACTTCTGAATATCAGGCAGCTGATGTAGCATCTCAAGTATTTCAGATCCATTGACAACCTGGATTAAGAAAATAGAATTAATAAAAGAATTGAAAAAGTGAAATCTGACACTTATATTAAGACTTACTTTCTCTCTAAGCTCTGTCCTTGGTAATGCAATCATGCTTGTTAACACTGTATATGAGACAAAAACTTTATAATCCATCAATTCATATGAGGTGAATGTTGATATAGATTCAAGGAAATTTTCAGCAGCATTCTTGAAATCTCGGATTGATAAGTAGTAGAGACCATGATAGACTTTGAGACGGTTTCGTCTGTCCCAATCACCACCTTTGTCAATTAGACTGAAAAGTGAAGTTTACTGACATTTAATGTTTTGCCAAATGACTAAAATAAGGTCATAGTCTACTTTGGTATATATTTTTTAAAGGTTAACCTTTTTGCTTCTTCAATATTTCTTGTAATCAAATCATTATCCATATAAAATAAACCAATCCGAAGATAATAAAATATGATGTCCAGTTTAAATCCAGTTGTCACAGTTTTTTCATGCGTTTTTCTGAGTGCTGTCAAAGCACCTTCCTAAAATACAATAAAGAACATTATTGTGCAACTTGGTACAGCATCCCCAAACAATCATATTTCTAATACATACCTTGTCTCCTATTTTACATAAATATTCTGCTTTTGACAACAATGCATCTCTGACTTCAGTTTCTCCTAAATTTTTTTCTGCATCTTCAATTGCTTTCTCTAGTTTCACAAGTTCTGTTTCATTGGCTAATTTCATATTGGCTAACAATGTTTGGTCCATAGGCCATCCAACATCAGGACAGACTTCTTCATAAAATGGTGCCATATCTATAGATGAGATTATATGATCAATTATGATTTATTTAAAAGAATTCACAGCCTCTGATTGGCTAAAGGTCCTGTGTGAAATTGTCATGTCCAATGTGCGACATAACATTTGACACTTTTCTTGCACACTATTACATTATGTGTGATATATAGTTGTATCCCACATTTGACGTCACACCAATGACAAAGACATCAAGGTGCCTGGCATATGGTCCCAAGGGAGCAGGAATGTGAAACAGGCAAAGCTGTAATGTTCATTCTTTTAAATAAATAATAAAACAATTATTGAATTCAATTATCCTTAGTTTTTTGTTATCAACCTCAGCGTTCAGCTTCAGTTGATAATGACAAACTTCGACTTGACGAATCTTCATATCATGTTCAACTTCATTCAATAATTGTTAATTATATATAAGATTTAGGTTTAAGGCTAGTTTATAGTTTAATGTGATTGTATAACATGGTGATGGTACCAAAGCACTACGTCAACGTTGCACACATTTGCCTAACTGCTTATTTTTTCTAGGTAATTATAAACTGACATTCTACAAACACAAAACAAATGATAAACTTTAAAACATACTATTTTCTTTGATTGCATTTAAAAGTTTAGTCGCAGTTTCTTCTTTGTTAACACCATGTGCAGCGGTCAATGTATATCGCCATTGCGCAATTTCAAGATTAGGATTCTTTGGTAGGCCTTCATCTTCGAGATTTTCCACAGGCATTGTTAAAACAAACGATTTTTTTCAAGATAAAACAACAACCATTCAAAATTATAAAATAGTTGTAGAATTTAGATTTTAGAAACTGCCGGAAAGTAGGCCCCAGTATCTTCACGTTCTGCTCTCATTTGACGAAACCGCAGTCCAGAAACATGTGACAGATCAGTGGAAGACGTGTTGTTATGACGTCACTGGAGGAAGTAAACAAATTCAATTAGTGATTATTAAAATATAAAATCATTTAGAATGTTCTTTATTTATCGTTCAAAATAGCATTTATTTTTACATGGAAATACAATTTTTTCTAGTTTTAGTATTTTTAGTTAGTTCTGTTAAAAATTTCGATCTATTCAAGCTGTTTTCTCGTCAGAATGGTTCACAATGGCGAAACTACAGTACTGTGTACAGCTATTTTGGTGAAAGTGAACGGCTGAGATTACGAGATGACGCAAAGGAAATGTTTTATTTTGGCTATGATAACTACATAAAGTATGCTTATCCTTTGGATGAACTAGATCCAATACATTGCACAGGACGAGGGCCAGATTATGACAACCCGTGGGTATTTTGTGTATATTTTATGTGTTAACATATTATAAACTGCATGTTGGCCGGATAGCGGCAAAAAAGTTCTGACGTGTTTCATTCTACACTTCTAGATCAAATATAAATATTAATGATGTTCTGGGGGATTACTCTTTATCTCTGGTTGAATCACTTGGAACATTGGCAGTATGAAATAGTCTTGTTTCTCTATAAGCATAATTAATGTCATTATAATTTCATTAATCAATTAGCTGTAATTACAGTAATTGCAACTTTAATGTTTTAGGTGATGGGTAATAGTAGTGAATTCAAAAGAGCTGTGAGATTAGTCATAGACAATGTCTCCTTTGAAAAGAATAATACTGTTCAAGTTTTTGAAGCTACAATAAGGTAAGGGTAAAAAGGACTAGTCCCTAGCTATATCTATGGGTGAAACATGAATTCTTAAATGACTTAACGGTACGTCTGTAATGGTTGAAGTACACACTGTAGTCTGTACTGTAATGGTTGAAGTACAGACTGTAGTCTGTACTGTAATGGTTGAAGTTGAAGTACAGACTGTAGTCTGTATTGTAATGGTTGAAGTACAGACTGTACAAGCTACATACAGGTACTGTGGTGCTTGCAGCTATATCACTGTGTGACATAATATCACATATCTATGCAATTCAGCCCTAAGTTGAATAAAGTAGAGTGGCAGCCATGATATTTCTTCTTGTATCATTTTAGTCAGAGCATTTAATACTAGGCTTACTAGCAACACAAAATAGTTTTCCATCACTCATCCATCAATCTACACCTTGCCTATGCATCTTACCTCTGGCATTCACAATCTGTTGACCTCATAAAGTGTACAGAATATGTTCAAAGTGTACCTCAGAGAATACTGGATCTACTCTCTTGTAATATTATCAATTAAAAACATCTCATAACATGAAATTTTATTTACATTTTGTTACTACAGGGATCGTGGAGCCTGTTTAAAAGTGGGGGGGGGGGCAGGATAGCATGAGAACATACCCTATTGGGATGTAGCTAGCTATTAGGTGGGAATGGTAATTTTTCATATAAGGAAGAACTTCAAACTAATAGTAACAATTCTACTTTATATGCCATCTTAATTAATTAGTGACAAAGCAACTGTTTCCACTTGCGGAGATCAGAATTCCTTATTTTAATTACATCTCCCAACTCATGCAATTTCTGCCAATTTACAGAATTTAACGCGAACGCAAAAACTTTACCCAATACATAAATAACATAATAATTGTTTGTCTATGAGAAAAGTGGGGGTCCTGGCGGAAAAGTGGGGGAGTCTACCTTAATCTAACCAACCATATACAAGTAGAGGTAGTCTGCCAGTCAGAAACCCTTCCTTAAATGCTCGGATAGAAGGATTTCAGGACATTTTGAGTCATGTTAACTTGAAAAACGTAACGTTGACTTAAACAAGATGACGGTTACTATAAAGTAGCATTAGATAAATCTCGTTGACCATCCACGAATTTGGAAGTCAAGTTGCGGTTGAGATTGCCACCAAGCTCGACTAAGCGGAAAAAAAGATTTAAAATTATTTAAGCGCAGTATCTGCCCTGAAACGTCTTAAATATTTTGATATAGGCCGACTAGGCAAATCTGGAAAAAAACGTCACAAAATTAGTGAAATTCGTAATTATTACGGGGCTGAAATCGATGCTCTTTTTTCAGAAGAACATCAATTTTATTTGCAAAATACAATGAAGTAATACAGATTAATAAATCTTGATACATGCATGGATACTTAAAAGACTTTATGTGATTTTATTATCCATGATATATGTATATAGCTTGCAGCTAGCTCTTCTACTAAAAAATCCTCTTCTACTAAAAAATCATTTGTGTATTGTTCAATTCTTGATTTCAGCTGGTTTCTTTCCTAGAGTCCTAGGTGGTCTGCTTGCTGCTCATTTAATAATCCGTGACACAAGCCAGCCATTTGGAGACATGCTTCCTAAGGATTATAATGATGAACTATTATTAATGGCTCATGATTTGGGCAACAGATTACTAAGTGCTTTTGATAATACATCATTAGGAATTCCTTTTCCTAGGGTTAGTATATGCACAACTTCTCAGCTAACACCAAATACAGTTCCAATATTTTCTATCAGACCAATGATTCTATTGGTTATCTTATGTCGACAAGCCTGGAATTAAGGAGATAATTAATTTCCTTCGGTGTTTTTAAACAAAACACTGTAATAAACTATTTTGCCGTTCTTGTAGCCACGATGCACGTGTAAACAGTCATATAGATAGATGGATAAACGAAAAATATTTTGACGGCCCTGATTTATTTTTATGCACTAGGTGAATTTAAAATCTGGTGTGCCAGCATCGTCATCAAGGACAACCTGTACAGCTGGTGTCGCTACTCTTCTCTTAGAATTTGGGACACTGAGCAGACTCCTGGGAGATCCAACATATGAGATTACTGCAAAAAATGCGCTGGAAGCATTATGGAAATTTAGGTCAAAAACGACTGGTCTTTTAGGTAAGAAAAAAATACCGTATTTAGTCGTCAAGATATTTTAGTTGATCCTAACAAAACTTGAGGCTCAGAGCCGGAAAAACACCGTCAGTCACGCGATTGGTTTCAGTGACAATTCACCTTTTTTGGCGACTCAAACACAGCCGTGGAGAAAGAGGTTTTTAATATTGCTAAATATGTCAACATTTTAGTCATACTCTCCGAAAGACTCCATTCAATCTTGTGATCTCAATAATATTACGTTTTACTAAACATATGTAAATCTCGGAATCATATAGGCAACATTATCGACATAGTTTCTGGTGAATGGATCTCTGGTATGAGTGGGATTGGTGCAGGCATGGATTCACTTTATGAATATCTATTGAAGGTAGAACGAAGCTATGATCTATAAACTAACATCTTCTTAACATATTTCTTAATCCTGTTAACGGTTTTGAAGAATTTATTAACCCAACTTTAGATTAAAAACACAATTGATTTTCATCTGCGGGGATATTAGACTATAGTTGTTCAGTTTAAGTCAGAGATTATCAAACTTTTTTCTGTTTATATTTTGCTAGGGTTACATTCTTTTTGGTGACCCAAACGATTTACGAAAATTTAACGAGTTGTACCGAAGTGTGAAGACATATATGAGAAGAGGGTGAGAGAGAAACGTCCCCGGCTCGTTCCAGTTCCCGCTGCTCGGGCTTATAATGTCATTTCTTGTTTCAGACGCAAATTTTGTAATTCTGGTAATGGCGATGTTCCTATATATGTTAATGTAAATATGGACGATGGAAAAATATTAAACACTTGGGTGGACTCGCTCTCCGCTTCATTTGCAGCCGTTCAGGTAAGCCAGCTTATTTGAACAAAACTGTTACGATCTTAAAAACACGTTTAAATCACAGCATGATCCCACTATATACACTGGACTAACTTCATTCTGCATTCGTTATAGGTTTTAAACGGTGATGTTGATGATGCCATTTGCACGCATGCTCTATATTACGCTATTTGGAAACGTTATGATGCGTTACCGGAGAGATTTGATTGGAATTCACGTGTCTCTCACGTGCATTTCTATCCGTTACGTCCCGAGTTAGTGGAGTCTACGTATTTACTTTACCAAGCGACCCAACATCCTTTCTATCTTCACGTAGGCAAGGATATCATGCATGATTTGCAGACACATGCTAAAGCAAGGTACTGACAGAGCTATACAAATTTTAGAACCTAAGTGAATTTAAGTAAGTTTCCTCCTGTACTGAATCTTAATGGAGAAGACTTGAGCCTTTTGGAGATCATCGTTACTAAACCGAGATAAAGCCATCCAGTGTAGAGATAATATATAAGTATCAGCACTCGCTTTATCCATCCAGGTGTGGTTACGCAACTCTGCACAATGTTATGGATAAATCACAAGAAGATAGAATGGAAAGTTATTTCTTGTCGGAAACTTCAAAATATCTTTATCTAGTAAGTGGAAGAATTTGTACTCATATTATAGGCAGGGAGGTGCAATCCACTACTATTTAACATATCTCATTTAACATATCTCATCAGGCAACAAGGCAGGTCACTATAACTAAGTTAAGATAAATGGTATTTTCAGTCGAGAACAAACGCTTCAGTAATTGCTTCCAAATTCTTTCAGCTCAATTCCTCAGCTTACTATTATACTAGGGGGGATACCCTAGTGCATGCGTGGAACGGAAAATTTCAAATGACACTTTCGCAACAACGAGCTATAATTTCTTGTTTTCCTTTCTAGTTGTTTGACCGAGACAACCCGGTAAACAAGCAAGCTTCAAAATATATTTTCACAACCGAAGGACATTTTTTCAAGTTGGATAAATCAATGTGGAATGTAGATTCAGAATTTTACGATATGACCGGAGGTTATCGATATGACGTCACTGAAGTATCGAGATCCAATGTTAGTGATTGGGGGGTAAGTGTACGTTTATACCATTCGTGTAACTTAGTCTGGTATGCGTATGTGTTTCACCACGTTACATTATCTCTTGTGTTTTCTACATACGTTTCACTGGAGTCTCTTCCTATGACAAAAAAATGAATGCCCTGAACCTGGGAAATATTTAAAATCTCTAAAACACTTTGTTGTTTTTTTAGTGTGAAGTCGTGTCCGATCACAAAAAACGTCCTCTACCGTTGGAACTACGTTATCTTCAACAAGTTGAAAGTTTAGTTGGCGTGAGGAACTAGGGAAACACTATAACACTAGCTCTACTGATTTTGAGGTTATACATGATGAAGTAATGAAGGTGTAAAACGGGTTAGGAGTCAACCAAATTTTGGTAACAATTGATTTCTTGTTGAAATCTAATATTTTATAGACCTATCAAAAAATAAACGAA
Organism: Dendronephthya gigantea; assembly: GCF_004324835.1. Classification (NCBI taxonomy): domain Eukaryota; kingdom Metazoa; phylum Cnidaria; class Anthozoa; order Malacalcyonacea; family Nephtheidae; genus Dendronephthya; species Dendronephthya gigantea. The sequence goes on along the minus strand of NW_021163170.1, from coordinate 245,459 downwards.
ATCGAAAACATTGTTTCGTGTCCCAATGTGTACCTTTATTTGCGTTATCTTCTTAACTTACAGCTCCCCCCTACAGACTGTAGGTTACTGCATATCTTGAAGTATATTACCGTATTGTATAATGCGAGGTACACTCATATACTGATCTTGAAGTATATTACTGGACTACCTATTGTATAATGCGAGGTACACTCATATACTGATCTTGAAGTATATTACTGGACTACCGTATTGTATAATGCGAGGTACACTCATATACTGTACATCACTGTTAATTGTACTACCGGGTACGAGATAGTGCAGTTCACTCACTATACGCTGTAAAAGAACAATTGAAAAAACGTGCAAAACCTCAAATGGGTAGCATTATTTATCATGCATTATTTATCATATGATAATATACAGTTATGTGCAAATATGACCTGAAATATATTGGTAATATAGCGTTAAAATAATTTTTAACTGCATATTTCTTTGTTCTACCATTTGCTTTGCGCGCTAAAAGATCGCATGCATGATTGAAAGTTGGTAGAGGGCAACCTTTGTTGAATTATCTGTAGTCTATATTCCACAAGAATTTTTTTGTATAGTACGTCTGATAATTTGGCAAGGTATATACCTAGGAAAAATGGAGCGATCATTAAAATTTTGAATATAATTACGTTCTTCGGAATAAGCCCATGACCACGTGTGTGAACCTACCATTAGCATTAGTGCAGGGGGTATGGCTTTATCCAATCAGAAAGCCTTTCTATAATAGTTTTATAAGGCAATATTACATATGGATTTCCTATATATTTTTGTAGAGTATTGGAAATGCATTATGTAGAAATCTCTCAAAAAATACTATTTTTATTAAATGTTAACGCTATTTTTTGTCTTACATAGCGAAGTTTGTATCAATGTAATATAAATTACGACAAATAATATTCTTAGGCAAACACAGAGTTTAATAATTAATAAGGAGCACACTAAAGTAACACGACTATTGACTAGAGACGCATTATATATTATCGACAGGGAGTTGACAGGCGTCATAAAGTTCTAAACGTACCCTGTTCATTAGAAATCATTTTAAAATGAATTGACCGAGTGTTCTATTTTAAAAGAGTTATTTCATATTTTGTTAAGTATTCTATCAAACGAAATTATGTTAATGTTTAGTTTTTTTGCATCTTGATTTCAATAGACAAACATATATTCCAATATTGTCAGCTAAATGACAAGGCTGATGAACTAAAACCATATTACGATTATCATTTTATCAAAGATCCTCCTGCATGGTAACAGCAAGTTATATGCAGGAAGATATTTCCTTTATTTTGCAAAATGAACAGACTATTATTTAATTTTCGTCTTTATTTTATTTGTGCACCCAAATGACAATATATTTCGTTTTAAATAATTAATTTTGTCTGCAGGTTGTTTTGAGGTAATTCATTGATGCATGAGGAGCAAAATGTGCTACGACATGAAACAGCCAACCAGCGTCCAAGTTTCAAAACAATAAAACACATGCAAGAGAGGAGTTATAACCTGAAATTTTATTTATTAATGACTGTTGAATTATTGAAAACGAACAAAAATTTACAATTGTTTTAAGAAAAGGACTTTAGCGTTCGACCTCACAGCAGAGAAGCGAATTAGGAGCGAATTGTTGGCTTATTTAAGGTAAGAATAGTCAGAAATTGTTCCAATCCCTAATTCGTAAAAAGATTATCATAAAGAGAAAAATTTTTATAGTAAACATCAATGTCAGCTTTAATGCAGTGTGCTTGCATCATTAGGGATGGACGAGTCTGCAAATTACTTGCGCGTATCTATTAAATTCGTTTATCAATAATCTTATAGTTTAAAGATTTTGTATTTCTTACGCGAGGATACTTTTTTTATTTATCTAACATCGTATAATATGTAGTCTTTTATTTCTCAGTATCTTGCTGAGAGAATTTGAATTAAGTATCTCAACCATTTTTAAACAATGTCACAAAAATAACAATTCGTTCGAAACACAGCATTCATATATGATCCAAATGGAACACACTGATTGCTATAAAACGCGCTTAAACCTCTAAAATATTAATCCAGGGATTTCATATAGAATATAGGTCAGTAAAGTAGTTTATTATTTTAATGTTACAACCAGAAATGTTTTACTTATTCATGAAGTACAATGTCTTGTTCTTAACAATGTACAACAAGTAGCCATACAAGCGCCCCATACAACATATAGACCAAGAATGACATTAAGGTTTTTAGAGATTGGTTTAGGGTATATTTATCTAAATCCCTCAAAGCAAAGTTATTTTTATATATTAATTCTTTACCACAGACGATCATTAATTTATCTGGCCTGCTTTAACAGGAGCCTGAGGACTAGAGTAGACGAAATTTTACTTTAAAAATATACCTCAATTCTAAACGGAAAAAACTGTTCGCCTCAAAAATGTAGTAGACTCTTTAGGAAATTGTCAATGAATCTTCCAGTAAAAAGTAAAAGACGTGTACATAGTACATACAAGAACATACAAGTGTGCACTAAATCATACAATTGAATAAAAATGTTTGTTGGTCGAACTAAAATGTAATTGCATGATAAGTCAGTAATTGTTTCCATATTTTTTCTGCTCTTCTTTTAAATAATACCCAGGCAGTATCTTTCTACTTATTGTAGTAATCAACACTATTAGAGTTGCAGAGTTGTTTGACCTTCTCATGCCATATTTGCTTGTTTCATGGTCAAGATTGCTCTTAAGGCAGGTTATCCCTTCCACTTGACCGTTGACAACGCCCTAAGCCCGCCATTTTCAGCTATAATTGTTACATTGGCAATTTGGACTGTTTGTTGCCTTCGATTCGAATGTGTCGAAAATGTAGACAAAATTAAATAATAACAGCCGAAAATTTTCCAACGTGTATTTTCTAAGAATAATTTTAAAATACATGTTAGCAACAGCAAGTTTTTGAAAAACGATGAATTCTGCTTTTAACAAAACATTTACCATCCTAAATGGGGTGGATTTTAAGCTTTGTCGCATACTTTTCTATTTAGTTTGACATTGACAAATATACATCTTGACAGTGTCGCAGCAACCCACAGACCTTAAACAGTTGAATCATGGCAGATCACGAGGAACTATCAAAGGCCACAAAAATCCATCCCTCGGGAGTCTTTACTTCCGAACATCTACGATCTTATCTCTATGGACATAAAAAAGTGCAGCTTATTGACACAACAAAGATACAGAAGGAAAGGATAAAACATCTTCATATTAATAAAGAACCAAAAGGAAATTCATGTAAGTGAGATTCTTCCAAAAAAACAAATGGGCCTTCTGCTGCTGTAAATCTGATTGACATTTGAAAATACATTATAGAATGACAATGATTGCCGAATTTCTCTGACACCGATAGTTAATAGAGAAACAACAGTTGAATACCCAGTTAAGCTAGGACTTGATCAAACCTCTTTATCCTCTGTTACAGGGTGTGATATATGCAATGAAAACCCTGAAGACTGTCCAATGCATGGACCACTGCACTCCCTAAGAAAACTTGTCAATCAAAGTCAGGTTGATTCACCAATTGATTACAGTGCAATATTGAAGTTTCCGGATGAAGTAGGTCTGTGCACATCTAGTATCCCTGGAATCGAGTATGGAGTGTGTGCCAAGGCCACTATACCTTCTGGGACATGGATTGGTCCCTATGAAGGAAAACTAGTACGACCTGAGCAGATCAAGCGAAGGACGGAGACTGAGTATATGTGGGAGGTAAGAAAGCCCATGTCGAGACTCCTCCACGCAAATCACAGTGAAATTTTACCACATCCACTAGAAACGAACCACGATAACTTATTGTACAATACTACCACCCACAATGGACCAAGCTGCAGCATAAAAAGAAATTTAGTTCGTTACATTTACTATTTCCCTACAGATCTTCCATGATGGTCAAGTGAGTCATTATTTAGACGCAAGAGATGAATCAAACTCAAGTTGGATGCGTTTCATTCGTTGCGCTCGTCAACGTTTTGAACAAAACATGGTGATATTTCAATATCATGGTTGTATCTATTACAGAACTACGAAAGATGTCAAAGTAGGCGAAGAACTACTGGTCTGGTATGACAGTCGATATTCATTGATTTTTGGTATTCCTGTAGCGTTGAATGAGACCGGAAGTAGAGGTTAGTTAACTCGAGTAGAACCACTAGTTAAAATGATTTATTAAAAAGTAATATACATACGAATGCTGGTGCAGAACTTGCTATATCATCAAGATATATAGTTAAGCAACGAATTAAAACATATTGAATTTATACAAAATGAAAGTGATGCACTTTACGGTGTCAGCCGTAATGTAATAATGTGTTAATCTGGAAACCACTTGCTTCAATCCTAGGTGTCAACCCACCAAAGGGTATTGTGACGCAAGAACGCATTTACGGGAAACGTCGAAACAGCGATGTTGACACAGCGTCAAACAAGAGGATATCAGTTGATAAACATAGTACGAGTGTCAGTAAAGTTGGTACAATGATGGATAAAAGTATTTCACCGGTGAATGCGCAGACGAACAAAGCCAGTACAGCGGTTGTTAAACAAGAACCTAAAGGCTCAACAGACGGTGTCCCACAGTCGGCTTTGAATTACAGGAACTCTATGTATCATAGAGGACGTTGGTATACATTACCCAGTAATGAGGGAACATCTGAGGCTAGTCGTTGTTCAAAGTGCATGAAAGGTTTTAATAATCGTGAAACTTTCTTGCTACACAATTGTTCAAAGTCAACTAAGAACTACACATGTGCATACTGCGATCGTGCCTGCGCCACTTTAACTGAACTAGGTGAGCACATGGAAGATCACGTGAACGAGAGGCCATTTAAATGTAGTTTTTGTCCACGCAGCTTTAATAATTCCATTGCACTTGATTTACATGTGCGTATACATGGTCGTCATGTTGGAGACAAATCACGTGCTTAAGATGACGTCACGCGAATTTCAATCCTAAATAAGGAAGATTCTCTACAATGTAACAAGATGGAGAGTCAATTACTTCGCAATCATAGATTGAATATTCCAAGATACGACGGGGAGGCGGAACCTGCAATCACCCGACTTCTGCCTGCGACTATTTATAATATAGGATTGACCAAAAACCCGGTGCGGAGTAATGCGGTTAACAGCGGGTTTCTAGTGGACAGTATAGGATAGTAATTAGATTGGGGGTTTTAATAGAGAAAAAATTTATATTCATTCAGGTTTTTATAGTTCAGTTTTAAAGGCAGATGGAGCGTTCATCCATCATAGCTTGCAGACTAATTTATGTACGGGATCTACTTTAGGAACTTTGTATAAAAAATGAACAAAAAAATATATGTGAAATCTCTTGGGTAGTTTTATAGAGTATGTGATTTCACAGCAAACCTAACTATTACCTGGTTATCAAAACTATGATAATAAATACGTACAGTAATAAGTTCAATACAGTGTACCTTACGTTGCATCATATGAAATCCCTTTCTTTATTATTGTTGACGCGAATATAGGACCTTTCCTTTTTTGACGACGTGCTTTATCACGTGATCATGTCCACCAAACTGGTATATTAAATGTTCCCACCTGGAAAATATAAACCACTCTGTACTCTGCTGTACTATGCTGTTGTGGTTGACGTCTGAACTATCTTAAACGTCTAAAATAATGTCTTCACGCAGTCTTACTCACTTTTAATTTAAACGATAGTTATGCTGGTCTATATACTGTAGCTACCTTGGGCAATCAAGAATCAACATATCAGCGACTTTGCCAACTTCCAGAGAACCATGAGATTGTGATCGTCCAAACGATGCTGCAGCATTTATCGTGCTTGCAACAAGTGCTTCGTTCATTGTCATACCAAATGTAACACACGCCAGATGCATGACTAGTGGCTTTAAATTGCAATGAGGACATAGTAATCAGACTAGACTGTAGTACTCTACATATGCTACTATCTAAAGCCCGCCACACACGAGAGCTATCAGCTGAGTTAAAGACCTCACGAAGCTGTTAGCTCTCTCGTGTGCGGATAGGTTTCGAGCTGAGCCTAGCTGGCTGAGCTAACTGCCTCGCGAAGTCGTTAGCTCAGCTGATAGCTCTCGTGTGCGGCGGGCTTGATATACGTGATTTAATTGCCTCTTCAGCTCTCTAACCAAGTGACTAGAGAACAATGCTATACGCAATGTTTTGCTAGAATTTTCTCTGAGAAAGAAAAAAGCTGGGAATGCTCAGTCGCAAAAGCATTGCACCGGTCATCATCAGGTCGATCCCTGCTGGAAGGCCGATAGTTGATAGTAAACTCAAAATTTAGACCCTTTAGACCAGGAAATACTGATTTTGAAGCTTTTATAAATTTCCTGGGTATATTTATAAGGCAAAGAGTTAGGGTGTGTGTCACATGGTACATCGATCATTGGTCTAACCAGTGAATCTAACACAATCATGCTATGGTGACGAGCAAGTTATTCTGTTATTGCTTATGTTATAGCTTATAGCAACATACTTACCATTGAAAGACAGAATGCATTTGGGTTGAAGTCTGAGCCAAGTGCTACCGCAGCTCCTAAAAGTTGGAAATACTATTGATGATGATCATAATAATGATAATTACCATGATTATAATGAAGATCATAATGATGTATGATCATCACCTACCATGCTCTATCATCTTTCTCACAGGAGGTGGTTTAAGTTTCAATATATATGCAGTGGTTGGTAAAGCAACACCCACAGTTGAACTGGCAGCCATCATTTCAATTCCTTTTTCACTTATTTCTTCAAGATGACTAATAGCTTCAGCCCCAAGAGACACTCCTAACTGAAATAAACAAAATTTACTTTCCACATGTTTATATCTAATACATCTTTCTTTATTTCTAACCATCTATCTCAATCCTACTAATTACAACACTTCCTAATATTATAATCGTACATATAACACACCTCAACAGAGTTAAGTTGATTTAATTCCTCAGCATGAAAATTAATTTTAAGTCCAATGTCTTTCCCAGCATGTAGTATTTTTTTGGTGTCTTCAAGTTCAAATACACCTTTTTCACAAAAGACATCAATATTGTCTACATGAAGTTCCCCAGAGTCAATTAAAGATTTCAGCTTTGGTAGTTGCTTGTTTATAATATCTGAGGTTGCTTCTGATGCTGTTAGGCCACTAGAGATAAGGAAATACATACTAGTCTTAATTTGAAGACATTATACATGCACAATTCATCCCACTGGTAAATAGTTCGTACACATACACCTATAATAATAATTTTGCATGCTGCTACCATGATATCAACAGAACACTATACCGAGGGACAGCATGAGCACCACAGAATGTGCTGGATATTTCAATGGGTCCTTCTTTATTTGCTCGCTCTAAAACCTTTAACATTTTTATTTCATTTTCTGTATCAAGACCATAGCCACTCTTAGCTTCAAGTAAGGTCGTCCCTGCTCTCAACATTCTGTGTAAAATTTCTTTCAGATTTGAAAAGAGTTCATCTTCAGATGCTTTATGTACATGGTCAACAGTGAAGTGTATTCCTCCTCCTGCCTTATGAACATCCATGTATGATGCTCCAGCTAGCTAAGCAAGAATATCTTGTTACTGTATATTGTTGATGATAAGCCTTCCTTAATGTCCCAGAAAACAGCCTAGTATTATATATTCTATTATTCACCTTCATAGAAAACTCATGTACTCTGTCTCCAGCAAATACAGGATGAGTATGGCCATCTACTAAGCCTATTAAACATAAAATTTATCAGTATATTATGTACACTACTACTGAGAGCATTCATAACTAATTGCCTCTATCAAAAGGATAAAAACTTTATTAAAACTTTATTAGGTATGTACCTGGTATAATGCAACAGTCAGTTGCATCTACAATCCTTTCAAACTCTCCTTCTTTAAACCTCCGAGAAACAAGAGTATCCTCACCAATAAAGTCAATATTACCATCAGAATTCACTACAATACTAACAGGACCATTTAATATACAGATGTTGTTCATTGCAGACCCTTTCTGCAATGTTTCGCCGTTTTTACATACCGTCACCACTTGCCTGGCACTTTTGATCAATAAACGATGCATCTCTTTAAGCCAAAAAGGAAAATCGTGCAATTATACAACTTTTACGAGAACTTTTATAGTTTTATGTGTATAAAAATTATGAATCACCAATATCACGCATTTGCGCATGCGCCAAATCAATCAACATTGCCTGGGCTAAGCCATCTTTTTTTTACCATAGGAAGCCCAGACAAATGAGTCGGCCATTTGACTATACAACTAGTGACGTAACTTACTATATTTCAATACTGCTGTCTTTATTAAAGTCTTTGTCGTTGCAGTAAATAAAAGATAAACCAATGTTCTTGCAGGAGGAACACGAGGTTAACCTAATTACATGTGAAATTTTACTACCAAAAATTTCTGAACAGAAGTAGCTAATTACGTAATGATTCCACAACCATGTTTTTAAAATTCTTTTACGACAGTGTTCTGGGAATTGAACCCAGAAGCCACGAAAACGTTTTTATCACTACCAAACAGTGGCGGCGACAGGGGGGCATCCGCCCAATGTTCGCTTCACTTATAATAAGATCTCGCCTCCCCCCCCAGTTGCTCCACAAAACATTTCTTTTACCCCCAATTGCCCCCCCCCATTCATTTTAACCCGACACCGCCACTGCTATCAACAAACACGTTTTGGTTTGGCCCCAGACATGGACACTGTTTTTTAAAGCCAAACGAAAAGGAGGGAAACCGGAGTGCCCGGTGAAAAACCCTCCAAAGGCAACCTGAATTTCAGGTTACCTGACCGGCGTTCCGAATTTGGTATTTTCATTGGAAATCGTCCGCAAAGACATTTATATAGATCACCATTTCAAGTCCGCTAATCCGAACCGGGTCCCAGGAATTGCCATTGCAATTCATGAGCTTCGTCAATTCGATCCTGGTGGTGGTCTAACGTGCGCAGGCGCATAGCGTCCGTTGCGAAACACCAAGCTCTTAGAAATTAAACTGCGCTTTGTCCGACAATGGCAACAAAAATTATTCCAATTATTTGAATGTTCATTTGATAAATATAGAAATGCTTCACGTGCATGCTTTTTTATCAAAAGGATGTACTGAGACAACAACACTCTTCTACCCTTTCTTAAGACATGCGCCGTTTTGGGGTTTTTTATACTTCGTGGATTCCGGTTGACCGAATATGAAGGAAATAAACGTAATCGGGCCCAACATGCAACTTACTCAATATGGCTAATCAATCTCCCTTACCTTTCGCACCGTATAATTACCTTTGGCGAACAACAGTGTTCACTTGCTTCATTGCTCTATTCCAAACAGTTGCGTTCTTCTTCAAAACATCTCGACGGTGGGGCGTGTAAAAAATTAAACAACATAGTAAGTGCGTCAAAATACAAAGGTTCTTTAAAGGGTTGGCTTTTTAGGCAAGAGGGTCCTATAGTAAACACCCCAAGATAACCAGAAGAACCCCAAGATAATCATACAAGTCCAGTTGTCATGCAACGTGATATATAATGTTATATATCATTTTACATATATTTTCCTTCTTGTAGTGATAAACTTCATGGAGTTAGTCAAAATGATTACGTTTATTTCCTTCATGTTTGAAATTAATCGGATTTTCAGAGCTTAAACTGTGAATACGAAAAATGAATACGAACAAGGGAAACAAAAGAGTGCTAGTGTCTCAACATCAGAGTAATTTTTTCTTCTTTTCAAACATCAATAATTCCAATTGCAAATCAATAATGCCATTGACGGACGGTCCTTCTATAAACGGTCGTATTCAGGCTGAACAGAGAACTTATATAATCATATAAGTATACTCTGGTTTACCTTCGTATTGGTCTAAAATTAGACTAATACGAATTCGATATTTTTCGTTGCGTGCGCGTCGACCATGCTAATTGCAGTTTGTTGCTTTCATTTGAACGCTTTATCTGCCGCAGTTGCCGTTAAGGTGGTCTTATATACAAAATATAAAGATTTTATATCTATCGTTTTTCTAAGCAAACGAAAAATCACAGTTCTTCGATTAAATTTTTTAAAACTAACTGGATACATTTTTCAGGGATACTTATACACTGTACACATATTTTTTTCGGATATGAACTAAATAGTTGTATCTCGGTGAGATGCAGTAAAATGGTGACGATTTTTGTCCTGGCGATAAAAGATGCCCCCCTTCTCTTTTTTGACTGAGAATAACGTGGATAGTATTATTGCATCGAAACATTTTCATATTTTTCAAAAGGAAAAAGTATAAGACCACCTTAAGTCGTTAAAATTCACACGCAAGTGACAAATGTAGGAATGTTTGATCGAGAAAGCTCGAAAAAGCCGTCATAGAGTTGTGAGAAATTTGCTGTTATCATGCATTTTCGTAGCCTGCTCCCAGGACACATAGAGCTGTGAGAAATTTGCTGTTATCATGCATTTTTGTAGCCTGTACCAGACTGAATTTTAATTTGCCGCTGAATTTTCGTAAAGGGTGAAATGGAATGTCACTTGATGTGTGAATATACTAGGTTAGACCACCAGGAGGATCGGAAAATAAATCATGCACTACATTAATCATGCATTACTCTAATAAATATACCTATAGTATGTACCTCAACCAGCTTCTGCTTGTACACCCGTCTCGTCGTCCATCATCTGATCCTGCGATGCATAAATCTTTCAACATCTGATCCTGCGACGATCCTTCATCATCTGATCCTGCGACGATCCTTCATCATCTGATCCTGCGACGATCCTTCATCATCTGATCATTTAACGTAGATACAAAAATAGATACTGAATTCGTTACTTTCATTAATTTCCAAGAGAGAAATGCCACTTATGTATAAAGCATTCGGGATAAAATGATCACTCAAAACACGATTGTATACCTTCAACATCTCCTACGACACTCGTCCAAGGCCTTCGCATCGCGCACGCGAATACAAAATGTCATGCATGTTTTGTAGGAAATATTCATTGTTTTCTTCATGCTCCTGAGAAAACTAAAACACTCAACAATTATCTCCTTCTAGAAATACAATTTCTCATGCATTTTCATGTTTTAGGCGCTCTGTGAGCAATATTTTTGTTCCGGACTATTGTCGTTCAAGATGGAGAAACTACAAGTGATGGGGCCCCAGAATCACTTGTATTAACTCCGCATGCACTTGACACGACCAGGTTAACCCATGCAAAAACCGCAATCCGAAAAGTTGAAAATCAAGGAGGAAAACAGAAGAGTGTTCAGCATGTCTCAGTCAAAAAAAACCAAACCATGCATATTTTACTCAAGCATATTTTCACCGAAATCGAGTTTTTGTATTTGCGTGCGTACATGTCCCAAGGCAGCTCCGACGTCTCTTGGTTGCGATGTTTCTGTAAAAATAGAAAACCTCGGTAAAACAAGAAATTCACGGGCAATAAAGCCTAGTTAAACTGAGATGTTTTCAGAGTATTTTTTTGTTTTGTGATAAAACTAATTGTCGTTGGAAGCAAAGGGGAACCACTACAGCACGATAAGATACTTTGGAAGTAGAGAACTACAATATATAATCAGCACATGTCACGTTTGTATAAGGTACGAGTCTTTCCTGTCTAAACATAAGGCTCTAAGGAACGAGTATTCACGATGCGACAACCGCGTCGCATTGCTCCAGCCGGTAAAGTTTCAGGCCATTTATATGAAAAAATTCAGGATAAAATGATAAAAACTATACTTGATTAAAACTATATTTTAGTTTCGCATAACGGCAACGTGCAGTACAAACGTATTTCTTCAAATCACAAATGCAAAATATACTAATACAGAGGGTATAAAACCCCACAATTTTAAAAATTCAGAGGCAGAGGCCTACGATAGCTTGTTTTTGTAAATGAGCGAGTATTTATTTAATAATTTTATATCGCACGGTATATTTTAATAAAAAAATACCTATTATTCGTTGCGAGCAAGCGTTTGTGTTTCGCCTTCCCCATCTTTCGGCGCCGTAGTTCGTTCTGAAATGAAATAAGCAAAGAAACACAAAATCAGGTAACAGCTCACTTGCATTTCACATTTTCAATCAAAATATACAAGATATAGCAGTGAAAACAGTCGGCAAGAATATGCCTGCATTCGCTAATGTCTTCTGGCTATTCAATTCAACACGCCGGGCGATGAATTAATTTGCAAAGCCAAAGATCAAGCGACAAGCCAACAGATCTTTCAACCAAGATGACAAAATATGTACCTGCATGAGCAAAGATTCTTCCAACCTTTCACTATATACTTCCTCGAGTAAGCTTTCCTTTTCCGAAACTACCAAGTCTGACTTCGACGTCGAATCCACCCACCTTTTATCACCCGAAAAACATTCCGATGGACAATGCACTTTACAGATCGATGCACTTAACAGTAAGGCCTGTTTCAAACCTCGTGCTTCTCATTTGCCGAACGCATAAACAACAATGGATAATGATCAATTGTTGTTTTAAATTCGTTTGGCACAGTACAGGGTGTCCCAAAAAAAAACGCAACACTTAAATATGCAGAACATTAATACAGCTCTAAAGCGCAATAGATAAGCACCTCTGGGAATTGAAAATGGCTCTTAATCCTTCATTTAAATTGCTAAAAGTAATTTTAGCTGAACTATGGTGCAAACCCGAACAATATTAATATTCTTGCATACTTATAAGTGGTTGCGTTTTTTTTGAAGCACTTCCCTGCTACAGTTTGACAGATTTGGAGTCTCGATTCGAGGCAATATGTTTTGCATATTTCTATTGCCTTTGCAAGGATTAGCATCAATGGGGATCTTTGATACAGGGTGTATAAAAAAAGACCTTTAGAAATCAATCTATTGTTATCATTTAAATGACCATCACTGTGGTAAGCCAATGGATGTATGAAATATTGCCAGCTTTATGCATATATTACATATCTTTGTTACAAGCACAAAAGCCTTTCTGCTCCTTCTGATAACTTCTAAAAGCAATATTCTGCACAATAATTCATGGTCAAAAGAGCTTTTATCGTGCAGATTTATATAAAGACGTAAAGTACAGCTGTGGTACAAAACCGTTGGTTTGTTGATCGAAATCCACCGGTGAAAAGCACAACCTGGCTTGAACAACGCCGGTGCGAAATAATTCGTGCCATGCATTAGATTTTATTCGATTGTGCATGTTTGCAACCCGTGGGCTTAGGAAATTGATCAGGCATTTAAATTATAATAGTTAATTTCTTATGATCTTTTTTTATACACCCTGTATAATTAAAGTGCGAACTGTGTTTTTCAATACTCAAGAAAGAATGTGGCTTTGGTTTGTCAGGTTGACAGGTTAGGAAAAATACTGTAAAAACAAAATCTTGTTTTATTGAAAACCAGGATGGAAATGGCATTTTTTATGCTTTGGATCGCGGTTGGTCAGTGGTAACTACCATGAGCAAAGGAACCAGTGGTGGCGTGATGATGTCAATCTGCCAAGCCAAAAATGTTTTTGCTTCAAAAGATTGGGGGAAAAGTTGGAGCACTTCCTCTGAGAATTATTATATAGTTCAGTGGGGCCACCACTGTGGGGAGGGGAGGGGTGGGAGAGTGACGCCCATAACCTGTAACTCCGATGGATTGCTCACGTCCGAAGTCTCATAAAAACAGGACAAGATCGTGAACCACAATTTTTATTTTACGTAAATATGTGCGATATAAATTATAGGTGCAAAGCACAAGCTTTTTGTTACACGAACGAACGAATGAGTGTAGAGAATGAAGCTTCTCGTCTAAGAGCATCGTGAAAACTGAATGGCTAACGATGTATTCCCGACATTTTAACCACAACTAATCAATGCCAGTAAAAAACATTATCTCGGCAAGGTTTACGATAATCGGCGACGATCAATTGTCTGTGATCAATGAACAGTACCACAAACAGTAGAAACTTCTGGAGCCAGTTGTATAAAAGACTAGTTAACTTTTAACTGTATTTAAGGAAAGAATTGGCCAATCAGAATTGCATATTTCTGAGTTAATAGGAATTTAACAATTCAAAATGTAGTTAACGAGTTTTATACAACCACCGGCATCTGATAATTAAAGCTCTCTGGCTCGGTTTCATTGAGTGTTATCATAAAGTAGATCAACCGACCCCAGTATTGACCGTCACCTAATATAACACTCAAGAAAACCCAGCAATGTTTATGTACAGTTCAAATTATAATACAGTTCCCTCAGATTCTGTCACAGACTCGGTCCTATATTCGTCGGTCGCACTAGCGTCAAACGTCTCATTAGTATGCAAACGTTCTTGTTCTCTTCGCCGCTTGTTAACATGTCTCTCTCGTGATCTTGGCGGCTTATCACGAGACAACTTATGTTTTCGCCTCCCTGGGAAATATTGTTCATTTAGTTTGATTTGCAGTGACTGAGGATTCTCATGCGTAGAATTACTGTCAAGTAGTTCCTCCCCAGTGCCCTGGTAGAGATATGTCTTCGTATTAGAGAAAGGAAAAGTATTACGATGATTTGACGTTGAAGCTAATGAGCTGGTACTGCTGTTCATCGAACACACTCCCGACGAATGACGGCCATCATAGGATCCATCACGATGTTCCTTACTCGAACCACTTTCGGAACATGATGTTTGTAAGTCGGAAGGTGCACGGGAATCCGAAGACGTCACGTACGTTGACGAAGACCGAGGTGACTCATTTGGTTCATTCTCCGTCATTTGCACATAGTCCCGGTTGTCTGGATCTGTAGCAGCGTATGAATCAAGAACTACAGTCCCGGACGTTTTGTGACGCATAAAACAGGGGCATCCTCTGCGTGTGATTATGTGTAATATTGCCATGGAGATCAAGGTTGCTAGAACCATTGTACACGCGGCTGTGAATATCACTGCACTAACTAGGGTCTTGTGAGTTATATTTTCATCTCCTAAAAAAATTATAGGAATTACTCAAAAATTCGTTTGGTCAACAATTATTGTCTATTTTTAGAATAAATTTGAACGCGCATTTTCCAGATTGCTTTGGAATAATGATTCCTGAAGCTCGCTAAAACTGCGAGGTCAACCGTCGGATGTTTTGTCTATATATGCTCACGGCCACGGTTTCTCTCGAACATCTATCTCTTTTTTAATGAAGTCTGTATCTATGCAATACACTTTGTTTTCTGTGTATTTTACCCAACTGATGACTTTTCACGGGATATTTTATGAAAACGTTGTTTCCATGCATGTATCTACTTGATTGTTCAGCACTCCCAAGCTCTCTGAACATGATACTGTCATTCTTAAACTGTTCTCGAGTTAAGGTAATTTTCACCCGTTTAATCCAATTGTTATGACAAGAGACAGCACTCAGTTGATAAAAAATGTTTGGAAAAGAATTTGGGTTGGTTTACATACCTGATGAATCAGACTTTTCCCTGAAATCTTTAACGACTTTTAACTGACTACTCATTTCAACAGACCCTTCATCGTTAGACACCAGACATTTGTAGTTCCCAGTGTCCGCATAGCCTGCATTTAGTATGATGAGATGTTGAGCATTTTGTTCCAATCGAAGTTGCAGGTTACTTGATGTAAAATCAAGTATTTTACCATCCTTGTACCAAGTGTATTTTGGTCTTGGCCAAGCATTCGCTGCACATACAAAAACTGCTGCGTCATTAATCAGGATCACTTTGTCTAACATTTGGTGCATAGCCACTGGTTTGCCTGTAAAATTGTAAAGGGTTTGCCTATTTAAATGATGGATTTTATCTTTTGTGATAAGAATCAAACGCTGACACACAGTGTATTATTATTATTACCCGCAGAACGGAAGGAAGGCACTGATGGAATTCCACTTTTTGTGCAAGTGAAAAGTGTTAAAAAAAATAAAGTTATACCTATGACATTCAGTGTGAAAGTCGTATTTATCACGCCAGCTTCACTTCTTGCAAAACATCGATACAAACCAACATCGCTGTGTGATACATTTCGTATTATAAAGGTGAAACCATTCAAATCATACTGCCTTCGAAAATGCGGGACTTTCACTTTTCTGAAATATATTTCTGGTTCTGGATGACCGCTGGCAGAACAATTAAAATGAATATCATCGCCAAGATTAGTTACCAGATCCCCAGGTGTACTCGTAAATTTGGGAGAAACTATGAAAGAAAAAAGATTCAATTAACCTTGAATTAAAATTTTATACTCTGGCAATAAATAAACGTCATATTTTCTCAGAAAGAAATCCCAGTAGAGTTAGTGAAAATGACAAAATGATGAAATACTATAAAACAAGGTGCCACAAATTACCATAAATGCGTAGTCTTGCAGTGCGTGATGGGATACGTTCTTTCCCAGCGATAACAACACATTGATATGCTCCACTATCTTTGGCATCAGTGACGTCATTCAAGTACAAGATACTCTTATAGAACACAAACTTATCTTCCACCTGAGACGTAAAGTTTGAATTATTTAGTCTGAAGCCCACACAAACAATGATGTTCAACCGTCTTTGAATCTTTCATAGGAACAAACCACGAAAGCTGACTAACTACTTGGGAAAATTAGACCGTTTAGCAGCCTGGGCGGATTCAGTCTTAGTCAAAATAAATTACAACAGATCATATTTGGATATATTTCAAACAAAAATGCCTTAACATAATTTCATTCGTAAATTTAAATTCTAAAATATTCATATAGGTATTATCGTGAGCAAATTCTAAAATATTCATAAGCATTGGTATTTAGATACTTTAAATTTAAAATTTGGTGCTTTATTAATTTATTTTGACTAACGCTGCATGGGACGCTGCTGACGTTCGGGATATTTTCTAAAAAACCAAGGAAGCAGCTGAGCTTGGCTTCGAGCTTGGCAGTGCATGTCAGTACTCAGTAGTCTTATCAAATGTGGTTTAAGCAACCGCCGAAATAGACACAAAAAACCATTCTTACGTAGGGTCGAAACGTCAAAACGTCATCTTCTATGACGATTTTTTGTGTACCTGGATTAAATAAATAAAGTATTGTAGTCTTACCTGAGTATATATCGTGGATTTGTCCATATCAATATTTTTCATATTTTTCTGCCAGAGTATTTTTATCCCTTGCAACGAGCCATTCTTGACTGTACAACTCAGTCGTACATCATCTCCTTTCATAGCAATCTGGGATTCGGGATGCTGATATATCTCAGGACGGGATGAGTCTAGAGTTTTAAAAATCTCATTTATAAACATGAGCCAATTGTGTTTAGCGCACTGACGTATACTAGATTTAGTCAGTGGTTCAGCTCTAATACAGGTCAGTGGTTCAGCCTCTGGTATTACTAGTGGCAGTGCATGCGTTTCATTTATTCCAACTGCGCATGTAGAGTGTATTTGCATAACATATTAATATGGAAGACAGTTGCGTGAAAATTTTAGCATTATTTTACCACTATCGACACACAAGAGTATTTTAGCAGTTGTTAATATAATACTGACCACACATTAGATCTTTCGTGGGTATCTTTGTAAACTCGATGCCAGATAATTTCTTTGGTCGATTACAAGTAAACCCAATTGAACGAGAAAAACTTTTGGTTTTTAACCACTGAGAAAACCAACGTAACTTACAACCGCAATACAACACCTTACTGTTTAGTTGTCTAGATAATATAGATAAATAGAAATATAATGGAATTCATTAATTAATCTGGACTCCCCCTGACACAAAATATATATGATTCAAGTACTTACAAATCTTTTAGTTTTTGTAGTGAGGTAAAAGCGTTTTTCGTTATCTCTATGATAGGATTATTCTTTAAATCTCTATAAAACAATATTTCTCGTCAGACGTCAGCGATCAAATTCTATTCGCAAACAAGATTAAAACCTGATAACTTACATTTCTTCCAAAGTTTGCAATTTTTCAAATGTGGATTTCTCCACAAGCGACAGCCTATTACCACTGAGATCCCTAAAAAACAGTAATTTAAAACCAATAATTCAAAATATGACATTGCATGATGGTATGTATACGACCGAAGTAAATACCATACTTACAAAATTTTCAGTTGTTGAAGGTGGGGGCTTTTAGAACCACCATAAGAAATGTCAAATATTTCGTTTAAACTAAAATTTCTAAAGACGTAAAAAAGAAGTGAAATCAATTAAACATTGAAAACCAAACAGTCATAATAGTTGTTACAGTATTTGAAGTACAGTACTGTATAAATAACCATAATAAGTTAATAACCATAATATAACCATTATATTACTGTGTGAAAAACTTCGAATTATTAATACCATCGCAAATTGTTGTCTTGTTTTATAAAACTCATATCTTAAGTTTACAAGTTGTTGCTTTTTGGAGCATGTTTCTTCCTATATTAGAGTGTAACTTAATTTATAGATAACTTACAAAGTGTTTAACTCATTCAAATTCAGAAAGTTGCCTCCGTCTCCAAAGCTAGCGTCACCAGCAAATAAAACACGCTTTAGCTTGTTTTGAGCTAAATTTCTAATAAGGAAAAATACAATTAGGAACTAATTCATCAACTTAGAACTGCAGAAGCACATTATTTTGATGGTGGATTTCTTACATGTATTTCAACATGTGACAACAGTTTGCCTTCCAACTCTCAGCGGAGATATTAACAATCTTGTTGTTCTGAAGATATCTGAAAGAAAAAGAAATTCAAAAATTAAACATTATGAAAATGATTTTGTCAAAAAAACCCCCGACAAATAACTCACAAATATTCCAAACTAAGCATTCCAAACATCCATTTTTTCTCAACACTTTCGAGTAAGTTTCCATTCAAATATCTAAAACGAATATCAATTATATAAATGCTACATTTGTTTTAAAGAAAGAAGAATAAAAATAACAAGTTTTCTATCTTATTTTCTTTCAAATGACGAAACAACTTACAAGTGCTTTAGTTTCAGTTTCGTGAACGCAGCAATTTCGAAGGTTTTGATTCTATTATTAGATAGTTTCCTAGAAAGATTGGACAACATATAATTAATATACAGCATAACACATGGCATAGGTCTCATTAGATTCGACATCAAACTACGTAGGCACACTGTTTCGTAAAAGCATGTGAAAAATATGGTGAAACCCATTTTTCGTATAGGCGCATGAATGTAAATCTAAACATATTACTTTTAATTAATGACCCCCAAAAAACGAGGTTATATATCATGTACACATATGATATAACGACTTGTAAAGGTGAAAATCCAGTCATGCCAAGGCCATGATTCAATCATAAAGTATTAGTGTAAATTGTACTTACAAAACTTCAACAGCAGGGACCATATTTGAAAGAGCGAAACTTTTAAGCGTATTAAGTTGGTTGCTACTCAAATCCCTAAAAAGAATAACATACTAATGCTAAAGCAGAGAATGGTTACCAGGCCTGTAGCTCAGGCACAGATGAGATATGGATCTATATCCATCAGCAGCTGAGGAAAGCTGGGGGGGGGGGCAATGTCCCTGTTTGAAAAGAAAATTGACATGATGCAGCTACCAGACTACCAGAATGCACCAAAAAAGCAACCATCAGCAATTTTTTTAGCAAAAAATCACTTACTTAATTAATTAACTCATTTTCTAGTTTTTAAAATAATGAAACTTGATTTTGATTTTTTAAAATAATGAAATCCAAACATGATTTTGATCTGACAACCATTTTGCCTGCTTGTCTTGTGTTCAAGAATATTAATGACAAATAATTTAATTTGGTTACTTACAATATTTTTAAAGATGGACACATAATATGTGGCAATTCTGTTAGATTATTTCCATCAAGTTGCCTAGTTGAAGAATAAAGAATAATAAAGATAAAGCAGATATATGTAGAAGTATTGCTTACCAAAAATCATCCACTACAGTCTGTTTCATCCGTATACAAATCTTCAGGTGGTGAAGATTGAAACCACCTGAAGATTCTTATACATATGAAACAGACAGTAGTGGACCATTTAAATTAAAGTATGCCGATTGGGTAAGAATAATAGAAGCACATGCAATAAAAAAATTACATGTAGATATACTAACAATGTTTGCAAACTTTGAAGATCTTCAAATGCAGTAGGAGATATAATTACAATTTCATTCTTGCTCAGATATCTAGAAAATTTTAAATATTGTGCAATTGAGTTCTGAGGCATAACAAACTATGTAAATGTTTTTCATGATGGAGTTGAGTTTAGTCATTCATCCGACTAGATTGTAAATTTGTAAAGTAAAATGATTACAACTTACAATTCTGTTAGACTTGTAATATCTTTGAAAGTTTCATTGCCAATACTTTGAATTAGATTTTGACTGAAATCCCTAATTATTTAAAAATACAATAATAAATGACAAATTGAACAAAACCAGTAAACACTGTTGACAACAAAACTATAAAACTAATGGTGTTCACAAATAAACACATGTCACACTCACAGTTTGGTGAACTGACTCCAATTTCCATATAGTGATTTCAATTTATTTCCCTTTCTGAAGATAGAAGTATAAACAAAGTAAAATTAAAATGATTACAAATTCTGTAGACCATCATCTAACGTTAAAAAAATTAACACCATATTTTATTCTTTCTGATTATCATTGAGCTATAAACTTACAGATGTAATACATCTAGAGATTTTGGAAACTTCCCAAGATCAGCTACATTTGAAATGTCATTATCATTTAGATTTCTGGAACAGGAAACACGTTAAAACTGGATTAAAAACATTGAATCAAAAAAAGTTATATGAAAATCATGAGATAGGAGAAACTTGTGTGCCTTACAATTCAATCAAATTTGGAAATTTCAGAAAAGTTCCATCCTGAAATGACGTTAACTTGTTGCCACTGAGGTCTCTAAACAAAACATAATTTGGAAAACATCATAACGGGGTTGTTGGTTGTACATGTAAGCAGTGTAAGTAGTCTATCTATTATTTCAACAAATTCAAAATGTGAAAAATCCCGGTTAGGCTTTCAACTCTGTGCTCCGTAGTTGTTTAGGTTTAAAACACTCAAATAAGTGAAATAACAGAGACGGTTTGATGATCGGTGGCCTAACAATTTTTAAATACTCTGCCTCGCGCAAAGAGATATTTATTTTCAACCAGTAGGTGAAATTACTTTAGATTAGCCTGGGAATATCTGATTAACACTGTTAAGACGGAATTCCTGGCGTGCTGCAACCATAATTTTTATACGTATGTAGACAATTATTGACAATTATACGACCAAACAAGATTAGAGATGAACAGGAGAATAACGAAAACAACAATAAAAGGCAGTTTTAGATTGTTTCTGGATGTAGTCCTAGGATTTATATGCTGAGGTACTGATTTTGGAAAATTCTCCAGTTTTCATCCTTTCCAAACAAAATCGTTTTTTAATCTCTTGGCAATGTCAATGGTGTTTTTCTTTGGGGCACTTGAAACTGATTTATGTTTGCATTCAATGGAGAAAAAAATTCGTACAAGTTGGATGATGGAGTTAAAATTATACAGCCCTCAATAAATAAGCTCCGATTAGCATATGCCGCCATTTTTGGTGTACTTTTTTTTTAAATCGTGAGCGTAAGATCTCGTAACGAGTTTCTTTAATCTATTCTTCAAACGGTCTATTGATTCTAAAAAAATGCTTTCATGTTGTTGTCATTTTTAAACCCATTGGAAGTACCTAATTTGAAAATAATTCTATTTTACATCCAAAACACGTCAGTTCTGAAAAAATAGTCATTTCTGCTTGCCAGACATGCAAGAGCCTGCCGAGGGATAGTAAACATGATCAAATATTTGTCAAAAAATTGCAATAGATAATCGCTTTATACCACGCAAAACCTTTTATAGCGAAAATCTATGCCCCGAAGCCCTATTTAGAATTTGACGTAAAACAGGCAAATGTTCCATATTATGGAATTAGAACCTCGAACGAAATCATCGAACGAACGCTTTGGAATGTACACGGGTAATGCCATAATGCGATTATTCAAATACGATTGATTGGAAAAATATAGCGTTCCAACTGAGTTCAGAATTCTTATGGTTAACACGGGGGAAGGACACCCTACCGGTTCAATTGTCACAGAGGACCATCTAATTAAATAAAATAACAAAGTGTTTGGTTCAAAATTAATACTCTAGTTGTAAGATATAAACAAAATGATTTATAAGAAAACGTTCGTTATTTGACATACGGAAACACGTATAGGATCATTGATGGATTACTTTGAAAAAACGCGAGGGGACCGTGGTTAATATGACCTCCCATAGAGATAAGACACGCAGAAGGATGGTTTAGGAACGGTTTATAGATGGCGAAAATTAGATGCCCATAGTCCACGTGTTGAATATTTTAAAAGCAGAGATTAGTGTATTTCAGTCCAGTCAACGTAGCTATTTATCGTTTATAATACGATCGCGAAGTTTGTGTTATGTTCCAAGACAACCTCAGGAAAGTATTAGTGAACGTTGAAAGGAATTTAAAATTAAAGACTCGTCAACAAGCTGTGAATGACTTAATTCAAGCACAGTTCCTCTTACAAAATTCATGACTTTCGTTGTCATGCAAACTATCCTACGGCATTTAGAAACATAAATCGGAAAATCAACGACACAGAACAAACCTATTTATCAAATCAACCTTTTGGGTTATTCGTATAATGTTTGTGTGGAAAATTAACGAGTTAGTCGACAAATTATTGGATATTTATATAACTCTTTGTGATAAAAAGCACTCTAAAACTATGTTCTCAAATATTGGAACAGGAAACATAAATCTTTAGAAAACAGAGCTCAAAATATTTCAAACATCTACGCTCCTACCGGCTTGCTTTTTATTCTTACCTACACAGCACGAACTCTAAAGAATATTTATAAAGTATCTTTATTAATACGGCAAATAAACCAACACATTGACATTGTTTACCAGCTGACAAATTCGGGCCATTTATACAGCGTGGAAGGGATAGTTTGTTTTTTATAAAATCAGTAACCTGCCAGTATCAGCTGTTGCTACATGAATTCAAAATTAAAACGAGTGCGACAAATGCGCCTCCATTCTCAGCGGGTGATGTCCAAATCTCAATATAGTCGGGCCTTTGACTTTCATAAAATAAAACGATGCACGATTGTGTACCAATTTCGAGCAACGAAAGCTCTAGACGCATTTAGCCATGTTTAATGCCACACTAAGAGGAATCATCGCTTCTAATTTGGCTTGTCATAACATTACAGCATATCAAAATAATAACCCTGCCGCAAATAAGGCCTCGTTTAGAAGAAAGCGGCAGCGAATAAATAGCTTTAAAATGGATTAATTTGCTTTTAAGAACGCCCCGAACGTACACTTAACACGACAGGCTATGTATAGGTGTAGTATTATATCATTTTCGGGTTGTTTTCTACCCCAATTTGTGTTATTGAAACACGAGTACATCTGCTTGCTCTATTTAATAAACGAAGCAAAAGGGACAAACGATAAGTGGACTGAAATATGATGTATAAAGGTTAAGCGAAGTGTGGAATAGAAGGCGGGCTTTGTACACTACTTAAATACTACACTGTATTGTCGAAAGAGAAAAGGGTTTTTAAAGCGTGTACGATAATTATTATAATGTAGCCATTGCTGTGTTGATTCAATTGACGAACCTATCTTGCGATAAGGTCGACCTCAAACATAGATAAGACATCAAACGCGTTGAAATTTCTTATCAAATACAACTCGTTTATTACAACATTCATTGCTCTCAAATACCCGAAGCCGATTAGTAATAAATTATTAAAAGGCTGACAACAACTTACAGCATTTTCGACTTGTATTTATTTAGCAAGGTATCATTCAAAACCAATAAATCGTATTCGTAAAACGATAAATCGTTCATAAAAGCGGTGGTGTATTTTCTTTTATAACCTCGCATGAACTTTTTCATGTTCTCGTTTTATGTGTTGATTTCTCGACTTTGAATGATATATGTCCCCACGAGCATGCATCTCATGTGAGACAAACATTAATTTACACAAGACAGTGAAAGTTGACACTGCAAATTAATGTATCAAGCAAACGTACGACAGATACACCAACATGAATGTGTATATATACACAATATATAAAAGAAAACCATGACATCAAATATCGAGAACGTTTGTACTTACAAATTTGTTACATCTTTTGGAAGCCATTTAGGAATTTGTAGCAAATTTCGTCGGCTACATTTGATATTCGTCCCTTCACACTGACAGACGGCTGGGCATAACTTTTGTGCAGAAAGTACAGTAAAGTAAACAGAATATAGCAACAGGAAAGTCCACATAGCGATGACCGATTATGATTTTATGGACAGTGTCTTTGCGAAGATATAAGAGTGTCTTCTTCTCACAACGGTGAAGCCGTAAGACTTCATTTGAGTCTCTCACAATGCCCAACACTGTTGGAAACTCAGCACAGGCAAACACATGCAGATCTCACAATTTGACTCCGCGTTCTAGAGCCTATCAAATCAAGGCTTCATACTGTGCGCGCTATACTCGTCACTCAAACGCATAATGCAACAAAATTGCACACAGGCTGGTGTTCTGCGATTTGATTGGCTAAGATCAGGGTGAGACGACAGATATTAAATGCGTGCATCACCAGTACATCAATTATGATAGCCGGGATATAAAAAAACTGAATTCTGATACTGAGGTCTGACAAATACTCATTTAACATTGGAAACGGAAGTATACAAGAAAAAAAACAAGAGTTATGATAGCTTAGCATTATTTTCAAGCATGTTTTAAAAATTGTGTAAACTGTGTTCATCAACCGCCACGTCTCCTCTCGTTTTTAGCAAATATAGCATTCGGAATTTTCTACCTTTCTGATAAATATCGTTGCTCCACAATAATAATATATTGATAAAAAACACTTTTTTTACCAAGAATAATTAATAATATTTAAAAAATGTGGGGTAGGATGGGAGAAAATTCGGTTGTCATGAGTGTTCTTCGCCGCGAGCTCCGTTTTAAATGTCTATGAAGTCACTGAATTCCTGCCCTTTGAGGAAATATGACAATTCTTAGTATCTTAGTACGCAACAAAGAAAAGTAAAAGACAGAAAAATGGGAGAAATAACGATTATGGTTAATAATTTCTTTATAAAGTCGCAGAACAGCGGACGCATATACAGAGTACATCGATGATCGATCAGGAGTCGTTGAAACTTAAAGCATACATATTAGTCGATTGATTCAATAATGTCTGCGTGCCGTGATGAAAAATAAATGGTAGATGCAACAAGTCATTGATTAGGAGGATTTATTAAAAGGCTATAAGATTGAGGTCTGCCTCCGTTTAGGATCTTGTAAGTGGCAAAGATCTACAATTAAGAAGTAGGATCCTTCCGGTCTTGGTACAAACGAAGAAAAATATGTGGCCTGGCTTCCACTGGAATCTTTTTCAAAATCCATACTATGAGTAAGTACTATACCAATGTATTTCCATATTATACTCCATTGTCTGGAAATGACATGGATCAAGATTTTCCATATTATTTCCAACGAAGATCAATGCTGTTTTCATAATATGGATTTCGGAGAAAATTTCTATTGTTCCTTTTAACCACTCATATATGGTGCGTTCTAGTTGATTCTTTGACCCGATTCTGAAATCAGTTCTGTAATGAAAACCCAATAAATGTGTCATTTTTTAGACTATATCGCTACGTTCTTGGCACAAAATAGGTGGGCTCGTGAAGAGTTACAAGCTGAAAGAGATGGTAAATACTTATACCAGCAATTTACAGAGGAGCAGATTAGATCTCTTAACACATAAGTAGTTTTATGTGAGGCTATTCAATATGCTCATCTTTAGATACCAGATGTGCTATCCGAGTCTTGGTATAAACACATGCATGATTTGTCAGGTTGATTTAGAAGCTAGCTTTAGAAGTGACGAATGTTGGTGGTACTTAATGTTGTCGTCAGGTCGACGTTTGCCGCAAATAGTTTGCAATATCACTAAGGTGTATTTGAATCGATCCGACAAAACGTTGTGTTCAACTCTTCCTTGGCGGCAATATATTGCCGCTTTCATAAAGCGCGCCCAGGTAAACTCCCATCTCAAACATAGCGCATGGTATTTCTACAACTTCGTCCCAAGATGAGTCCTGATATGATGCCAGTTTCCATACCCCCCTCACCTTTCCAGAGTTCACAATTTGCAGTGACGACTCTATCACATCAAAGCTGACATGTCAATAATTATAACCCCAGTAAGTGGAACATCTTCCATTTTAACGTCTGTTCACCGAGACATCTTGTCCCTTCGCCTGCAGAGTAAACCGCATGAAAAATCTCATTATTATTTTTCGAAATATTTTCTCTGCTAGCTAGGGTGCTGAAGTGCGGTCGAGATTTGACCATATTTGCTAGATAACAATCTTCAAGGAAGTTTTACCTAATTAAAAGGGCAAGGATTATTTCAAACGATCGCGACGCATAATGTATCACATGGGATGACTCTGGTGTACGTATATCACACCATGCATGGAAGTACAATTAAAATGCTCTCAATCATTTTTGCGCTTCACTTTGTCATATAGGATGACAGAGTAAACAACGAGTTTTTACTTCAATTCACCTCCAATGTCACACTTTAACTCGCATCAGTTTCATGAAACTATTGAAACACTCTACGGTTTCCAGAATATATGCAATGCGTTCCGTTCATTTCGGTTTTTTCTTTGAAAATAATTTCAGGTCAACGTCGCTTGAACGCTTCCTTGCATAAATTTTCAACGCATTTGGCACAAAAATTATTTATTTATTTATTTGAAATCTTGTCTTTTAACAGTTTTAATATCTATACACAATAATCAGGATATCACAGCCACAGGATAACTCAATTTCTACAATAATGTTGACCTCTTATTCAAGAAAAAGTTTGTACTAGAGCCAGTGGGTCGAATTTATCCTCAAATATTGTTTTGTGCTAAAATATACCACCGCCATTCTCGCTGTGCGCTCACCTTTTCTTTCAACATGCCCCCTCAAAGTTCCGGAGGTTCGTGCTGAGCGATCACTATTGCGCAGCCAACATGTTCTTTACGCTGTACATTGCTGAAATATGTATTAGTTGGTCAGCCTCCCCCTTCGTTAATCATAGTACAGTGCAATAATTCAGTTCAGTGGATGTAATAAGAGATGCTCTGAGATTGTCGTAACGATGACGTCTGGCCGACGCCCCATTATAGTTTTCAGGGCCAAACCAAATAGGCTTATACTCTGCATTATCATTTATCAGAGGATTAGGGCGGTAAGCAGTATGCAGAACAGAATAGAACATTTAGCATTTAGTGTATCTCCACAAAAGAATTAAGAAGATAAAATGCCTTTCTTGTGTTTCTTTTCTTGTGTGTCGACTCCAGTTGTTTGTAGCAGGAATAGCTTGTGCCAAGACAACTTCAAGGTGATGATTTTCATCCTTTCATAGCGCCTGAAAAAAAAAATTAACGGTGCGGCTATCCATATTATAGCTCTAAACTATAGCTATGTTCCATCAAAACACTGCGATCCCAACTTACGCTCGTGGGTAAATTCCTCTACGGTGGGGGATTATTGCATCTGGGTAAGGAATACCTCCCTGCCCATTGATACTACGTCTACATACTCACCTAAAATGATTAATGGACTACTTGCTCGTAATGTTTTGAAATCTGTGTTTTGCTAGAACCAGAACGATATAAACAGCCCTAAACACAGAGTAAATAATAGATCTTTTATTTACTTTGTGCCTAAACTTTTACCGCATTTTCATGGCACCTCCACCACCGCCTTTTCTCTGCATTATACTCACACAAGATGAAGTACGTCATTAAGCGTTTTCAAAGATGGCCGCTCACTCAAATGAAAAAGGTAAAAGCGTTTCGTTTACGTTTTCAAAGACGAAACCAGCTCCAAAACTTGTTCAAGGAAACAAAAAATGTGGATACGATATAGAAGAGGCTGAATCGGATAAAGATTTTCTACATTCTGCCGAAGGGAAGGTTTTAAAGAGGTATATATGTGTGATAGTGTTTTATGTATATACTGATTGGCTTTCATTTCTTTCGACAATTCCTGCCTTTAATATTATTTTACCCTTTAAAATCGTAGAAAACTAGTTTTGGCTTTGCTTTGGGCACTATTTACATACTGGGGAAGGAAGGAGATTATTCAGCTCAATGGAAAACAAGATTTTTTAAATGTCTTTGACGTTTACGGGCCATGTCGATAAAAAATAAAAATAATTCATATTGACACACAAAACATCGAATCGTCATTATCATCTGACTGTACCCACCCACTGATGGTCCACCATAAATAAAACGTCTACCATAGCAGCAATTCCTCAAGGTTTCTTAATTAAATGTTGTATTTTGTTGCCACTCGTAGCTTAAGTAAAAACTTGCCTAACCACCTATAAAAGGCTATAATGCCAATTCGGCAATGTTATTGGTGGCAATGTGAATATGTGATTATTAGGTTCACAGACCACTATCATATAGTACGCCTCATCAAATACCAGATAAAACCATTTTCTCTTACGACCTGACCTGTCAAAAATCAATATATTAGGCTAGCATACAGTGGACATTGGTACAAATTTGCAGTGTGGCAGTCATGTCTGTTGCTTTTGTAAATTATATTTAATTAAACATTTAATAATTACATACTTTAAGATATACATATGCATAAAATATAGATAAAAGTAATTTGTGTCTGCCAACGGTCTCTAATTTACTGTTTTTAACTTAAAGTAAAAACCCAAAGGCAGCAGTTAAAGAACTAGTGATTCCATGCCGTAGTCGAAATGATGTGTTGTTAGCCAGAGTAAAGAATGAAGCAGGAAATACATTGGATAAACAGGCAGCTGAGGAAATTATTAAAGGTATAATTCGGAGTTGCTACTTGACATGATTGGAAGAATGAGAGAAAGTTTAAGCTCCTGGCATACAACATTGAGCTAGACATGACCATTGTACCAACCCCTATCAACAGTTCATTGGTAGGCTGTTCTTCTAGATCATTCATGGCTTATGTCAATTAATTACCTCATTGCTCTATACAACCCAACCTAGATTTGACAAATGCTGAGAATGTTGAAAATAAGATAGAAAATAATTTTGCAATCCCATTGTTGGCAAGAACACATTTGGCAACAAAAGGTGAAACAACAAGTGATGCAGGAAGTTCCACCATCATCGAGGACGAGGTTTGTACAATTTTTAATCAGATTGGTTTAGTAAATTACTATCATTTATTACAATATATAATTTTTTAGAGCACCTTAGAAGACTATGATGCTGTTCCAGTCACATCGTTTGGAGCAGCAATGCTCAGAGGAATGGGTTGGAAGAAGGGTGAGGCAATTGGGGGGACAAATAAAGGATTGACAGTGCCAATAGAATTTATTCCTCGCTCCCAAGGACTAGGCCTTGGTGCTGAACGACGTCATGAAGATGGGGAAAAGAAACGTAGAAGAAAACCTGGTGATACAAAGTCATCTGAGGTAGTGTGAATAGATTATATGCTAACCAAATTGTGTGATGTATATGTTTTAAATTCTAAAAAGTGTTATTTATTAAGTATTCAGGTGCGATAATCGAAAAGAATGGTAGAGTTAGACATTTCAAAGGTTTGGATGAAAAATTACCTGAACAATCTGATCAAGGTTTGTATATTGCAAGTTTAGTTTTTTATATACCTTAAACCTGATCTTGATCTTAATGTGTATTTATAATTATCAACATTTTTTCCTTTAATTAACAGGTAAAACATTTTCCAAAGGTGGTTATATTGTTATAGAGTATGGAGCACATAAAAACTTGGGGGCCAAGGTTGGTGTATTGAAAGACCCAAAGAAATATATTAAATCAACAAAATAGACCAATTGCGAAACTTAGTAACCGCGCCTTCGCATAACATGGAAGCGAGGCTTATTATGCAAAAAACAATATTTGTATTTTTTGCCGTACAAAGCTATCCGCCGAGTTATATCCCGGTTTTCGCCTTTCGTTTACATATTTTTTGATACCTTTAAAGCTCGGTTTCATTGTTGTTATCATAGTTTTCAGGTGAGGGAGTTTTGCCTTTCATTTGAGGCGTTTTTGTGATGTTTTCATTAATTTTTTCGGCTGCTTTCGTCGGGGAAATATGGAAAAGGCCGACACAAACTCAGGTAAAAATTCAGTTTTTTCCAAACTATTTCGTCTCAAGTCTTGAAAATTTATTTCATTTTTTTCCCTCTTATTTGTGCAAAATTTGGCGATATATATTTGGTGCAAAATCTATGTTTTTGTGACAAAAATTGTTGAAAACTAAATGAAAAGTGACAGTCAGATTTTATAATTTCACACCTAATGACTGAAATGGTTCAAATTTATTCACAAATATCACTATATTTTTTATCTTTATACCAGAGTAATACTGTGAAAATGGCAAAAAGTAACTAACTGAAATGTTTTTGTTTATTTCGCTTTAAAAAAGTACAGACGATGCATGGCTTGCATACCGACATGAAGGCCGAATTTTATTTAAAAGTCGAATTCGAACGCATCTGACGTTCTGTATATTTTGTGTCACTACAAAACACTATCACTAAACACTATCTACTACCATGCAATAGATGTTTTAAATAAGGATTAACCAGGAATACTTTAAAAGGAAAGGATTCCGTTCACCATCGCATTATAAAACGGAAAACACTTCCGAACTTCGGGGTTGTTTTTTTCGCCTTCGGCTTTGCCATCATGTAAAGGCATATCTTAAAAACGCTGCTGCTCGCATTGTGGCTACCTTTATAGTATGATATTGTGGGAAAAGAAATATTAAATGGTAATTCAAAATAGAGAATGATATTATGTCTTGGTAATAAGTATTTTACTATCCATGTCATGCATGTGTGCCAAGTTGAAGAGTTGTTTTGCTTTTCAGTCGGCATCACGTCACATGTATTGTAGTCTATATACACAGGGAAAATAAACCAAAAAACTCCGTTGTATATTTTATCTCCGATTGTTTCTGTCAACAGAGTTCTGCTAATTTTTTCCTGAGCTGTAAAATTGCTGTGAAATTACAGCTTATCGATCGATAAAATTGGTGTAAAATAATTTTAAATGAGAAATGTAAACATGTTGGTTGTTCGACCGTGACTTTTCAATAATCCTTGTCACAAAAACATAGATTTTGCACCAAATATATATCGCCAAATTTTGCACAAATAAGAGGAAGAAAAATGAAATAAATTTTCAAGACTTGAGACGAAATAGTTTGGAAAAAACTGAATTTTTACCTGAGTTTGTGTCGGCCTTTTCCATATTTCCCCGACGAAAGCAGCCGAAAAAATTAATGAAAACATCACAAAAACGCCTCAAATGAAAGGCAAAACTCCCTCACCTGAAAACTATGATAACAACGATGAAACCGAGCTTTAAAGGTATCGAAAAATATGTAAACCAAAGGCGAAAACCGGGATATAACTCGGCGGATAGCTTTGTACGGCAAAAAATACAAATATTGTTTTTTGCATAATAAGCCTCGCTTCCATGTTATGCGAAGGCGCGGCTACTAAGTTTCGCAATTGGTCTAAATGTAAAAAGTTCTCGAAGAAATCTGAAAAAATTTTTATAATTAATAAAAAACTCTAATTATCCCTAAACATCCTTTTATAATGCAGTATAAATAATCAATCTTATTTTCTTTGTAGATAACTGCCGTGGATGAGGATAATGCCAGACTGATTGTCCGTCTTGCCATGAGCGATGTGGTAAAGTATCTGTCTCATTGCATTAATAATCTTTGGATAATTAGATTATATCAGGATTTCTGTAACTACTGTAATTTCTTTTTCTATTCTTATAGGAAGTAACTGTCAGTCAACACAACGTAAAGCTGGTTGACAAAGATGAATATAGACAGTTTATTAAAGGTAAATGAGGATATTCAATTTTATTTTCTGTTTTTCAATTTTTTGTGAAGACGAGTACAAAAGAAATTGTATTTGCACAAAATGTTTGATCAATATCCTTAAAAATAACTTGATTCTGCTGCTAAACTAACTTGATTCTGTGAAATTCTGTTAACAAATATCAGCAACAGTGCCTCTCAATTTTAGGCAATGCAGGTATCTCAAAAGACGATAAGGATAAACATAAAATACGGAAACGACAACGAGATGTCGACGAGAGGTAAAATATTTTCATCTTGTTTATAAATTCGACAAAAAGTTGTGCGTAATGTTTTTCGTTGTTATTTATTAGAAATACTCGTGAATACAGTTCAAAAAAACACAAGACAAAACACAAGAAGCTGGGTAAAGAAAGCGATGATTCAGTAAAAAAACCATCTCAAGATAATCATGAACACGAAACTACAATACCAGTAGATGTGATGGATGAACACTGTTGGATGGCTCCTCTTATCCGAGTTCGAATTATTAGTAAAAGTTTTAAAAATGGCAGATATTATCAAAAAAAGGTACATTTAATAGGAATACAGAGATTATTAATGGTGGATAAGCAGTAGATCTTTTGTCCACATCATATGTGTATATAAAACAACATTTTCCCCGTAGGAGAAGACAAATAAAACTCTTATGATACTGTTTAAATCCGATACCAAAATAGACCGAGAGAACCCTGGCAGTTTCTTCTAACAACTTTACAACAAAATGTGGTATAACAACTGCCTGAAATAAACTTCTTAGCAGAAATAAACTAAGCTAAAATGAAGTCGACCGTTCCTTTGACCGGAGATATCTCAACCGTTGTTACAACATTGAAATCTACGTCACTGAATAATATTACTCATTAGTTTCTTTCTTTTTTTGTAAACTTCAATTTTTAGGTAGTCATTCAGGACGTGATCAGTAGAAATTCATGTGTATGCAAGACAGATGAAGGACGTCTTATCGATGGTATTACTTTTCGTATATCTAATTACTTTTAAAATCCTGCAGAATGACAACGTCTCTAATATATTTTTTGATATCGTTATTTAGATGTTCCACAAACTGCGTTGGAAACTGTGATTCCGAAAATTGAGCCAAGATATATTTTATTTGTTCAAGGTGTGCACCAAGGAGAGGTAGGTGGTGGTATTGTTAATATAGTATATAATCCTTTACCAGGGAGAGGTAGGTGGTGGTATTTTTAATATAGTATACAATCCTTTACCAGGGAGAGGTAGGTGGTGGTATTGTTAATATAGTATACAATCCTTTACCAGGGAGAGGTAGGTGGTGGTATTGTTAATATAGTATATAATCCTTTACCAGGGAGAGGTAGGTGTTGGTATTGTTAATATAGTATACAAACCTTTACCAGGGAGAGGTAGGTGGTGGTATTGTTGATAGTATACAATTGATAATTCTTTCAGATTTTTATGGGTAAAATTTGTGTTTCCGTTTTTTGTTAAATTATACTTTGATATTTCAATATAGATTGGAGAAATTGTTCAAACAGAATCATCAAAGCAGCAAGCAGTTGTTCAGATTTTAAGTGACAGAAACATTGTAAAATCACATTATGATGATATTTGTGAATATACCGCAGAGGTTCATCAAGAATCATGATTCTCGTACACTGTATAAAAAACAGAATTTTAATTTCCTGTAAAATAGTAACGTATAATTACAATGTCGGAGTTTTAGATGCTTCTCGGGTGTTTGAACATGCTTCATGTTTTCTGGGTCGCAGCATATGAATATGATCGCAGAGACCGAGAGATTCATTATTCGATTGCTTTTAGATTGCCTACCGAGGGTTGGGCTTTACGCGCATACCGCTTACTGTTATTTATGATACCGAAACTCTGTGTGAGAGGAAGGACTGCTTTATTCTTTCTTAGCTACCTTCTGAAATTTCTGTACATTAGGTATTTTATTTTTGCTGTATACATTGCGAGTATCACAGTATACTTAACTGAATGCAACTCTTGTTCAGACAAACAATTTGGTTTTTTTTTCCGTCACGAGTTTTTTTTGTTTTTATGGTTTATGGCAAAAATGACAAATTCTCATGGCTTGGCTTGTCAAGGCAACCTTTGAACCAAGAAAAATTGCGGGCGGTGCAAATTGCAAAGAAAATGACTTTTTCAGAGTGGAAACACAGCAGCGCTCAAAGCCTCAAAAGGAGTTTGTGCAAGATCAAGAACACATGGAAGAAGAAACAAGAACGAGAGCGGTTTAAACTTTAAAGATCACACCATATTATTGAATTGATATGTCTTACTGCCGTGAGGAAGGTGAACAACTAACTATCCTTAAATTTTATTTATAGTAATATAATTTATTGCCTATGATAGAGTGAAGAGACTTTTTATAGTATTCATTTATATCTTTCATTACCAATATTAATTCTCTAATATTTTTTAATATGTTCACTCAGGCAAAGACAAGATTATATTCGTGACGGAAGCAGATCATGCAGAAGCAAGTAAAGTTAATATACCTGAGGTTGAGGATGAGGCAGAATATGAAGGCTTAATTAAACCAAATGGTGAAATTAACTGGGAGTGTCCATGTTTGGGTGGTATGGCAACTGGTGTTTGTGGAGAACAATTTAAGGCAGCATTTTCATGTTTTCATACCAGTACAAGTGAGCCAAAAGGATCTGATTGTATTGAGCAGTTTCGAACAATGCAGGAGTGTTTTAGGCAATATCCTGAAATCTATGGTGAATTTGAGAGTATAGATACTGCAGATGAGGAGGAGCAAGAACTGTCTGATTTTGTTGGTGAACAAAAAGAAAGTGAGCCAAGTAAACAAGAAGATAGCTCAAAAAGTGACAAAGATAAAGAGAAAAATACTAGTGGACAACAAGATGAGAAGTTGGAAAAAACTGCACTAAAAAAAGCTGATTTATGATATTGGTTCGATTTTATTGCTGTTTGAGTTCTTTTATAGACATAAAGCATGAATTTGTGGAGTAAAGTTGCTTTTGCAGGACTTCATCTTGGAAATTTCTCCTGTTATAATTATTGCCATTTTCTAAACATTCTAATTAGATCTTGAAAATAAATTATCACTTGTATAAAATAGTGTTTCCTGAATTAATAGAGATATTTTGGGTCAGAGTGAAACATTACTATTTGCACTTCAATTTCTGTACATTCAGTGTGACTTTCACAATTTCTCACTGCTGTTAGCAGTGATGACCATCTGCAAGCATATAATTAGACATTTTCTGTTGTTTCTAGGTGCTTTGCCCTAGGTGCAGTGATAACCAATTTGTGCAGTGATAATTCATAAAATTAGAATGTGCAGTTACAAAATGAGAAATATGCAGTGATAAATAGTGTTCTTAATTAATTTACTATGCCTCTCACTGAAGTATACATTCTTCCTGAGCCCTCCCCACATATACAATTAATGCCTCTTTTCTAAATCATTTACATATCAATGACAACTTTGATTTTTGAAAAGTATTGTAGTTTAGCTTATATATTGTCTATGGCACATTGTGCAATCCTGTTGTAACTTGTAAAATGTAAATCACGATAATAGTACAGTTTTCATGAAGTTTCGCGGTGGTGATTATAACAAGAAATGCAGGCTCGTATTCAGAATGAAAATTTAAAAAACATAAAAAATATGAAATGAAATCTGAATATGACAGCTCGTCAACGAATATTTCGTGGCATCAAAGCCTTTGCACAAGGATTTTTCATTGGAGTACCAGTATATTTAACAATAACAGATAATTTATTTACTGTATGTCCCGTTGAAGGTGCTTCTATGCAGGTATGATTCTAAATGTTATTTTATTCGTCATATTTATGTTTCCACGTGTTTATATTATGCAATTTGAGGTTAAGAAATGAAGGTAATTGTTGGAGTATTGATTTTATTCTTAGCCGGTACTCAACCCTGGTCATCATACAAAGGATGTTGTACTTATAAACAGGTTAAAGGCGAAAAGATTGGACAAGATTGAACGAGGAAACATTGTTTCAATTGTGTGAGTTTATAATTCACACTATTAACTAGTAACTACTACATCACATCATGTTTTGTTATTTCAGCCAGCCTTGTACGCAGTTGCTTTATTGGGAATCATAAAGAGGCTAAAGAGATTATCTTATATACAGATTAATACTTGCATAGTTGCTCTTCTAAACTAATCTTTGTGTTTGCAATGAAGAAGCTGAGTACAAGCCTGATTCTCAACAATTATGAGGTCACAAGGTTTAAATGGAAGGAGGTCACATGTAAATGGAATAAGTGGCATGAGAATGAGATGCTGTGGCACCATGTCAATGATAGTATGAGAGCTGTAGGACTGTGTCAATGAGAGAGTTGTAGGACTGTGTCAATGAGAGAGTTGTAGGTGACAGGATCATATCAATGAGATGTGGCACAACATTTATCATGTCAATGCAGAGATTTATCAAAGCTATCTGTGTTGAGAAAATTGTGTGGCACATTACCTGACATAGTCTTGTCAGCCCTCATTGCATGACATAGTCCTGTCAGTCCTCATTGCCTGACATAGTCTTGTCAGCCCTCATTGCATGACATAGTCTTGTCAGCCCTCATTGCATGACATAGTCTTGTCAGCCCTCAATGCATGACATAGTCTTGTCAGCCCTCATTGTATGACATAGTCATGTCAGCCCTCATTGTATGACATAGTCTTGTCAGCCCTCATTGCATGACATAGTCTTGTCAGCCCTCATTGCCTGACATAGTCTTGTCAGCCCTCATTGCCTGACATAGTCTTGTCAGTCCTCATTGCATGACATAGTCTTGTCAGCCCTCATTGCATGACATAGTCTTGTCAGCCCTCATTGCATGACATAGTCTTGTCAGCCCTCATTGCATGACATAGTCTTGTCAGCCCTCATTGCCTGACATAGTCTTGTCAGCCCTCATTGCCTGACATAGTCTTGTCAGCCCTCATTGCATGACATAGTCTTGTCAGCCCTCATTGCCTGACATAGTCTTGTCAGCCCTCATTGCCTGACATAGTCTTGTCAGCCCTCATTGCCTGACATAGTCTTGTCAGCCCTCATTGCCTGACATAGTCTTGTCAGCCCTCATTGCATGACATAATCTTGTCAGCCCTCATTGCATGACATAGTCTTGTCAGCCCTCATTGCATGACATAGTCTTGTCAGCTCTCATTGCATGACATAGTCTTGTCAGCCCTCATTGCCTGACATAGTCTTGTCAGCCCTCATTGCCTGACATAGTCTTGTCAGCCCTCATTGCATGACATAGTCTTGTCAGCCCTCATTGCATGACATAGTCTTGTCAGCCCTCATTGCATGACATAGTCTTGTCAGCCCTCATTGCATGACATAGTCTTGTCAGCCCTCATTGCCTGACATAGTCTTGTCAGCCCTCATTGCATGACATAGTCTTGTCAGCCCTCATTGCCTGACATAGTCTTGTCAGCCCTCATTGCCTGACATAGTCTTGTCAGCCCTCATTGCCTGACATAGTCTTGTCAGCCCTCATTGCATGACATAATCTTGTCAGCCCTCATTGCATGACATAGTCTTGTCAGCCCTCATTGCATGACATAGTCTTGTCAGCTCTCATTGCATGACATAGTCTTGTCAGCCCTCATTGCCTGACATAGTCTTGTCAGCCCTCATTGCCTGACATAGTCTTGTCAGCCCTCATTGCATGACATAGTCTTGTCAGCCCTCATTGCATGACATAGTCTTGTCAGCCCTCATTGCATGACATAGTCTTGTCAGCCCTCATTGCAAAGAACATAGTCTTGTCAGCCCTCATTGCCTGACATAGTCTTGTCAGCCCTCATTGCATGACATAGTCTTGTCAGCCCTCATTGCATGACATAGTCTTGTCTGCATGACATAGCATTCAGTAACAAAAAATCAACACCAAGTCCTTTACTCATTTGTAAATTTTTTTTATTAATCAATCACTCAATCAATAAGAAAAACTACACTTCTTTATTACATGTTTCAAACACGTGTCTTAGAGAGGAGATATGTGTCTTGATACATTTTTCATGTTTTTTTTTTCATCATAAATATGCTGTCAAGAACTATTTGCGAGATTGTTCAGTAGAGCGACCATTGAGAAAACTAGTTGGTGTCCTTTCAGTAAAATTCAAACCTAGAGGTGCCCCAAGGTGTGGAGTCTCACGCGAGTACTCGGCGTTATATAGTAATTGTTCCAGTTGAATGCGTACAAATGCTTTCGCTTGAGGTGTCAGACGTTTTAACCTTGGCACTAAACTACGACAGTATAGCTCGTCCTCGTCTTCAAGTTCTTTGTACTTTCTTTTTAAATATTGCTGAGGTATTATTGTCGAGTTGCTAGGTATTTCCAGTGGAATCTCTTCACGAATTAAATCTCTCCTCGGAATGAATGAACGACTAGATGTTGGCTCAATTTCGAGTGGTTGTGAACGCGTAGTACTCGTAGTATTATGGTTACACGATATGAGTTGTTTTGAATTTCCCTCTTGTCCTTGGTTTGTTGTTACAGTATCATTTGAGGGTTTTGTTTGTATTTCCACAAGTTCAGTTGACATTGTGGACTTAGTTTGAACAGTGTGACATATTTCTTGTTGTAAATCAGTGTCTTGATGGTCGCTTTCATAGGAAGCATCGTTATAATCGCCAGAGTTTAGAAACTCAATATTTGACATTGTTACAGGGCTAGTTTCATCATCACTACCATTTGCATTGTCAACCAGTTGTTGTGTACTAGTACATTCATTATTTGAAGTAGAACCTCTGTGAATAATATGAACTGCAAGCCATTCACAGTTTTCAAATCCAAATGGTGTGAAATCCTGGCTATTTGCTAAAGAAGGGTTGGATCGCCTTTTTTTAAGATATCGTCCATAACCAGTGCGAATATTGCGGAATTTTTTTTCCGCTGCCATCGGGCTCATGCCAAATTTTTCACCAACTTTTTTCCAGCATTCATCTCTCAGCTCTCGGTTTCGATATTCGCGAGAGAATTTGTTATACAAGCACTCGTGTTTTTGTACTTCTGCCATGAATACTCCATTCCAAGACATGATTTGTGTTACAATGTTTAGAGAATCTCATCGACTATAGTCTGCGATTTTAATGCTCTCACAGATTAGTAATCTTATCGCTTGAATCAATTCTCACTGGGATTGTTTAGTAAATGCCTCTCACCATAAGATTTCCCCTCGAGGAAGGTACAATCCAGCTGCTTTACCGTTAAAATCTAGATGCACGAAGTCGTTGGATCGCTGCGAAGATCGCTGTTTGTCAATTTGAGTCGTTCATTTACAATTCATCGTTTGACGTCATTAGCCGCGATAATCACATTTAATTTCTACGTTTTTACATAAAGACATAAAGACTGGTCCCAATATGGCGCCGACAGTCGGCGAGTCTCATTGATGCTAATCATTGAAATAGAAAATCAATGATCATGTGTATTGTGTAATTATGAACAAAGGACTCGCCGAGAGTCGGCGCCAGTGAAATTTGTGTTATGTGATTGGAAATGAAATGTTTCATTATGAAAATCTCCAATCAGTCCAATGCATTTTATACATAGCACATCTACTATGATTACTATCATGATGAATATTGTAATCGAACGATTGTGTATAAAATCCCTTTTGCCTTCGACTGATTATCGGCAATGAAGTCCCGGCTTACGTTTAAATGGAGGCGAGCGACGGAGCGAGCTATGAACAAGGCTTCCCCATCAGTCAGAGCCTAAAAACAAGCAGAATATAGCCATACCATAGCCAGCTAAACTGCTAAAGATAACCAAATCCAACTAGGTTGGATAGTCAAGGCTAGTTTCCACTCAGGAAAAATCTCCTTTGGATCGGACAGGAAACTTTTATATACAAAGGAAACTTT
Organism: Dendronephthya gigantea; assembly: GCF_004324835.1. NCBI lineage: Eukaryota > Metazoa > Cnidaria > Anthozoa > Malacalcyonacea > Nephtheidae > Dendronephthya > Dendronephthya gigantea. The sequence goes on along the minus strand of NW_021163170.1, from coordinate 205,532 downwards.
CCTGTCTTGTCCGATCCAAAGGAGAATCTTCCTGAGTGGAAACTAGCCTTCATTCAGTCAATCCAATTATACTGATAGCCCGTCAAGCTGAACAACCAGAAGCAGGCAGGGTAGCTGGCTTCATAATAGTTAATAAAAAATAAAACATTCTGTAAACTAGCCCCTATCTGTTCTCTCTAGATCACCGAAAGATCCTTCAACTGTGTTTATTAAAAGGATAATTGCATTGGAAGGTGATAAAATTAGGTGAGTTCAAACAACGAAGCTTCGGTCTTGACTAAACATTACCAACTACCGCCAGAACTGAAGTATTTCGCGCACGAGATTCAAATTCATTCTTTGCAAAAATAATCCACTCTGAGTTAAACATACACACACTATAATGTAATATTACTAGAATTTAACACTGAAAACAAACAAATTGTCATCGAAACCTTCCTAGGACGCTCAGTTTTAGAAATCGAATTGTCGAGATCCCTAGAGGACATTGTTGGATCGAGGGTGATAATCATAAAGTCAGCCTGGATAGCAACTCGTTTGGATTTGTAAGTAAATGTTCCAATTGGTTAAACTCACTATTCCAGATTGATACATTAATCATCCAATTTAGGTACCCCTGGGTTTAGTCAATGGGGTTGCAACAAGAACAGTCTGGCCACCGTCAAGATGGGCAAAACTCACTAAACAATTACCACTCGGTAGAAATCCATTTGATATAAGCGGTGGTGATTGGGACGACGATAACGATTTATGTCAAGTTACAAATGACAGGTATATTAACGAGTGTCCAAAGACTGAAGTTAATTCTAATAATGAGATAACAAACTTACCACAAAACATCAACAGATGCACAGTAACAAATTAAGCTCACAGCACAAAGAATAATAATTTTTTTCTCGGTCAAACTGGTAATGTATAATTACTATGTTTTACTCAGGTATTAAATAACATATTTTATCCGTGTTACATTCTAAGTGGTAAGGTGGTCCATGGGTCCAGTATAATGATTGTTTTATGATACAAAATAAAATACCAAACATATGAAGCATTAATTTTGGTATTGCTTATTCAAACTTTTCCTATATTGTCCAGAATTTTTTGTTTAAAAAATATCAGTAGTATTCGTTGTTTAGTCTAGTTAAACAATTCCTAGAATTATGCAATATTTAAAGACTTCTTTACAGTGTTAACAATATTATGTTTTTGTGGCAAAGCAAATTGCTCCAATGTTTGAGCATAAGGCATTGGTACATCAGCTCCTGTCACTCGCAAAACTGGTGCATCTAAATAATCAAAGCCTTCACCTGGAGGAAATGAAGGATATCAATTTAATATGTTAGTTTATGACAAGCATAAAGTTTTTACTTGCAAATTATATTGTGACCTGTGTAGCTTCAATTTAAGTCAACTTCCGCATTAAAAAAATGATATTTTTCTTACTTTCCATCATTGTGGCACATATCTCTGACCCAACTCCAAAGAATGGCCATCCTCCTTCAACGGAGATCAGATGGTTTGTTTTTTTAACGGAGTTCACAAGCGTTTCCTTATCGAGAGGACGAATACTGCGAAGATTGATAACCTGAGAATATCATAAAAACATTTTGTGACAAGACGAAATGATTTTTACCACAAAGGACGATTAGAAAACTCACCTCACAGCTAATGCTATGAGCACTTTGTAGTTCTTCAGCTGCATCTAAACACAAACCAACTGATCTTGAGTGTGCCACCAGTGTTATATCAGCGCCTAGAAAACATAAATATAGAATGAAACAAACTTTGCATTGAAGTTTTACTATGCGTTTATTTCGTTTTATACCTTCACGTTCAATTTTTGCTTTTCCAATTGGTAACACAAAATCATCTTTCATTGCTTCGTCAGACATATCAAAATTTATTCCATACATCAGTTCATTCTCTAAAACAACAACTGCAAAAAAACAAAGCTTTAAAGCAAAATTCCAAAGAAAAAATTTAGAGGCAATGAGTTGTATATTTGGGCTTGCAGTGCAGCAAACATGAACAAAATTTATTAATAGTACCTGGATCTGGGTCTCTGACTGCTGCCTTTAGCAAACCCTTTGCATCTTCAGCAGAATAGGGTGATAGGACCTGATGAGAGAGGTCAAAATATTCTGATGAAATAATTCATTTGGACTTGGTTGGAAACAATACACTGACCTTTAAACCTGGACAATTACCATACCATGCAGCGTAATCTTGTGAGTGTTGAGCAGCCACTCCTGCTGCTGCACCATTTGGACCACGAAAAACAATAGGAACTGGAACCTACAAGTGGATTAAAACGTAGCAGTTTCTTGCATTTTGAAAGGTTGGGTGATCATTTTCTAAGTTTTAATGTCATTTCTTACATCCCCTGCAGACATGTAATATGTCTTTGCAGCAGAGTTGATCACCTGTAGAAATAAATTGAGACAAAATTAACAGAAGTAAAACCAAACAATATGTTTTAAAACACTTTTGTATATACCTGATCAATGGCTTGCATTGCAAAATTGAATGTCATGAACTCACAAATTGGTTTCAGTCCAGCCTAGAAAAGACCACTCTTGAAAGCATGTTTGATGACATTTAAGTTAACATGTTGATGTTATAAAATGGCTGGCAAAGTAACTTATAAGTAGAAAGTAAATATATCAATGAATAAGTATGAACACCTATACAAAATTATTTCATTCACAAATTCCAAACTATCTTATAAATTAAGTTGAATACCATAGCAGCTCCAACAGCAATACCAGCAAACCCCATCTGAAACATTTTTCAAATTTTTCTCAATAATAAATACAAAAATGTTTGATAATGTTACTGTAATCTTTATACCTCACTAATTGGAGTATCTATGACTCTGTTTTCCCCATGTTTCTTTGATAAACCACGGGAAACCTGAAAAAATAAACATCAGTAAACTTTCTTGTGTAGCTTTTTATATATTTTAATAAAATAATGAACCTTATATGCTCCATCATATCTGGCAACTTCTTCACCCATTAAAAATACTTTGTCATCTCTCTGTATCTCCTCATCAATGGCAGCATTGATAGCATCACGAACAGTAAGCTGAAATGGCAAAGGGTCTGTTAGAGATAATATTTTGTAGATGAACATCACCATACATGAAAAATCTAGTTGCCTGTTATGCTATTGCATAACCTAGTGTAACAACACATTAAAAACCCTAGCTGCTAGGACTGGTGATGAGGGCACTGCTATTTCTCAGTTTGAAGAATTCTAAATAGTTGGAGATCCAGAAAGGTCAACTCTGATTGTACATTTGTAATGTATATTATTGCCCATTGGGTACAAGTGATTGTCTGATTGAAGTGAAGAGATAATGAAAGTAAGTATGGAGGTATATTGTGGTGCAGTTGAATGTAAAAAGAAGAGTAGGCAGTGCCTATGCGGAAAAAGACTTCCCAAATTTCACAAAAGTGCACACCTACAAAAGTATTTATACCATTGAATTACGCAACATAAATTCTAAATAAAATAAACAGACAACTTACACTTGCACCAACTGAGCTGGATGCGTGCAAATTCCTCTTGCATAAAACCTTTAATAGACCCTAATGAGAAACAGTATATATTGTATTTTATAATTGACTTAAAATCATCATTGAATACGGTAAAATAAATAGACACCTTTTGTTTTGGAAATGTTTTCGTCCGGAGAAATTTCGCAGACATAGCAGCCATTTTCAACCAAGATCCAGACTTCTCTTCTTTGCGCAACCTTTCGCGTCTGTACTGCGAGGGGAGGGGAGGGGAGGGGAGGAGAGGGGAGGGCAGGGGCGAAGATTCAAACCTAGCAACGAGCTATCAGCTATATAGTTCTTATAGTGCAATATATATACTGTTCTGTGCAGTTTCTCTTGCTGTTCTTGAAGTTCTCAAAATTATGTTGTATTTTGATTGCCTATGAATGATATATTTATGGAAAAAGCAAATATATATTATTATGGGAAAGTAAAAGATTGATCTTTTGCGTAAGGTTGTACTTGCGTCCTGTGTAAAATCCCGCGCGCGATTTCCCACGCAAATATCTGCTAATTGGTTAAAATACGAATTCTTGCAATGAGGATTAGAAGTCAAGAATAATTATTACGTGAAACGTCTGGAAATAGTTGTTTTTCTGCTACAGTCAAGCATTGAGCACCTGCTTTGTGTATCTAAAAAATAAGGTGATATATTTCATTGCGAATTTGTAAAAATGATGGATCCGGAAGAAACACCACCAACAGACGAGATTGAACCTGACCCAATTCCTGATCAAGAAGAAGACAAACAAAGCAGTGATGTTGTACTTGTTGCAAATGTCATTGAGGCTAGTAAAGATGGTGAAGTCGTGAAATATACCATACAAACAAAAGAGGTTTGTACAGTGTAACCTATTAATTAAATGGTTGAATGAAATAGACTCAAATAGTTACAATAAACATACACAATACATTTCATTATGTATATAAATTGTGGGGCGGTACTCCGTACTGGGGCCCAACCTACATGATGTATGATGTATCTCATTTAAATTCATTTACACATTTGCTAAAATACTAGGATTATAAGTATTCCTATTAAAAAATTGGGGCCCAAAATAATATGTACCACGTACCTGGCCCAGGCATGTCTCGATCTGTGTATACTGTATATGTGTACCACAATCTGCAGCAAAACCATGCAGCCAACAAAGCTAGACTGAATACAGACCAATATTCAAACTGGTATTTAAAACATTTTCAACTCATGTTCAACATGTGAACTCAACTCATGTCTATTTGTCAGACTCCTAGCCTTGTCATTGCACTTAAGCCCACCCTTTACACAGCCAAACATGCATTAACCAATGCACTGGGCAACAAAGTAGATCTCATGGATTGATTATATTGAAATCACTGAAATTGAAATCTTTTTCAGATAATGATGGGTGATGAAAGTGAAGAAAGAGGTCATGTTGTTGTGAGAGAATTGGATGATTTTGAATGGCTAGATCATTGTATTAAAACACAGAATGACATTTCTGGAATCATTGTAAGTTATTGTATATTATCAAAATTAATTCCTATAATATTAATTGTTTAAACAGTTCATATGTAAAAACTAGCAAGACTCCCCAATTAGATATAGTTTGTCAAAGTTTTTATTTAACAGTCTGGAAGCTTTACTATGTAGTAAATTTTCCATATTTTTTCCAAATGAAATATATGCATATTTTCATATGCTTATTGTAATTACATTGCAAAACTACAAGAATCTTATATAATATATTATTTATATGATTTGCTTTTGGTTGACAGTTTCCACCATTAATGACAAAACACCATGTAACTGCACTAGCTGCAGAGAATAAATCAAAGAAACAACTTGGTAAGTAATTTAAGTAGAACTAAGTATGTTTAGGTTGAAACTCAATAATCTCAAGCCCTTGAACCATGTTTAAGGTAACAAGACAAAGAGTATGCTTGGAGATGAGTTTACAAAAGAATGTAGAAGTCTTGAGAAATATATCCAGTTACTTTTGGTACATCCTATGATTTCAAAAGATGTAAATTTAAGAAAATTTTTGATTGATGAAGAGGTATATTTCAGTGCATCTAACAACCACATCATTACCTTCTAATTATTTCTTACAGCTTTTATAACTTTCATATACTTTGTTTTAGCTCCCACCTAGAGTAAAAGTTAAAAAAGGAATTCTAAACAGTTTATCAAAAACAGTTGATGAAGTTCGATTTACATCTCATAAGGTACATTTCTCACTCATATTCTTCTCTTAGTTTGCAAAACTCGAAACTCTAAGATCTGTTTTTGTATACACGCAGGATATAAATGATGAATTTCAAAGTCGAAGAAACTTTGTCAATAAATATAGTACAGATATTAAATCTTGTACAGAGGTAATTTATGCATAGACTTATGATAGAATGTATGGCCTAGCTTTGATGGCTTGTTTTTGAAATCCCTAAGGGTTTTTAATTCTAATTTTGACTATACCCAAACAACATGTTCACAATCCTCTATTGCACCGTGTACCATAAAATAAACAATATACCTGAAAAGTATAGCAACAAACTTAGATGTTCTAATGAAGTTTTTTGTCAATTATGTATACATAGTGCACTATTAAATATTCACATTTGATGAATTGCAAAGAAGTACGTACCTGAAACCCCATATTTTAGATAAAAGTTAATGCAGTTAAAAGTGTGTAAATATCTGTTTAATTTATTGGCTACAGGCCTTTACAAAGATGGTGAACTCACAGTTCAGTAAGTGTTGTTTTCTAGTCACACATTCTCATCAGGTAAAACACTATATCATATTTGTGTATTTCATTACAAATATGTTTGAATATTATAGAGGTAGCATCAGATCTTGCCTGCTTTGCTAATACGGCATCATTTAGTATCACTGACGGAGTCAACTCCAAGGAGATGAACAGGTTTGACTTTTTATTCAGTGAATATATGATTAATGGTTTTGAATGCACTTAGGAAATGTACTGTATATTTTTGTCAGATATCTTCTTGAATTTGCATCGTGTTTAGAGAAGTCTAGGGTACGTATAAGAATATATTTATCAGACATTAGAGTATTTATGAGTTTTACTCCTATTACAATAACCTACAACACGGGTACAGCAGGCAATGGTGTAGTGAAATTCGCAATTTTTGCTGCAGGAATCTCAAAATGTGATGGCGATAAATGATGAAAAGACGTTAGGTTTTACGCTAGAATTATATACAAACTACATGGATGGTGTGAAGGTTAGTTTTTTGGAAGTTATTCCTGCACAGTTCAAACAGCAAGTGTGATTGTACGAGCCAGTGATAGGATACCTGCAAATGAATGAATATGGGAGAATCACTGAGCGAAGAATGTTATCGCTCTGCGCTTTGTCTTCGAGAAACCATTCCAGTGTGTTTTTAGTCAAACTCTCATAATTCTTAGTAGAGTGAGAATTATTTTCCTAGCGTTGTGATGCTATTCGTTGATTCATAAGCTATAGGCTATACTCCCTATAGCAGATAAATAAAATGCATTTATGTAATTATGAAATTTTGAAGCGTCGCAATCTCTTTTCCAGAGTATGTTCTTGCAACGGACACAAAAGCTTGTGAAATTGGAGAGTGCTCAGAAGGCTTTACAGAAAGCAAAACCTCAGAACCAACAAGAGGTAACTGAGTTGTTTACTTGTTTTTATTATTGTTGGTTTTTAATTAAAACGACTTAGAGTTGACCAGTTCTATATTTTTGTTCATGCAGTTGGAAGAAGCAAAAAATACTGCAGAAGAAGAATTTCAAGATATTTCAGAAAAATGTGAAAAGGAGGTAAGATATAAAATCATAATTAGCAAAATTTAGTCAATAACAGCGAGCGCAATGAAAGAAGTACGAAGATTATCTTTTAAAGTGAAGATGAGCACGACAACTCATGTTTTCTTGTATAATTATTATTGTCATTCATTATTGTCTTTGGGTTATGATGTTGAACGTCATTGGTTGTCTGAGCACTGATTTTTGCCTGTGTTAATTTAGTTCTCCCGATTTCAACGTCAGCGCGTCTTGACCTTTCAATCCAGTTTAACAAAATTCACTGAAGCTCATATCTCGAATGCCAGGGATACCTACGCCATGCTGGCCAAATTATTGTCTGATGTTAAATCGATTTAATATAAAAATTTTAAATAACAATTTAACACTAAAAAAATACGGTAAATTAATTCACAGTCAAATATATTTTAAAATAATTAAACACACAAAATGAATTGGTGATTGTCGTGATGTCTACGTGAGATGGCCCAGGAGGAAATCACAATCCACCATTATGAAAAAGATGGTTGATGCACATCCTGATAGAATACATGATCTAAACTGAATAAGCAAGAAATAAACCTCATGACGTATATATACCTACCTTCTGTTTTATGCATGACCTCCAGATAAGGTCAATTCACTTTTTTATAAGATAACACATAACGATGCTAGAAACTGATGCCGATGATGACCATCGTGGAAACTCTTCACTGGTTCTCTGAACACAGTTTGCAAATTACTTGGCCTGGGACCAAGTGGAAAAATGATTGGGATATTATTTGTTTGCCTTTATATCAGAAATTTTGTATCCAGAATAATGCCCTTTGAATAATACCATAGTTTGATTTAGAGAATGATTCAGATTAAATTGTCTTTGTAAATCATAGTACTTTTGGATTGATAAACTATTAAAACTATTCACAAACCTGAGCATCAAGCTGGTCATCTTGATCATGTTCTGCTGATATAGTTTATATAATTTGATATACGTGATGACGCAATATATTCATTTTTATATATCTAGTTGTAACAGAGTAAATTAGAGTACAAAACCTAATCTGAAGTTAGCATTTTGAAGGCGAAACAGATTGAGACAAGACAATAAGAGAAGACAAGAAAAATGATTCTCTCTGGTATATTCCCGAGCTTTTGCGTCACATTCAATTGGACACGTAAGTTAAGAAAACGTAAGGTACCCACGAGCACACGTGGACAACGGGGCCTGCCTCGCATGTTGTCACACCAGAACGATGGGAAAGTAGATCTTTTTCTGACAAAACATGAGGAATTTAAAATGCTTAGGGTTTCTTCGTCGGGAGAATATGCTGTTTTTGAAGCTTTTTATTATCACTTCACTTTTCAGAAATGAGTTTACATTATGAATTAGATACAATTATTGTCCTTATAAAAAATTCCTAATGTTTTAATAGACTCGACGGTTTTAAAATAATTTCATATACATTAGATTATCCAGGTTTGTTCACATGCGCTACTGCACAGTGTTTATGAAGCTTTGAAATGTTTATTGAGCTTGTAGCTTTTGTTTTAAACTTTCTGGCATTTCAGGAGGTGGTGGTCGGGGTAACCGGAAGACAACTTTTACGGAGTCATAGATGAACCACTGAGCAGCGGTTAGGGTACCAATCATAAGAATACGAGGTCCTAAACCTTTCCATAAACCTGTAAGATAAAAAATAATATGTTTAGGATTGTGGTTGAACATGCATCAGGTTTCACCCTGTAATATACCTTTCATGCCCAGTTCTTTTGCAGCTTGTAATGGTGAACTACCAACATCGTTGTTGAGTTTAGATACAACAGTATCAGCTGGATGAGATACCACAGCACAAAATACACCAGCTATATATCCAGCAATGAAGGTCACAACCAATTGCTCAGACTTGGAACATTCATTCCTAAAAGAAAACAGATGAAAATCATTTTTGGAGCAATTAAAGACAGCCTAAAGAACAAAGCCTCTTTAAACTTGGCATTTTGGTATTGATGAAGCATCATCTTCTAACTCAGTACCTTGGCTTCGGAACAACATAGTGGTAAAGGAACTCAACAGTTCTTTCAAAGCAAGAGAATTTCATCATTGTGTAAGGAATTTGTCGTAACCAAAGTGGAGGTAAGCCCTTATAGAATCTGCAATGGAAATATTTATATTAAAATTTAAGTAAACTTTGGTAGGAATAAGTAATTAAAAATAGCGTTTAAATTGACATACAAATGATGAACTTACCCTCGAATACCTTCATCTTTCAATAATTTTGGTACTCCTTCCCTTAGAGTGTTAGCCCAGCCAGGGTTAGTTTGAATACGCACTTTGACTGCCTCCATTGGTGCCAAAGCTATATCAGCAAAGAATTCTGCACTTGCTGAGGCTGCTAGATATAGTGAAGTTCTCCAGGTGTATGAATATTCCTAAACAAAATGGAAATATTGATTAATAAGTAATTGAGTTTCAGGATAAAAATCACTTGATAACATTTAAAATATACATACCTCTCCAATCATATTACTGTAGAATATCTTAAATACTTCATAGAAACCAAATTTACAGAGTCCTTGCATAGAATAACCAATTAATGTTGGAGCCCATCCTTTAGCAAGACCTCTAACACCTTCCTCAGCAACAGTTATACGGAAAGCTTTACCAAGACTTTGATATTTTACAGGGTCTACTTGAATTCTGCACTTGACCAGATCAAGTGGAACAATGCCCGTGTGTGTTAAACCACAACTTAGAATACCACCAAAGCCACATAAAGCATAATATTTGGAATCACCAAATTCACAACTGTACTCCTCTAGAAAATTTTATAAAAAACAAAGTGGTGGTGTTATATAATATAAACAGGTGTGTGTTGTTGATAATAAGTGCTTGAACTACATGGCTAGTTCTTTTATATTTTAGGTGAAAAATAAAACTTCTGTCAACAATATGTTAAACAAGAATATTATTCTGTAGACAAGTGGAGAAACATGGAAAAATCAAACATGTATGTACATTGTACAATAGAGTAAACTACACTTACAACACAGTACTTTCATCTAAAGTTCAAATAGTTTTAAAAAAATTCAACTGAATTTAATAGCATGTATTTAGTGTACGAGTAAAATGATCTGTTCCAAGGCATTAATAATATTCACCAAGAAATTGAATAAACGGTCAACGTTTTATACTATTGAGTATTGACTAACATAAAATTTTGCTACAAAATCACATATTCGATTATCACATTAAAAAACCACGGTGAAAAACGCTAAATACGCCCAGTTTAGTAAAACACCAGCAGGTCCAGAAAGGCATAATTTCATAATCTTAACCAACTTTTAATACCTGAAGCAGCAGCCGCCATGTTGACTGATTTCTGCTCTCTTGTTTCACATTGTGCCTGTTGAACAGGACTAGAAAACGGACTATTTTTTGCTGCTTGTAATAAGCCAGAAAACATTGCTTCTTTCTATGATAAAGCTTCTATTTTGTCGGATTTTGTAAGAAAATTGTAAGTTTCTGCCGGTAGATGAATATAAGAATTAGAAAGGAAGACACGCAATGAACTATGGACCTTTTACGTCACACACGCCGTGACGTTGCTACGGTGACGTCATAGATTAAATAGCTTCCACTTCCTTCTCCATTATTTTTTTTATTTCGCTGTGCAATACTTCTTTATCTACTGTAGCCTTTTCATTTGTGATTTTACGCAAAAACGGTTGCAAACATTGTTCATTCACACCAAAAGTTAGAGTTTATTGAATATATATTGTAAATATTTTTTCGGTCTTGCGACTATGACTCAACTAAGCCCAAAGTCTTAGAATGTTGCAGAAGCTTTAAAACATAATTTCCTATGCCTAGATGACATATTCCCTGCATCTCTTGCACCAGAATCTGTGGATTTAACAGACACTACAGTCATGTAGAATCACTAGAATGGTCAATGGATTTGTTGATCAGTATGGCTATATAAAAATGTGTCTGAAAACACACTTAATACAACTGCTTTTAAATTACCTATACACTTTTTGACGTTTTGATGCAAGGGTTGTGTTGCTTAAGCTGTTGTGTTCTGAATAAGAAAATATCCGCTAGAAACAGTTTACTGAACAAATGAAATTTTCAATCAGTTGGTGAAGGAATAGCTACCAGCGGCAAAGATGGGAAAAGAGGGACGAGGATTCAGTTTGTAATTCGTTTGTGAATTTGCTTGAGAAAATGCAGTCAATGACCAGTAACCGCCGCAGGAAAAAAGCGACGGTCCTATATTGACAAATTCAATTTTTTTATTTGGTTGTCATTCTTGTATAACAACCTTCATTTGCCCATGAATAGATTTTTAATTAATATATTGGACGGTAATAACAATATATTGATCACTGTTGTTACGATGGGAGTGAACTGTTTGAAAATAGAAGACTCCAATATTGACAGCTGAGATTTAACATTATAATTATAATCTTATAAGAAACTTCTCGGTTTTGAAACGGAAATTAGCCAAATTGTAACTTTATTATATATGTATTATTTCTGTAGTGTTCTCTCTCAAAAACCGAGTTCAGCCAACAGTGTGAGAAAATATTAAAAGGCAGTGAATTCTGAAGCGCATGAAGTCATTTTGCAAACCATCAGTTGATTCAAACAAGACTGGCAGCTAAAGAAGTTATAAAAGCTGTAAAACGTCGGCTTTGTTGCATGCAATACATGTCCTGCACCACATCATAACGTCATCACCGGAAAGGAGAGACGAGCCAAGATAGTAAGTGAAGTTTAAAATGTGTTTGATAAGCAGTAGAGCTAATCAGTTACCGAACGCGGAATATCGTAGTTTTGATCATTTGTGTGGTGGGCATGTCTATATCCAGCAGACCCACAGAAAACTGAATTTTTTAATAGAATCGATAGCAAACTGTGTTAAAACATGGTAGACATTAGCTGCACTTGTAGCTGTGAGATGACCGAAATTTGAATTATGAGTTTACATTCAGTAAACGGTGTTCCAATTAACTATACTGGTATAGTTTGCATGTGGCTTGCAAAATGATTTATGAATTAATTTGAATAGGCGACTAAGAATGTATAATTTGAAAGCAGGTCTAATTCGTATTACAAATATACAGGTATAGATAGATGCATATTCAATGAAATAGATGCATAAACTGACATAAAAATTTTTTGCGGGTAACATATTGTACTAACCACTTTTATACACATTACTCGAGGTCAGTTAAGTTTTATTTCATTTCATAGATGAATATTCAGAACACGGCTTTTAGTTCAGTTTTGAATATTTTTAATACACTATAATATATATTTTTTAATTTCTATTGTCTTACTGATCACAGAATTAGAAATCGACAAGTGCTTGGAACATTCATTCGCGCTCTTTTTAGTTTAAATTTATTAACAATGTTGATATGATTTTTTAGTTAGTTTCATGAAGTTTTCTCATGTGTTTTTTAAGATCAAAGTTTCGACAGAATCCTTTTCCGCATTTCACACAAGTAAAAGGTTTTTTATCATTGTGTGTATGCATGTGGAATGTTAAATTATAAACTTGATGAAATGCCTTTCCACAAATATGACATTGAAATGGTTTGACTCCAGTGTGTGTGAGACGATGGTTTTTGAAATTGCCTTTTTGATGAAAACCTTTTCCACACACGTCACAAACAAAAGGTTTATATCCAAGGTGAATGCGCATGTGTGTGTTCAATGTCGATGAGCGATTGAAAGCTTTCCCACATTCTTTACACTGATGAGGTTTATCTTGAGTATGAATTATTTTATGTCTACATAAAGTACTAGCTTGTCGGAAACCTTTACCACAGACTTTACACTTGAAAGGGCGGGCTCCTGTATGGACCGGCATATGACGAGTTAGATTATAATGAGCATTGAATACTTTCCCGCAGATTTGACAAGAGAATGTTTTGTTGCCATTAGCACGTCTTCGTCGAGTGTTTTTCCGAGGCGTTTGTGGTTCTACATTCTCTTGTAACTGGCGAGAAGTTGTCTGAAAGGGGAAGAAAGGACCATTGGGCGGGTCGCTATCATCGCTTTTTGTTGGGGAGGGAATTATAATCGCTTCTTCTGTTGTCTGTTTAGGAACAACTGCGGCTCTTTCGTTGATAAGCTTCGTCTCAAATGTGTCCAACTTCGGGACAAAGGGCCATGCGAGGTTTACGGTTAAAGGGTCAAATATCTTTGCTATTGGGCTGGATTGGTTTCTTTTATTCTTAAATGTGAACGTTGGTTGAAGAACGTTTAAATGTAACGGACGCATGAAGTTTGGCAGGAATCCCCAATTGAGGGGTTTAGAAACCTCTTCTGTTGACGTCAACTCTGAAAGAATAAATGTAAAAGCCTTAGTATTGAAAGAATTCTTGTTTTTCCCTTTTTCAAGAGTTCATAGTAAAACTTTAGAAACTTGAAAAAACACCGAAAAGTTCTGAAAAACCCAGAAACCGCATTTTTGCTGATAAGTTGTGCCTCAATAAGGATTCTAAGTAAAGTTGTCACAGTTAAGTAGGAAAACTGAGTAAGATATGAATTTTTTGCACTGAATCAAGTGCATGTAAGTTTTGAAGATGTTTTAAAATGTTAATTGTTGTCTGCCTTTTTTTAAATTCGTTAGATGACTAACGCTATGCATAATTAACATTGTCTGTGGCTGTAATAGAATGTGTTTTGCCCAAGGGCAAAATTCATAAAGAATTTTCTATAGAATGGGTTTAACAGTATAATAATGTACATACTACGTGATATTGACTCACCTTTATTTATTTCAGTATCGTTGTCTTTGATGACTGGAGATTTGCTTTTCTTTGCGCGGAGTTTTACTAAGAAAGATCGTGGCATTTTCAGCGAGTCGTTAGCTTGTTGTTGCTGTTTTTGTGACTTTATAGAACTGGTTGAAGGAAAGGTTGTTGGTCAGGCGGTCCTTGATGTTCAGTTATTGTAGAATTCTGTTTGACTGCACCGCCAACTATGAGAGTGCTCTATTTAACTTCTTGAAGAAGAAATTCGTATTTGGACTGCAGGACTGGTTCAACTCGACGTATATGAAGGTGTAGGCGTTGTGATTCCTGTTCTCGAGATTTATTTGTTATTTTTTAAATGAAATTCTTTGCGTTTCCTCCTGCGATATTTCTGTCTCTTCTTTCTTGAGATGTTGACTGTAGAGGAGTCTAGCTCGTAATGACTTAATGTGAATGGCGCGTGCGACTTATTAATGACGCGTGTGCTCTTTTTGTCTGAACGTTTGTTGCATACAAATACAAATATTCATTATTCTAATTCATGCACACGCGCCGTATAACAAAGCCTCAATCACATAGTCTAATTATATTTTGGTACAAAAAATAGGAGCACCCCATTGCTGCAATGTCAATTAAGCTGTAATAATCAGGATTTACATTTGTCGTGCCCTCAAAGCTTCTTACGATATTTCATATCATTATTCATACGTTTTCAAATGTTTGTGTTGCATTGCAACTTCTTGTAACTGTTCTTATATTTGAAGATTTGTGTTGGCGTTAATCGACACTACATGGATTTTTCATTATAGGGACATGAATCACTTGCATGAGGTGTCGGGAAAAGTGGCGATAAAGATATATTACTATATTAGATTACAGCGCTATAAAAATATCACTGAAACTCCTCTCTCGCGGGCTTTTTTTCAATCAAAGTGCTATCGCCGTGTGTTGTTTAAGAATACGAAATATGAAAAGTTTGTTTGCGCCATTAGAACAATCATTTAGGTACAAGTAAACAGAGAATGTTATATTTGTTAGACAATCGCAAAGGCCCGTGTATGCAGACGACAACCGCATTCATTAGACAACCTTGTTTTTTCCGCGTTGCTGTGCTCTAAAAATAACATGAATACGCACAAAAATGAGCGAAAGATTTAACATTAAATATTTAGAGAGAACTCTTGATTGCTCAGCTATTCACCGATTTCAATTAACACAACAGCAAGCAAAATAATGAAAGCACGCAGTGATGACTACACATGAGATGAAATATCAGACTGAATACCTAGCTGTACGTAGCTACAACCAGTACATTATCTCATGCATGCAACTAGTAAAACTGCTTTGATTCGAAGAATGAAATTGATTACCAAATATTTAGAGAGAGATGTAGCTACAAAACTTATTGATTGCTTCGTCCCGTGTGGGATAAATTCGAATAAAATGTTAAATGCAATATAACGCGAATGAAAGAGAAATTTTTGGCAGCAAAGGCATCCAACTATTTCAAAGCAGTTTTAAAATTGTGTTATCACAACTGCAGTTTTAGGTTTAGGGTTAGGCTGCGTAAAATGAGTAAAGTTAACATATAACTAACTGTGTATAACTTTTCATCTAAATACGAGTTCGTATAAAAAACTGAAAAGGAGGAAATGATATAATGAAATAAAGGATGCAAGATATAATCGGTGAAATATGCAGCAGATATTTCGAGTACCACGATGCAACGGTCTTGAGTAAACGTTTACATGAAGTAGCTATATATATTCGTTTGTGTATAGAATAATTACAACTGGTTCTTCGGATAAACGTGGATGGATATATATATATACGCTATATATCGGTGTTAGAACTGCACGTTTAAATTTTTTAAACAACAAAATATATTTATTGCGCTTTTCCGGTACAACGGCTAATCAAGGATTTTATCTTAAACACTAGTAAATATGCAGCCATACAACTATACCTTTTTTGGTTCGAATTGTGAAGACTGATATAACTAAATAAATATTTAATGTTCATCAAGCGAATAATAATGTGCTCAATTTTTTGCGTTTTACCACAAGACAAAGATTAAAACTGAAGCTCACGAGTTATAGCTCAACTCGAGCCTCAAAGACGACAATGCCGCACACATTTGAATATCCTGGCCACCCGTAATAACAGCTTGACGTTATATTAAAATAGTTCTGGGGTTTAAAAACAATATTGCAGTATACTCAATGCTTTTCAACAAACGTGTAGGAAATATCGGATCGACTGAAGGATATGTTTATAATTACAATGATGTCTGTTGATGAGTGTATTGCCGTTTACGGAACCTGCATGTATATACTTTAAAACGCATTTTCAACCTAGTTCAGAGCAAGAATTATGATAATTATAAAGTGAGCGAGAATTTTTTGCGCAACAGCAATCGGTAATTCTCTTATTATAAGGTCGATGCAAATCCTGATATAACTCTATATGCGATTAATTGACATACTATTTCAACCTCGATACATTTTGCGAACAAGTAAACGTTGTGCAAACATGCATTTATGGATGTATTTGGATAGTAAAAAAAGTTTTCTTTTGTTCGAAGGCACGACCAAACCAGCTAAATTGGTTTGTTTGTTGAAAATCATATAAGGATACATATATATATATATATATATAATATCTATATATATATAAAAAGCAGAATGTTATTTATGTCTCGCACCGCGACATACTTGTATAGTCTTACATGCAGTTAACTTCTAAACTATGTACGAAACATCCATACTATATATATGGTCATCAGTTAATGAAAGAGTGCTACCGACACAATTTTAGGGTTAGCGATGAATTTAAATACTCGACTACATATATACATACATATATATATATATAGAGAGAGAGAGAGAGAGAGAGGGGGTCGTGCATGTTTCGGTGTGTACATGCATGTATTGAAGGTTTTCTTTGTTTCAACGCGGGATATCGTACAGCGTGTTGGCAGTATACGACAAGAATTGCAACACAAACAGACAGACAAATTAATTAATCTCATATAGTGTACACATGCATGGATTGTATAGTTCTTTACCGACATTTGACAAGAGATCGTTTGCGCTCCTGCATAGCAACTAACTATAATAGTGGGTAACGTTGAAAACATTCAGCATACTCTAGTCATTTAAAATCCACTGTACGTGTATAAACGATGCTTATAATAGTTCAGGAAATGTAGTAATTTTTAGCATTTACCCATGATACGTGCATGTTCTTGGAAAATTATGTTAATTTTTTTTTTATGATAGAAAGCTTGCATACATGGGTGTTAACAAAATATCAATATTCTATTTTAGAAATGTTTCCTTATAGACTTTTAAGTTGCATTCATTACTTTTTATCTTGATCGCAAGATTATTTCGATGCTATCTCTCATAAACCACAAACCACTAAAAATCCTATAAAAAAGCCGCAAACATTTTATTAAGCCTTCTGGCGATAAAATATTTCTGGCACTATTTTGTCTTGCTGAAAACTTGGTTGTGAAGGTATAATTGATATTGCATCAGAAACTTCTTTACTTCTCTTCGCTTAAGAAAAAAACGATACAAATCAATACAGAAGCTTCTGTTGAACTGTTGCATAAATTATCGGTGCATCAGGAATCGGTGCGGCTCAATTTTTAATACAAGACAGAATTAGATATGTTTTTATGTTTCCTATACTGGAGATTGAGTTTTTAACAATTTCATTTTCATAAAAAATGTTTTAACATATAATACACGTGTCAGTAACAGAGGGAGCTATGCCTATGACAAGCTTTAACAATACTATGTTGTTTTGACGAGTAACTTCTTAGTTATTTAGTTCCAGTTTTTCAGTCTCCGACATTAAATTAGGAATGCATCAAACCGAAGCTCATGCAGAACGACACAAGCTTGTCGTGTAGTTTATTTCAAATGCTAAGAATAATATTATTGCATCCACATTGCACATCTGTATATTTACTATATACTCCGGTATTGTTTACTAAGCCTAGACTTGTGGATGGGATATTTCATGTGTCTCGTAGCCTACATAACGATATACTTAGTTGGAATGCTTAATCTGATACATTTAATATGAAGAGTTAATGAGCGAGGTTATTTAGGATTAGTGATGATTTCAAAGACAGCACGCGTTCCCCAGCATGATGTCTGTATGAACACTTAGTACACTCAGTTCTTAAATCACCCCCTGTATGTCACATCACCTGCCATATCTTTGCAATATCTTTGTACTTATTAATCATGGATGCCATAAGACTCTGCCAGACCTAGTGAGGAACATAGTCAGTGTTGAAATGTCTGCATGGATTACCAGAATTATCGACTAGCCTGTGTTAATGTAGTTCTGTTCGGGTCCCTAAAAGATTCCTAGGGCAACTATAGATTTGTGGATAGTATCGTCGAATAAGCTACTGCATGTGGTTTGTACCTTAAAAATACTTAAAAGTGAAGGTCTTTTCTTGTGGTAGTGTAATGACTAATGAAGCTCAACCTTTTAGCAAGGAAAAGTTAACGGCTCTTGCATCTTTAATATTTTGCAGTTAAGTTGAAAAAACGATGGCAGCGTCATTGAATAGTTGTGGTTTACTATCAGACAAAGTAACAAAAAGAGTATATTTGGTTGGCACGGCTGTCTTACCGCGTCAATTTATTGACTAACTTTATGTTGTCGCATGTACAACACAGTTTCACTACCTTGCTTACTGATCCTAAAATAAACTGGAACATGTTTATTGAAGCATCAATTGTCGTTAATGTGCCTTTCTTTTTGACGAGTAAATTTTGTAACTATCAGTTTCTATATAATGTTTTTCTAACGTACCGGTTCATGCATGTGTTGTATACGGAATATTTCATCTTTATTGATAAAGAGATATATGAAATTGTATGTATGCACCTATGTAAAAATCTTTCGTTAAAACTGTATAACTATACCTAATATCAATTCATGCAACGATAAAATATTTCAGCAGATATTATTAAAAGTATATTCAAAGTTGTACAAGATGATTTATCATGGGGATATAGGAATACATCAGTTGATGGATAGAAATGGTCGGTTATAGATTATTTTGTAGATATCTCTAAAAAGAGTTTAAGCATTGCCGTAGAGTATAGCGCCGTGAGACGCCAGGAAGTCTGCGCAGAATAAAGTAGCAGCATTTAAAAAATTGTGATTAAGCAATGAAGCACTTGTCATAGACATTTTGATTGTTCAAAAATGTATAGAAACTCATTTATAATATCCAAGGGTAATAATTTATTTAATGATATCGAAAGAACACTTCTAATTAGTTAATTATTGACACTTAAGCTTCGACTAAGTGTTTTCAAGACAATTACAATATAAGTCATCTAATGGCGCGCATTTGAAATTATTGTCCTTGTCTTGGTTCAATAATAGTTCAATAATATCAGTATTCTCTGTTCTACCACTTCGGCCTAAGATATCTTGTTCTATGATAAAAAACACATCTTTACTGTTGAGAGTCTGTACGAATATTTGTTTTCCATTCACATGTATAGTGAAATGAAGATGCGGACTCATGTAAAATGGCTAAGGCAGATAATATATTGTATGAAGCTTAGATCTCGATAATGTCATGAACAGGAGAAAATAATCACTTTCTAAAAGACAACCATTTCCTAAAGAAAGCAATACACGTGGAAGGAATTTCTAGTAGTTTTAATAATGCAAGCAATTTATCTACGTTTTGAAAATTGCTTGAGCAAACATTCCGTTGGTCTTCTTAGATTGGTCTTCTTTATATGTTTTGCGGTGTTTCTTTATGAACCTTATGCATCTTATATTCTGGTTGTTGAAACAATTCAAACGACTTTTAGCTTAGATAATTCATAGGTATATATAGAAATTGCATGACAGCCTGATGAACGAGGATTGAACATGCATCGTTTGAACACGTATCTTTATGTCTTTAAAAGCTAAAAAGATCTGTGATTTAATCTTATCTCTTATTCATCCAGACAGGCATTTAAGATTTATTGATAAAATTTAAGCTAGTTATGAACTATTATGATGTACGTAATCATTTCTTTTTTAAGACACTTTTGCAGCTGAAGTAGTATGAAATATCTTATAAATATTTAAAAAGGGTCAAACATGAGTTCCAACAGTTCCAATCAACTACGTATTTCATTATTTCGTTATTCAATGGTCTTGAAATTTGAGAACGTTTTTTAATCTAAAACCTTTATTAAAGTTTGTCAATAATATGCCCTTAACCAGGAAAAGTTCCGGACGAGAGCTGAAAAAGTTTCAATTATTAAAGTTGATTGCAAATTGTTATTTGCAAATTATATGAAGAATTTTTTGGGTTTATGGTTAAGTTATGAAGAAATTTTAGTAAATGCTTGTGTTTTACGAAGACATGAATGGAGAGCAAACCAAAAACAATGATATAGAAAGATATAGACAGGTGCATGTATGTACCTATTGAGAAATATTTATGGTTTTCATTTATGATTATAATCCCAAGGTGAAGATAAAATAGGGAACGAATAACTGGCATGTTAATGATTTAATGTTTGGTCTCATGAGTTAAACCATCTGTTCCTTTTAGAAAAGAGAAACTTTAATTCTTCGTTTAAGTCTTTCTAGTCCCATCTTTTAACCGAAAGTCGGAAATTAAACAGAATAGCTCCTCGGAATTTTTTATTTCTGAAGTGCTGATGAATGAATAAATATAGGTATAAATATGATACAATGGCACGCTGATTTCGTATTGTCTAAAGTGTTGCAATTAAGATGATAAAACAGAAAATTTTCTTTTCGAATGATGAATGCGTTCTTCTTTTAACTTAGATGCACAAGGTATATGCCATATACAATAGTTTATTCATAGCTATAATCCGTGAATATAAAATAGAGCAAACAAACACACGAGTGTGGATGATCTAAATAAAGACATTGAATCGAGTCATAATACTTTCGGCAAACCTTGGTTATGATTTTGTATGACCCCCCTGTGTTAAATATTGAAAAGGTCGCGTGGCGTTCTAGTGTTCTCTTATTACTCTATTTGTGCACTTCATTCGTGGCTCGCGACATTGTTATTGTTTATTGTTAGCTTGATTAGAAGAGAGCCCGTTGAATAATAAAAATATTAATTATAACATTATCAATAACATTGATTCTGTCGCGTGTTGCATATTTAGTATCTCCATTTCCATTTATGAAACAGTTTCCTGTTCCAATTTATTGTCTTTTTTTTCAAAGCAAGCTCGAATTCCTGCATTAGTTTCGCTATTACTGTTTTTTTACAAATGAAGCATGTGCATATGACCAAAACCTCGTAATGAGTGTTACGTTTGTAGTATGTTTCCTCCTAACTACAGATAATGATTCCATTTTTCATTGGAATAAATGTGACTAATTTTTTCAAATTTGTATCTATTTTGTTTGTTGTTCAGTCCTTTTAGGAAAGGACGCTATTTATTGTCGTTTTGTGTTAGCTGGGTATGCAGATTACGGACGATTGCTAGTGCAGATTAGAGGTGGCTATAGGAACAAGATGTTTTTCCAAATGTACAGTTACCCTCTTTAGATTTAACGGCTTCATATTTACGTCAATTTATAGATCTTTGTGAACTAGACCTGCTCTGATTTTTGATAATTATGAGCTGATTATAACAAAAATTATGTCCCCAAAAGTATAAACGTTTCTATTTTTATTGTTTTTCTATCTTTTCAAACGTTATATATAAACCTAATGGCTCGCAGCAACTCAGTCGTTGAGAACGTCCTCCATGGCAAATATCAGCTCTATACGTATAGAATAAAGGATTCAATCATGATTCAAATATCCATGAAAGTATCATAGGATACACGATAAAGAAGACAATATAGTGTTTTTTTTTATCAATTCCGTTCACCATCATTTTGTGTTTATCATATTGTTTTGTTCGGCGCATAGCGATGTTGGCGCGTGCGTATTCACCACATAACAACGACTCGACCTAATTACTTTGGGTTACTCAAGCAGCTCGTGCTAGCTACGGAGACTTTTTGTAAGCAACATAACACACATTGCAAGGCACGTGTCTCGAATAATTTGCGTTTTGTGTGGCTCCATGAGTTTGCAATGTGGTAAAATTGGGAAAATTCTAAAGAGGTCACCTATACCTGTGGGCGTGGCTCATTCAGCAACGAAAATTTTAGTTATTGAACTTTATTTCTATAAACTATTATTTTGTGGGCATGTGTGCTACTATACGTATTGAGCTAATTGCGACTGTTGTGAACTTCACAACGAATAAAATCAAAAAAAGAACGGTATCTCAAACTAATGTCAGTTATTGTAGCTTAAAACGATCACGTTTCCATGCATTATATTATAGTCATGTAGATTTCAGTCACTTGGGTCATTGAAAGCTGCAAAAATGTTGTTCTGAGGTACTGGTCTTTTCTATGTTTATATAATACTTACTCTTTCCGTATTTATTTGAATTAAACGAATAGTTTCAGTATCTCTTCCCACCTTTTTAAGCGATGATTGCGACAACCTTTTCGTATATTTAATTTGGAGACTAAATTTCGAATAAATCTGAAACGGACATGTGGTGCGATAAAAATGAAAAGTCTTTACACTGTTCGTTAGTGTGATGAAGGTTTATCACGAGAGAAAAATGAAATGACAAACCAGAAAAAGTTGTTACACAACATGTGTCACACAACTTTATTTTTTATTATTACACGACACGAGGAAATGATCTATATTGATTTATTTTATACATCGGCCTCTTTTATTAACGACTGATGATAAGAAATGGTTTTCCCAAACTATACAATGTTGCATTGAGATCTTACAAATCTGGCAGATTTAACCCGTTCCCTGTATATTACTTGACTTATTGATATTAAATAAAAAAGGCAGATTTTAAGTTAATATTTTGTCAAAATGTGTACTATATAAACACCGGAATTTTTACTTCGTAATACGCAGTATCTGGTCTTGTTTATATAGTCTTTCCAATGTAGAATTGTATGTTATTTCTATTCAGTATATATATAATATGTATATTTTCAATTCCAGTCATTTGTTATTGCATGTACAATATAGTGATACTAGTGTTTCTTTATGTTCTGTATGTAATCATTAATCATCTTGCCCATATAAAGCAAGGGTAGTTCACCTTGTCTTAATACTTCATAATGAAAATCACGAACATTAAATTCCTTTCCGAGTTTCGCTTTAGCCTTATTTCGATATTCAGAAAATTTTTTTTCTCCAACCATGTAGGCTGTACCTTGCCCAGGCGCGCTTTGTAACCGCGTGATCTCTTTCTGTATACCGTCACTTGTATCCAAGGCATATTTCTCGTATAATGAAACTGCTTCTTGGCGTTTCATTCCCAGGTAATGTACACCAACATCAACTTTAGCTCGTAAAGCAGCAAGAATCTAAATTTATAGCAAATTTATGAGTTGGAATTATAGCAAATAAATGAGTAAATTTATAAATGAGTTGGAATTTACAACTCTTCCGATAAAGCTCCCCAATAGTTTTATTTACTCCCTCCTTTTTCTTGTATTTCCAGTAGCTACTTTTGCTCAGTGATCTTAGTACCATGCAATTGCAAAAAATATTATATTCTTTCAAACATTTCACAAAATATTTGAAGAGTAAGTGCTCCTTATGAATTCCACTTATACATTCAGTCTTCATTGAGGGCCTTCCACTTGAGCTAGACTCAAGTGTGAGTAAGCCTTTATAATACTGGCGCCTTGTGTCTATCGTACATGAGCAATTGTACCAGTCAGGCTACAGGGGGTAGACACGTAAATAACCTAATTTATAAACGTTTTCATTTTTTTTGTTATTAAAGTCTCATATTGTATGTAGCAACTTTTCCCGACTGTATGTGATTCATAAAGTCAACATACGTAAAAAAAAGCCATGCTGGTATGTCTTTTTAAATCAGGACTACTGTTTTGTCCACTCCCTGCATGTGATTAGTGGAAGCCGTAGATATAGTTGGGAACTGACTAACTCTATTAATACGCTATGATTGATCAGGCAAAACGTCATATTTGTCGCGTCCTTCTATATGCTCTAGCGTGCTTTTTCACTTCTTTCATAATAACCTCTATTGAACAGTTTAGGCAATCTTTTAATTCTTTACGTACTTTCTTTTGTATAGGGCCAGAGACAATCTTAATATTCTCTGTTTGACCATAAAAGTCCCATGCATACGTTTTACTGGATGCATGAACCTTCATACCTGATGTTTTAGCATTCCATATCTTTGCATATCATTTTTGTACAAGTTCATGTCTGTGTCAGCCACGTCTTTTTCGATGTAGGTTGCCCAGCCTTCACTAAATGCAGCAAAATAGTTTTTTCCTAATAGCCATTTTCGATATTGATCACATTTAGTTTTGAAATGTTCTTTTACGCCTTGAACCTAAAGAAGAGTAAAAAAATCCATTTGGACAAATAAATTGTCCCAGAAAAACAAATCCCGTTCTTTCTTGTCCTAAAACGCTATTATATTTATAAACACCATGTAGTATCACACTAGATTTTGATTCAACCGTCGATGACATACTTAAGATTACCTCAAGATGATGTCCAGGATAAGCTTCATGTGCCATGACTGTTATCTCCTCATACTTGGGTCCAGGTCTTTCCAGAAAGAATGGTATAAATATTTTCGCTAGGTTTGAACACTTATCATCTCCCTCACTATAGCTATGATAAGGAATCGCTGGACTAAAGTCAAATCCAACGGTTACGTTGCAAACAGGTAATATTTTCTTCTCTCCCTTCACGTAAAATGCTGTCTGGACCATCTTTTTTAGATTATTTACTTTCTAAAAATATAGGAATAATACTGAATTTTGTGAGGAGAAACACTTGATACTGAGAAACCTTGTTAGAAGGCACTTACCACTTTAGCAGATTGTAACCACTGAGTCATGGCCTTCCATCTTTCAGGACAATATTTTTGCGCCGTTTCCTCATCGTAACATTTCATATAGGGCTCAGAATATTTAGTTTCATTTTCAATATTGTAGAAAAAATCATCACTTTCAAGTTGCAAGCGAAATTTCTCTATTGCTTTAAACTCATCATCTTCTTTTGTCCTGTCTTTTGCAATCTTTACTACCTGCATAATGGACACAATGGCGGATATCATCAATGCAAATTGCGTTTTTCAAATTCCTTACCACATCTTATAAACTATACCTGCGGGTAAAGTTCGTTTAATTTATGGACTGCCATGTCGTGAACCTCTTCAGGAGTTATATCATATGTTGTGAAATGTTTGAGTAATAAGAGATATGCAGAGCTACCATTAAATTTTTTACTGGCACCAGGAAGACGGCCAGTGGTTGGTTTACTCAAGTTTGCTACTCCGTTCGTGTAGATATAGGGAAGTGGTAGGGAGGCAAAGCCACTTGAGATATTGCTTGGAGGACAATGAGTTGAATAATCGTCTTCTAAGTACCTTAAGAATAAAGAAACTGTATTAGAGTGCATGCATATATTTATAAACTAATTTTACAGTCACACTCATTGCTGTTTAATTTCTGTTTTCACAATCTTACTTTTTTTCAATAGTGCTTTGCTTAACTCAAAAGTATTTGACAATAATATTGCTGTTTGTAATTTTATCCTTTAAAATAACAAAATCCATGCAGTGATGCCGGATTTAAATTAACTAGAAACTCATTCTTTCCGACAAGGTCGACCTGCTATATCTCTTGCTAAATCCTAAATTGTATTACCTTAGAAATTCACTCAAAGGCCTTCCAACATGGTTGAGCAAACCGTCTTTCAAATACTGCTCCATTGTAACATTATGTTTTTTACTCCAAATTCCTTTTTCCTCCTCCGAAATTCCTTGTAAAGCACCCGTATCTAATAATTCGACAATGTATTTTTCATCAAATATACCTAAAGAAAAAACATATTTGAAGTTATACCCTGAATTCAGCTAAATCCTCACTATGAAAGAGATCTTGGGAAATGTGGGACTTGTGGAATGTTAAACTGTCTGAACTGCCGGAATTATCATTAGAGGTTGTTGAATTGTTATTGTCTTTAATAATTTTTTATCATAATTATTATGCATTCAAATGCAAATTATTATAGTTTTTCTCATTATGCATATTCAAATAACTAACGGCACAAAAGCTGCAAAATTGTTCATTTTGCAAAGTTTTGAATTTGAAAGTCCAAGACAAACGAGAAATTTAAAGTACAAAACGAACGATGATTTGATGATTTTAGTCGAATTTATCATTCATAGCTAGTCTAGCACTAATTTTGTCGAAATTGACGAACTTACACAACTCGTACGTGCAGATAACACCACCAATATAAGGCCGCTGTCAGCCTGGCAGTAGACAAGTTTTATGGTAAGCTTCAGAGCAGTGCTTTACTAACGTTTTTACTGAGCTATATTACTAACTGTTGCCAAGTTTATGTAGAAGAAAGATCGTCGGAATATATCTGATATATACTGAGTATACGAAATATATTATTGTTCGCTCTGAATTTAATCAATTTCTACTAATGCAAATCGCCATTTTATTCTTCTAATTATGCATGCATGACACAGTGGCCTCCTGTCCCAAATTTCTGGCAATGTGCAGCCTTTCCTGACATGGTTATTTGCGGCTTTTGTATCCCGGATTTCTCTGCTCAAACACCTCTCTTTATATCTGGACAAGCGCATGTCAAGACTTATGATAAATTGAAAAATAATAGATAATCATCGAACCTTTATGTTGACATGTTTTAGAGTGACCTAGTGTTACAATGATTCAATAATTATAACATAGAGTTTGTTGGAATATTGGGATCCTAACCCAGGAACGCCTTCTATTTTCGTAGCAAGTCTGAAAATCATGTGTATACAAGTCTCAATATGTTTCATTTAATATGTGTAATGTTCATAAGTCCTAATTGTCTTAGCTATTATCATGTCATGACCAATTCAAGAGGATTTACTTTCATAACTATACTTAAAACATGTTGGATTTTAACTCTATAAATAAACCACTTAATGTAAATGATTGAGCGCAGTTGATGAAAGAATGGCACTTCTTTAAGTGTGTTAACACTGTTGTATAAAGATATCCACTTCTTCATTTCCTAATATTGTAAACTCTCTATTTATGGTAGTTCTATTTTTTTCAAATATTTGTAATATTTGGGCGATGATGACTTTAACAGTATATAACATATTCGGGTATCATTAAACCATTTATATTAATTAATACAAGACTTCTCTGGGATAAACGTTTACGTAATTTACGTTGATACGGCCACTTAGTTAGATAGAAAATGCATGAATCCTAAATAATTTATCATGTCTCGTTTGTTTATTTCATCAGGGCTGAATTTTTTTCCCGTATTTCTAGAAATGGGGCGTGGATTGACAGACAAGATGGTATTATCGTGGAGTAATTCAATTTCGTCAACTGAGTTTTCTTTCAACGAATGATGTCTGAACTGTATGACATTCTTAACATGGTTTGTTCCTGCAGACAGTCTTCCAGTGTGACTGGCATAAAAGGTGCCGAATTATTAAATATCTTTTGTACATTCGAGGCAATTTTCTTTTTATTCTTAGATCCAATGATAAGCATAACACGCCTAAGCTCATCATGATTTGAATTGATTCCTAACAGGAAACTTACAGTCCCAAATGGAATGCGATAAAGTATTTCATTGCATTTGATTTTGAAATAAGACACCGATGTGTCATCTCTAATATTCTATTTTCAAAGATTATGCACTAGGATATGATGTTGAGGCAGTATATTTACCATGCCAACTCCAAATAAACCTTTGTGTTGTGTATGGCCTACATATCGTACTGTCGTAGACCAATGATGCAAAGGGGCGTAGGAATTTTGAAATCAGTTCCTGAGTCCCGCAAATGCGATTTCCTGCATTTTTGGGGTAATGTTTTTACTTTAGTTTTCCACAATGTTTTTCACTGTTTTCGATTTCATTTTCCAAATTGATTATACCAATGTCAGTGACACAATCGTAAATAACAGTTTTATAAAGATCTTAATCTGTAATGTCAGAACACCAACCTATTTATTGCTAGGAAATATCGTGTTAGAATACGATTCAAATTAAGATTTAGAACTCTTTCAAAAGAGTTACAATTTTTGACTATTTAGCTACTTTTCCATCTGTAACCATCTGTAAAATTCATTTTTGCTGTTCATATTTGATCACATTTTATTTTCAACATCCTAATTAGCAGGTCATAATTAAATAAGAAGATAATTATATTTTTCCTCATTCTTACCATATGGGCCTTTCTTTGCAACCGAGACATGGGACATCTTAAAGTTCTCGAGACCAGCACGACAAGCGACATCAGGAAGAACTATACCAGCTAAAATACCATTCTTGAGGTTCTTAATTCTTTGTCTATACCCTTCGCTACATTTCTTCATAAAATCAAAAGTTAGTTCAACATCATGCACAGTTTTAAGCTTGATTTGTTTTAATGCATCTTCTAACAAGAAGAGCAGTTCGCAACTTTTCTGCCAGCAATATATATTTGGTCCCAGTAGCCAATCTCCAATTTCGTAATTATTCTCATAAGCCGGAACGCCAAATGTATTCACCAAAAATCTTTTGTACAACTCAAACGTCAAGCTTTCATCATTGGGCATTGTGATACTAGTCTCAACCGATTTGAGTTCTTTAAGCAAGCTTTTAGCTGCTTGTGTTCGTAGTTTGTATAAGGCTGGAGTGAAATTCATGTATAAACGTTGAACAGTTGCTACTCCATTTTCGCTCTTCAATAATGGACCCGGGTGTACTTCATCGTACTTAGATTGTATCTTTTCGTACAATTCTCGTACTCGAAGATTTTGTTTGTTATTTGGTTGATCACAAAGACTTTCATTCTCCCTAATAAAGAGAAGAACTGTGATCGTCACGAGTGCTCCGATCCCAAACATACACAATAAAATACCAAGTAAAACAAAAGATTTTTTCTTTGGTGACTTATTCTTTTTCCTGATATCTGTATCTATATTGTTATTCTCCACAATATCTAACGCTTCTGTTGATTTGTACATTTCCATGGGGCAGTGCTTGATCCTGAATGCAGGAATGAAGTTTCCGTATTGAATGAAATATTTTAGTTCACGGCTTTAAATAGCTCAACCGTTTATCTAAACTTGTAAATACATTCTGAAGATATTTCCGATTGAAACATTGATTGATATAATGAAAGCCGAATGGTATACATCTTTCACTTCCTTATTTGACAATGATCCTTAGCCATGTTAATTTTCCTCACGTTTTAAATCATCCACGTCTGATTCTCGACACACACAATCGTGGTTTAAAAATTGTGCGTCCCCTGCGGTAGCCAAGAATGTAAAATGATCCTTGGAAACAAATTGAGGTGAAATTTAGATGACATTATAGTTTGTGGCAAATTTGGGGTCATAGTGAGAATTACAATTTATCATGTGATGATTAGTTGGCGGTTTAGATGTCATGAAAACTTTATTATTTTGCGCGATGCTGTTTGTCAAATATTGAAATTATTTCTTACGCAGAGTATATATTGTTTTGGCGGCGAAATCCTAAACATGCAAGCCCCTATGGTTTAGAGCAGGCTTCCTATAGTCGACTGCGCTACCTGTAAATCTTTACCTTACACGATGACGAGAGGAATCAATATCACAATATAAAACGATATATGTTGAAGAACAGAAAAAGCCTACAAAATAATCTTAGTTACTATGCTGAAAAATAGGTACGCCGTGCGTACATATGGCTAGCCAAATTAATGGACGACTTGCGCTTTAGAGTAATTTTTGATCGAAGTAACTAGAAGAATATAAATCATCACAGCCAGAAAGATCTTACTTAAGTTAGTTCAAGTGCAAAGTTTGGCTGCGAAATTTTGTAAAATACGGAAAATATAGCCAGGTGAAGTTGGCACATTTTGTATACTTTTGTATGACGTGCGAAAACACACTTAGTTACACACTTTCGGCCGTAATACAAAAGTATACAAAATTCGTGAACTTCACATGGCTATATTCTCCGTAATTTACCACAATTCGCAGCCAAACATGCCAGTTTTACTAATTTTTGTAAGCTCTTTCAGAAAATGTCGTTTTTAAGAAATTAATCTAAAGCTTAAGTCGTCCATTGACTCTGATCAGTCCGATAGTTTTCAGGTGATCGTGATCAGTGTCTGGGTCTATGATCCAGTTGTTCATATAAATGTACAAAGTGTGTTTTTAACAGTGAACGTAATAGTGGAATCAAAGTGGCAATTAAAAAGGAATAAAAGTTTTTATAAGGTTTAAACCTTACCATTACCTCTCGCAAAATATACCCCCACTGAATATTATCGCCCAAAAACACACCTTTCGCCGAACGAACGCGCATGCGTAAATACGGCAGTCATCTCGTGTATAAACGAACCAAGTTGCACTGACGAGGCGTTGCAATTGAACGCCAAAGCCTACCAAAATCACTACAAAGCCTCGGCTTCATCACTGGGGAACCAAAAATTGCGATACATTCCCTAATTTCCAAGAGACAGTGCAACGTCGTTCCCAAGGTTTTCCGTGGAGCGAAGTAAAAGACCCTGGGTACGAGGTTGGAGTCAGTGTATGATGACCAAAAACCCTGATGTTCCCTAATGACCAGTAAACGTCATGATGACCAAAAACCCTGATGTTCTCTAATGACCAGTAAACGTCATGATGACCAAAAACCCTGATGTTCTCTAATGACCAGTAAACGTCATGATGACCAAACCCTGATGTTCTCTAATGACCAGTAAACGTCATGATGACCAAAAACCCTGATGTTCTCTAATGACCAGTAAACGTCATGATGACCAAACCCTGATGTTCTCTAATGACCAGTAAACGTCATGATGACCAAAAACCCTGATGTTCTCTAATGACCAGTAAACGTCATGATGACCAAACCCTGATGTTCTCTAATGACCAGTAAACGTCATGATGACCAAAAACCCTGATGTTCTCTAATGACCAGTAAACGTCATGATGACCAAAAACCCTGATGTTCTCTAATGACCAGTAAACGTCATGATGACCAAACCGTGATGTTCTCTAATGACCAGTAAACGTCATCTTTGACAGCGGTGTTGTGAGTATTACCAATCAAATGGTATATTCCGTGTGTTTGACAGACAACTCAATTCTACTCAACTTACTAACATATTTTATATTTTATTAATTATCTTATTATGTAAAAAATATTAAAAAAATCTTTTATAAGATTACATAAGATTATATAAGATTGAGAGTGTTATTTTTTTAGCTATGCACATTTACACAGACTTTACCTATCATCACCGTATTTGTATTTATCCCGCTTAAGCTACTGGAGTATGTTTACATCAACATTTTCAATAAACCTTGTTTTTATCTCGTCCAATATAAAATATAATTCTCGTTAACTTTATACTTGTATTAAATGTCCGTTGCGTGCCCAAAGCAACCACAGAATCCGCGAGATTTTTGTTTCGAAACTGAACTTTAATTATCATTTCACATTTCATTTTTATGATTATGCGTTTTGCTGCTCGGTTTTGAATTCAACAATCTTCTTCCCTCGTATAAGTGAAGAACAGTTGAGATGCTTTTGATAGCTGCAACTATTTCTTCTCCAGAGGGTCTGATTTGATCAGCTGGAACGAGAAATCCATACTTTCCATCGTAGCTTGGACGTAGTTCTATTCCATAGGAATATTGCACGTGAAGTACACCATACGTCCAGTCTTTTGCACTACCAGTGTTGCTGTCTGGAAGAAAGAAGTCAAGTTAATTCATCTGAGAACTAATAGTAATAATGTTGCCTGGTATAAATAAAGATCCCACTCACATATGACCTCTGAAGAAGGCCCAGGCTCCTTGTATGTTGCTCCTTGTGCCATTTTGATTGCTTTGATTGCAACGTCAGCGACCCGTTTCTATGAGTAACATTCAGTCAAACGTTTGACACAATAACCACCATAAATATTAAATGCTACCAGTCAGAAAACCTGACTATTGACGATACGCGCGAAAACCATCGCTCCGAACCAATCAGTCAGTCTGTTAAATCCTATTTTTAACATTGTTTGTCAACTATATTAAACCACCCCAAAATCTCAAAATATGAGCAATTTTAGAAACATATAAGCACAGGCAACCCACAGCCCGGTCAATGCGGCCACGTCATACTGTCTTATGTATATAATTATCGTAAGATATAAGATAGTATGACGTAACTGCATTGACCGAGCTACCTATGATATAAAGTTACGATGTACTCACTCAGAATACCACTTACCATTTCATTATAATGCTCGGGTAGTTCAGTCTTGTAGCCCCAAGGTGTCATCCAGAATTGGCTGTAACTATGTAAACCAATGTAACCCAACAAATTACAGCGATTTCTGTATAAATATTTTGCAACATTCCTTGTTTCGATTTCCGAGAATGGAGCAGTTCCACGATAAGAAGATGAACATGGATCGTTGCTCGAACCGTTTCCTAGAAAAGAATTGTTCATTAATTTTTAATTCGGTTTAATCAAGGAATATATAAACTCATGCAAAAATCAAGGAATATATAAACTCATGCAGTCAACTCATTTGGGAGTAAATTTTCTCGAGGTAGCTCGTTAGAATATGCTGTACCCACCTCCCCACTTGTAGCCCCAGTTTCGATTGAGATCAATGCCAATACATTCGTCACTACTATTAATTGGCCGGCGTCTGTTCTTTCTCCAAAACCTTCCCGTCTGTGAAGAACAGGGTTAGTCATGGATATCAACGATAGTTGAAGGTTTATGAATGATAAGTAAACTGTGCTTACCTTTGTCCATGAGTATGCATATCCATCCACATTTATCACGGGAACAATTACCCAGTCTATTCTGTTGCACATTTTCTCTTTTCTTTTACTGTGATTGTCTTCAGAACGACGATCTTTTAATATCTGAGCAACAACAACAATATTATTGACGGTAACCCATGCAACCGAGATAAAACCGTATCTTAGCTGTCGCACATGCTTCTCGTTAGTGAGAGAGAGAGAGGGGGCGGGGATGGGGCGGAGGTGAGGCATGCTCAGCCAAATTTTCTGAAGAGTAAAAGTCCAAATATTGTATCAAATTTGGGAAGGAGGGATCCCCAGTACCCCTTCTGTACGATCCTGTTCTATAAACAGAGTAACTGGCAAATAAATGAATAAATAAATAAATAAATGAATGAAACCAATCAGCCACCTTACCGTCTTGATTAGCCACATGCATGTAGCTGGTGAAAGCCATTCTCGTGCATGTGTCCCGCATTCAATAAAGAATATTTTTCTGCTTCTTTTCGATCTGCCCAAGATCTATAAAGATTAAAGAAAATATATTCCGTGGTCTTTTTCTCAGGAACGATCGGTGATGAATAACAACGTTTATATCTTACCTTAATTGCCTTCATTTCACGTCCTTCGTGTGATCTTCCAAGATTTAATATCTCGCTTATATTCGCGTATTCTCTCCCCAATTTTTCCAGTTCTCTATGAATCTACGTAATAGTAGAGAACATTTTAGTAATGTAGACAATGCTTTAATGTCATTAATTAAGGATTAGAAAATGTTGGTTCTAACTCTGTGGTTTTAATTTGTAACTAGTAAGCAGTCTTTTACTTGGGTTTTTCTAAAGGTTTTTAGAATATTGTTGTCTAGAAGAGATTGTCCGAGGCGTTGTTTCAAGGTGCGACGAAAACCAATTTGGATGCAGTGATATTTATCCGTTTATTATTCAATAAATACATACTTGTGAGTACGGAAAAGGTATAAATATATTATTACATAAATAAACTACATATAATTTGTGAATTATGTAAACTTCAATCAACTGTGGTATAACAACTGCCTAAAATAGACAAAACACTTCTCGACGTTTCGACCTGAGGGCCTTCGTCAGGAGAGTACATTTTTCATACTAACTCCCCTGACGAAGGCCCTCAGGTCGAAACGTCGAGAAGTGTTTTGTCTATTTAAGGCAGTTGTTATACCACAGTTGATGCAAAGTTGTTTAAAGACTACTCCCTGGTTATATTGGAATGTAAACTTTAAATGGCAGAATCAGTAGGATTTTTTTACTGGAGCTTTTCTGAAACATATTTATTTAAATTGTTACCATTTCTTCCACTTTCGTGCAGTGATAAAATTTCCTTAAAACAATACCTGTATTGTCCTTCAGCTAAATATATTGCGAACCGCTTTAACGTTTCTACAGTATACCTCACTGTCTTACTCGAAAAAATAAGAATGCAGTTCATCGCACGCACAACAGTACCTCAGCTAACGGATGAAATTTTTGATAGTCATATTCTCCCATTTTATATCTGTTCCTTCTTCTTGTAGTTCTCTGTTTCCAGATGGCTTTAGTAACATTCCTGATCAAGATTCTGTATGGTATGCTTTTGTTTGTAAGAAAATCCTCTATGATTGGAAGCTCAGACTTCTTAGCGTAGAAGTCTGCTGGATGATTTGGACGAAACGTCGGCATCCATGAGTCCAACTATAAATTAACATTGTGAAACAAAATATGACGCTCTGTACTTAACGATGATTACGGCTAAACTGACATTTACCAGAACTGTCCCTGATGGATTCCTTAGCAAAATTTATAAATCGTTTACTAGGAAACTTTCAAAGCTGGAAGCTTAGACCTTTACGTTGAACATTTTGATTATTGAAAATGCACATATTTTTAAATAAGATACGATCGTATATTTTGGTACGTTTTTTGTTAGTGATTCAATTGTTGAACTAGTAAATGTTACTACGTCATTATTTGTTGAAAGGACCAACAAGTAAAAGTGCTTCATATTTTTCTATTTGCCCACTTAATTTTTTATGATCTATTAGCACTCTCCCAAGTTGTGACACCAGGATGGTTTTTTAAATGCTTGTTTGTTTCTTACCAGCATGATGCCCTCCCTAGTTTGCCCCAGAGATGAAATAATTGCATTCTTTAATAAGGCTATATTGCCTCCTCCAAAGGAATAGTTCACTACCATAACTACCCCCTTCCAAGGTATATTTGAACACCAGCGAGAATTACATAAGATCTCAACATGGGTCTGATGGCTTTGCTGTTGCAGTCAGTCAATTTGACTGTTGAAGCATGTCTAACCACTACATACTGTTTTTGAGTTAGATTACAGCTTCATACAAGCTTAATACATTTTCATGGTCTTAACAAAACAAAACAAAACAAACAAATGCTATTGATACCCAATGCTGTGTCCCTAATTGTTTTACACGACAAGTATGTCGCCACCATGTTGAATAGGTCTATGTAGTCTCAAATTCGTCTCTATTTGAAATTCTTTGCTTTCCCAAAAACGTACTAGAATAAATACCTTTTCCAAGCCTGAAACTTTGTGAATTTTCATTACATCTTGGACTTTACTCTCTGTATCCGGGGTAACACGAAGGACTTGGTCTCTGCAAATTATTTGTATATAATAAATACAAACTAACGACTAACTAAAGCTCATCAGAATTATATATGCCTAAAGTTCATATGAGTTATTTATTTTTGAAAAATGTAGGGCTTTTGAGCTATTTTTTTATTATTAGGGTGCGAATAAGCTAGCTATAGTGAATCTCATTCTAAGATCAAATATTGATAGTAATTTTGTTCATTTGTTAGGTTGACGATAACAGCTTGACACTAATGATCAGTCTACATGACTGGCGCCATTCATGACGATAAACTCAGTATGATTTCGTAATAATATAAATTATATCTATCTCCATTGTGATCTGATTACTAGATTAAGGCGAGGATTTACAAATAAATTTGGATCAAAAGACATGTCAAATGTCATATAAGAAAGATCCATTTTTAAATTTTAACATCTAAGACCAACCGTTGCCGATAACGAGGTTGTCACAACTTGCCTTGTGGCTAGCTCGTTTCGACGGTTTAGAGTGGAATATTTTTTGAAACAGCTGGATGATATTCCTATTGCATCATACCTTGTGAGTTGATATGTCAGTTAATTAATAGATATAATGACTTTTGACCAGACTAGTTGCCTCCTACATCGACGTCTTACAGTTCTCCAAGAAAGAGTATTCTAATTAAGCCCCGTGATTTCGGGTGGTGTGTGAAGATAACAATTACCGAGTCTTATATGATCGGCCATTCAATGTTATTTCCTATGTAGTACAAATTATTTATCACATTTGAGTAAGGTATAACACTAGATTACTAGTCGAACTAAGTGGCTTTTTTGTGATTGCATATTTTTGACGTCATCTGTACCGGCCTGTAACAACAGACAATATTTTTTATTGAACAGACAAATACTTAAGATTAGGAAATGTGTCAAACATTGTGAATGTGTGCCTGACTTGTGACACGAGTGTGATTTCTCAATGATTATGCAAACACACTGCTGGATCGCAATTCACTCGTAATGAGTTGTATAAGCAAGTTATTTACAAATCAATCATTCTGAACTCTGCATGCAGGTGAAACAATCCCGATGATATTAAATTGGTTTGAAGACAAATATTTAGCTGGTTTAGGTTATTCACTATAGTCATGTTGTACACTGTGTTTTACTGTGACCTAGTCTTATTTTAATGCTCTCGTATCATTTGATCCGATGACCTTGTTCACCAACTAGATTCCCTTTAACATAAGTTCAGTATATAATATATCGTTGGTTAATTAATTCGAATATAGATATCAATAATTGTGAACATATTTTGTTGAGCACAAGAGAAATGAACAAAGAAAACATTTTGAAATCGGATGGAATTTTTACCATAGAAGGCCATACAAAGCCATCAAGGCGATTGTCAGTTCGAGCAATTGTGAGCATATAAACCAGATCTGTTCAAACTTTCAGCTAAAATGAAAACAGCAGGCTTTTTACCTCCAAGTGTCCAGACCTGAAGTCATAATTAGCGTCCCTTGTCTGTCGTATTGACATTTGTGTAGTGTTCAGAGCCTTACCCCTTCGTTTTCGTCTAAAATCTCCAATGCCGCCAATGATAAAACATCATTGGATTGCGAGTTCCATTAAAATATCACTGGAAGTGATATTGCATGCACACGCACAGTGTAATATTTTAATATGATTTGATATGATTTGAACAACCTGTTCATTATTATATATAAGACTGTATATTTTACAACATTTTTGCGACAGTAACCAATTTTTAGCATTCTTTGCCTTTGGCTTAATCCAATCAATGTTTATTGTATTTATTAATGTATAGAGCTTCCTGATTAATTTGGACTTGAACAAAGCGGTTGTTTCTCGAAACAAAGGACACATAACCATATCATTGCAGGACGCAGAAGGCGATATCATTTCCACTTCCCACAGAGTTTGTGTAATTAGAAAAAGATTACAACATAAGATAAGTCATTTTTTAATAAGCCTACTCTCTCTAAGCCTGGTGAGGACTACTGAGATATCGACCATGAGATTTTATTGACTGACTTACGCCCTGTTTTTATCGACAAGGTTTGACAATGTATGTGTGATGCTTTTGTTAATGAATCAGCATATGACATGTGGTTAGCAATAAAATCGAGAATCACGGAATGTCAAATTATCAAGTTTGTGTATTCTATTTTCTGAAAAACGTTGCTTGAATCATGTAAGAATAATTGTATATAAAAATTGGTTGTTGAATTACTCTAGACAAGATGGGGTGCAGATCGTGTCGTTGCGAGTGACGTCAACGACAACGAATTAGCAAAAGATAAGAAGTCGAGATACCAAACAGGAATATTGCGAAATTCAATTGACATACAGCAAGATACAAACCAAGTGTATTTATTTGTACTAATTCGTTGCGGTTCTATAGAGGCAGGAAATTGGTTCCATTAATAAATTGAGCAATTATTACAGCTGTTTCCTGAGATAATTGTTCTAATTTGAAAATATTCTACTTTTCCTCCATCTGTACGAATTCTCTCTACACATTGAACACAGAATGACATGTTTTTATAGGGATAAGCTTGATTATAATATACTGACCATGTATTTCAACAGAATTTACTTGTAACTGTTTATACATGATATATAAAGTGCATAGGAAATTGTAGTTGATTGCGTATGTTAGCTGGAAACAGTCAAACAGTGAATTATTTTTTACGACATACATGGTCAGGCGTTCTTGCATATACAGCCTGGCACGTCAGGTTGCATACATTTACTGTTGAAACCTCGATAACAAATGTAAACAAAGCTCTCAAGAATATACTTAAGATTTAAATTTGATCAAGTTTTATTAAATCGCATATTACTAATTGGTATAAACATTTAAACATAATAACACGTTTCTAGAAAACGAAGCACAATAATTACGTATATATTGTACATATATATATACAGTAAGCAAACTTTTGAAAACCGTCTTGGATTCGGGTTTTTATTACTTTGCAAGAATGTCGTCATGGAAATTGAATTCGATCTAATATATCACCAATGGACCGAACAGATTATTTCTAAGTTATATTCCTATGTCTATGAGTATGTTCTCGTTAGCCAATCTTTCTTTTTGGCTAACCTTTAACTCAATAACAACGCAATTTCCAACCCAACTAAGCACATGTATTTGTCTTGAACTCACGCCATTGAGTGGGAAGAGAGTAAACAGCAGTGAGTTCTCAGTGTTAAAAAAATTCATCCAATTTGTTTAAATATTAAGTGTTATAATCACTGACGTTCCCTTCCCACACCGGAAATACGCTGGTCTACGAAACCAGTTTCAACCCACTGAATTGACCAAATATCACATTATTCTTAATTTATAGCGATGGGAATAATTCTAATTTGCCTCGAGGCTTTGTTGACAATATTTTTTGTAACATTTCTTACTTTATATTGTGAGGCAGGTGTGGTTCATATGGCGCTTCTCTATTCAATTTTAAACTATTTAGTAGATGTTCAAATTTTGAAATGCGTGGCCATTCAATCGCGAGGAAACTAGGTTCGGACGCGAGGGATATCTACTCTGATATTTGTTTACAGACTTTACAGACTTCCTTGATGTTAAAAAATCACACCGATTATTTTTTATACGGGGAACAATTCAACTAAAAAAATTTAAATTCCTCGTTTCTAGTACACGACACACATAGACATTAAAGTTTGATTAAAAAATTGCTTTCTCACGAGAAACAAGTGCGTAACTTTTGGCAACGTTCCTATTGACAGTGAAATATGCTGTCATATCGCGCAGTTTGGTATTTTAGCCATCTTTGGAGTAGACTGCAAGCTATGTACCGATACCTTATTTGGTTTAAAACTATTCTGGAAATCTGGCTCCATGCATGATCATCTCGTTTTCACAAGCTCCTAATAATGAACAATTCTGATATCTAAAGTCCTCATGGAAAGAAACAGACGTATTTTGGCGTGTCCTCCCATTCTAACTAAACTATTTAATTTGATTGAAATTTTAAAGCAAATCTCATCAATCCTGTTTCCTCCTCCGCAAGAAGATTAACAGATATGACTCTAACTGACATTCTGCTTTCTCGGGGCTAAAAAAATGGCTGTACTCTTAACGGACATTTTCAATTACCACATTTGTTCTTTGTTAACAGCTGTCTTTTTATCTCTATACATTATTTTATAGCATTTCAATTTATTTGTTGGCTTTAGTTACAACACAGATGACCAGACCTTTCCGTTTTATATAAGTGTGAATATGGTTTTGTAACAACAGAAAGAAGGCGGGTGGAATATTTATATTCTTCGCTTTTGTTAAAAATTTGAATTTGTGGTAGTTTTTGTCTATACCGACCTTGGTCTGGACGGCTTCATCAAAATAATACAACCGCTCAAGATTAGATTTTTCTACTATGGATCTATACATTTTTCTATTGCAGCTATAAGGTTTAAATATTGTGGACAATAAGATCATACGAATAAAAATTGGGTGAAATCTTCACTAATATGAACAAAAACGTAGGTTATTTTGTTACATACCCTTCATAATAATCCCCATAAAAAGGATTTGACTTTGCCATCGAAACAGCTGCTAACAGTAATACGGATACCAACATTGTTGTGTGTTTTATTCACTCCAAGTTTCTTCACTCTTCCTTCAACCTGAATGTAACAGTCTTGTGTTATATCCCACTATATACCGTGCCAGAAGGAAGACGTCAAACTGTGCTCTCACTTATACAATTGCATGTGTAAAAAAACACTGGAGAATGATGCTTAGTTCATGTAGTGCCCCATATAGTGTGTTTTATTAACCACATCCTTTGAGGAACAATACATTTTTCTTTGCGATCAAGATTCTTACTTTGCCCACAGGGTCGCAGCTCTTTCACCGCATATTCTCGATCTTGTCTCTTCGATGCTCTTCCTAAATCTTTGAGTGCTCTATCAAAATCCGTGCTTTTTAACTTTTTACTAATACACGTCATAGACAATTATAAAAAGACTGGAATCTAT
The DNA here is from genome assembly GCF_004324835.1 of Dendronephthya gigantea. Classification (NCBI taxonomy): domain Eukaryota; kingdom Metazoa; phylum Cnidaria; class Anthozoa; order Malacalcyonacea; family Nephtheidae; genus Dendronephthya; species Dendronephthya gigantea. The sequence goes on along the minus strand of NW_021163170.1, from coordinate 164,909 downwards.
ATATGCAACCAGAATTCACAGTTAGAACGGAATTTTTTCACATCTGAATATATGTGCAGATGATATCCCATTAATGGCAGAATTGTGATTCTAATTTTTGTATGTCGTTGTGACATATAAACTAGGGTTGTTTCTTGATTTAGTTTCACTTTATTCCTTCAGTAGATATCAACAGCTCTGAAATTAAAATCCACTAGATTAAAAGATACACGATCCAGTTCTAACCGTTCCAGTTTACATGAGTCCATGTTATATAGTATATCATGATAACTAAATACTGGTGAACTAATGTGAGTGTTATAGTTCTCAGCTGGAGAGTAAAAGATAATTTGTGTAGCTTAAATTCTGAAGAGCTTCATTAATACACTAATAAACTCCTTTCGTTTCCAACATATAGATAAACAAAGGTTTCTTTTCTGTCGTTTTTTTCTTGGAATGTCAAAATTATCGTTGAAGTAGTTTTGACAAAACATTGGCAACTTCAAGTAATTAACAAAAGGACTGTTTCTGCGTCGTCTTGATTATATAAAAGTTCCGGTTTGGTTCTTTTAAAGACATACCGCCATAATTTTGATTTTCGACCCGACAGTCTATGCATGAATAATAATATAAGTTTGATTTTTTCTTTGCAAATTTCACAAGATATTGTTCATAAAACAAACATAATCTCCATGTGTGACATTAGCAATAAACACATCAGATTTCAATTATCAGCTTAAATCAACTGGTTTTTAATGACGAAACTAATTCAAAATTCGAGTAAATTACTTTTTAAGTATTACCATCAATAATATATAGCTAACCAACTGGTCACGGACATAGGATTCAGTTCATTTTCATGTTTAGTCAACACGAAGATACTTGAAGTATTTAGACAAGTTCTCGTTGCAGAGATAAAGGGCAGATAATTGTTCTTTCAATTGAGTTTCTTTACTCGACATGTATTTTTTGTGAATTCTCGGATCCTGTAAAAACTTGCCTGTATTGGCGTATCAGCACGCGTAAAAACAGACATGCAATGTGAAAGCTCTGGAATTCGCATGACACCGCACAAAGCACATTGTATCTGCGTGATATTTATCGCATCCCAAATCAAATCAACCTATTGACAATGTGTGATGAATAGTCGTGCTTTGAACGATCATTTAGAACTGATAGAGTTATCAGGTTTGTATTGATTGCATGCTTTACACTCAGATTGACCGCTTTTCGGCGCGGAAATATATATTTAGTCAATCTTGAAGTTCCTTTCAGATAAAATAACTTCTTAGAAGATTTTAATCGCAAGCAAGGCGGCATTGACACAACGAGATAAGTTAAAATTTAGGTTTTTGTTTAGCGTTTTCGCTTATTACCTAGCTAGAGATTTCAGAAATTTTATTACCCTTGTCCCTTAATAACCTGGGGAGATGAAATAGGAATTGCGATCCGTCATCTGCAAAATTTCTGGAGCAGTTTGTGAAACCAAATGGATCATTTCAATTATAATTTTATGTTTAAGAATAGATTGGCCTTGGAATATCAAGAGAATTGAGTAAAAATAGATCAAATTTTAATAAAATATCGGGCTTCTTTGCCAGTTCTATAAATGTTTGCATGTACGTGAATAAGGTCGAGGTCATGCATAGGAGTGTTGGGATTCCTGTGATAAATATAATCTAAGCACAGCTATGCACGCAAGCCTTAAATCTTATATATATCCAATCATTTAAAAATTTTGCTGAACATACTAAACGCCCTATTCCAATTTAGATTTTGCACTCGATTGGAAAAAGAAATATTTGAACATTTATGAATATTTTCTTTTCCTCAAATCGTATGTCGAGTATTCAATATTGGATCGTTAAGATAAATTATTACACTTTACTCTTTATATGCGCAATATGCGTAGGCGTTGTTTGAAAATAAGACTGCATAACACGAAATTTATTCATCGCTTTTTTTATTATCTAAGAATTGGTGATCCTTTAATTCTCGTGTGTGCAGATATCTTCTACGGCGACAAGAGAAAAGTTCGATTATCTTTAAGTATCAATAATATGTACGAAACATTGTCACGCAATCTTAATTTAAAATTACCCAAAAGCAGTGAGGAATCAAAGGAGAACAAAGCTAGAATAAAGTCACTGGAATAAGAGTGAAGAGAAGTGATGTGACGAACTGTGCATGGGGAAGGACAAAATAGACTGAATTGTTCTTTCAATTTTATGTTCATCAGCTTTCTAAATTGGGGACACTATAAATAATGCAGTATAGGTGATCAGTTAATTACTTAAAATTTCAAAGTTAACGCTTAACTTATATATTTTCTTTTTTGCTGTGAAATTCATTACAATTACAACTTTATAGCCTGAGCCATTGCTTTCATAGCAGCAAAGGTTTCGACCCCTGTTGGGATTATCTGTTTGGCTGGCAAAAGAAATCCATGGCGCCCTTTATCTCGGAGCTCTAAACCGTAAGAGTACTTTACCCCAAGAAAGCCATAGGCCCAATCGTCTGTCGCTCCTGATGTTGCATCTATGGCAAGATTTAATAAACGTTACTTTAGAAAGACTTATCTCCACCATTGCCAGTGAACTACCGCCGGATTACTTTCCCCCCAATCGGCCGGTGGTAGATATGCATGATAACTACATTTAAAAGTTTCAACTGCGATATTTATTTTCTTTCATAAGAAATGACATGTGATTAAACATAAATTAAGACAATTTCATGGCATTAGCCATTGCTTTCATGGCAGCGAACGTCTCAACGCCTGTAGGAATGATTTGAGAAGCTGGTAATAGGAACCCGTGGCGACCTTTATCCCGGAGTTCTAGAGCATAGGAATATTTCACCCCTAAAAAACCTGAGGCCCAATCCCCGGTTGTACCGCTTGTTGCATCTGCAGTGCAAAAATATTTAAATGAAAACATTGAACAGAAAAAAAAGACCTAACAACAGAATCTACTCACAGATGATCACAGAAGAAGGTCCAACTTTGTATGTTGTTCCATATCCTGCATTTCTGAGAGCATTTGCTGCAATTTTCCCAACTCGCATCTAAGAAACGCATCGATTTAACCGACATTGTCCATTGCAAGTAGCCGCGTTACTACCTTATAGGCCTGTCATGTACCTACCTGTTCCCCACTATCATTTGGATATGCCCTCTTGTATCCCCAAGGTGTCATCCACAATTGACTGTACGCGTGGATATCCATGTAGCCAATCAAATTTCTGCGTTGTTTCAACAAATATTTTGCGACATTGTACGTTTCGACTTCTGAGAATGGTCTCGGACCGTGGTAAGTGTCACCACAGCTGGAACTGGTACCAACACCTAGTATGTGGTAGAGTGAAAAATACAGCAAGGTTTGGACCTGGTATATTGCCTGGGACGTTCAAATTTGGTCGGCCTGCATGTTGCGTACTAAGAGACATATGTATACATACTTTCGGGGCTCGGAGCATGCGTATAGTTAACTAACAATATTTCTCGATCTGTCACCTGAAGAAAGTCTGATTTGATTTTTTATGTTAGCTCAGTGAAATATGCTGCATGTATTGTATTTTTGGTTGCCGCATTACTGCCGCATTACCTCCCCATTTATAATTCCAATTTCTATTTGGATCAGCTCCAGTACAGCCACTGTGCTTTGTCTTAGTTCGTCGCCACATTCGATTCTTGTAAAACGCAAAATCAAACCGTTGAACAATTTCACAGAGGTGGGGGCGCATTATACAGTGATCTAATGTTGGTAATGCGTTTCAGTCAGAAAACACAGCAAACTTTATTACCGCATTCCATGTGTATTTATATCCATCAGGATTCAAGGACGGCATAATGACCCAATCCATTTTATCCACCATGCTTTTCACGCTTGAATCTGTACCATATTTTGTTAACATCTGGAATTAAATAACGATTTTCATTCTCTTTAAAAATACTATAAGATTACATTACTTTGTTGTTTCGCAACTTGTTTTGTTTCATCAAACGACAATTACCTCTCGAATCATATACATGCATGTTGCAGGCGTAATCCATTCACGAGCGTGAATACCGCAATTCACAAAAAATGTTTTTTTCGGCTTTCTCGAATTTTGGGATCTGATCTAAAAGTGTTTAAAGGTGATGTAAGAATTAGTGTATTTGGATTTTCCGGCATATGAGCGGAGCAGGTCCCGAGACAACAGTTTGTACCAATATGAGAACGGGCACAATGATTTATCTCATTTCATTTAAGTCTTGAACACAGTAGATGAACTCGTCCCTTGGGGTGGTCTGAGAGTGATTTATGTCGCTGGTCAATGCTTTTTAGAAAACCAAACTTCGTGTGTGCCCTACCTTTACGGCGAATTGTTCATTTCCTTCATATGATTTTCCTGTTGAAAATAGTGAGGCGATGTTGGAATGGGTTGAAGCTAGCTTTTGCATCTCAGCGTGAATCTGCAAATGAAATATAAATCCGGGATTTATTTGTTGCCCAAGTAAAAGTTGTTTTTGTAATTGCTAAAACACGAGTTACTCCGCCATCATCTATCTGCCATCCAGCCGTCTCCATGAAATAGCATGAAGTCTGCATGATATGAATGCTACCATACCGCGGATAATGTGTTGTATCGTTCGTATTGAAATCCTCCTGCGCGAGATGTTGGAGGATTTTCGTTATCAACCTCTCCCTGAACATCATCAATGAGTACGGTGTAACTGAGTTTGAAGTTCTTCAAGAGTTCAAAAACCGTTGCCAAATTTGCTTCATGAACATAGATGTCTACATTTCTGCCGACCTCAGCCGGACCTTGCCAAAAGTCAATCTAGGTTAAAGCATTATGATAGATTATGATAGCTGAGGGAGATGCTGTAAGGCAAAGAGAACAACAGGCAGAAACCTTGACATGTCAAAACTCTAGTTAATAGAATGGGTCATAGTTTTGGAAGCATCACGCGATGAAATGTAAGCTAATGAGTCATCCGGGGCATAAGTAACTAATGAGATTGTTTTGATCAAAATTATCCATGATTGACTAAATATGGAATTCAAGCAAAGTGATACAATTCAGGAGAGGAGACAAGGGGGTGGGTACGTATAAGTAGGAATGTGGATGAAAAGAAATGGAAAATGGAATGTGAGAAGACTACCCTTATTAGCAAATAAGGCTCTTATCTTGGTTGCATTTTTATAACAGGTGATTGGACATTACACGTTTCACAATCTTCCTCTTCGTCAGCTAAATACATGTGAGTTGCAACTTCTTCTGAACATTCATTTTACACTGATTAAAACTCAAAAGTCTCGACAAAATAAAACCATGTACGATTTTGAAATAGATTTTTTAGCTTAGGTTATTTTATTTAAAAGTACTAGGTAGGCAAAATTTTTACGTTTAACTGCTTTAGGAAAAGGACTGGATAAGGCCGGCTTTCGTTACCGTATGTATAAAATTATCAATTCCAGAATGCTTCCAGCCATGTATACTATGAGTCATGCTACAAATGTAATAACCTGCAATCCATCCTCATCTACTAATGACCGTAAGTTCTCTAAATCTTCATTTGTCTGGGGTACTACTCGCAGAACTTTTCTAAGAGAAAAAATATCATATTTCACTGGCGATGTGTTAGAGAGAAAAATCAAGCTATGGCGTCCGGGTAGGCCAATGAGTTTGTCCACGGTACCATTCATTACCTAGGCTATCCCGGCTTTTTGAGGACACTTTGGGAGTAAAGCCTACACCAGTGAGGTAACTTGGGGTGTCAACTGACGGGGGACCCCGAGATTTAGGGCCCCCCAACAAAAATTAATAGCATAAAAAATTGATAACTCATTTATAGAAAATAGAATTACTATCAACGGACACTATCAATATTATATTTGGAGGCGTAATCTAAGCATAGTAATATAGATTTATTTTCTATTCAAATATGTAAGTGAAGATTGCTTTGTGTAGACGCAAGTCGCAAATTGTGTGGAGTAAAGGCGGCCACAAATGGCTGATTGACAGAGCTGCTTCAGCGGTTGCCCCATAAGTAGGTTCAGAGTAATTTTGACTCATGTTTCCGTTAACCCGCGCTATTCGTATAGGGAGGTGATTCAAAAGAAAAGATTTATATAATTTTGCGATGAGGTAAGGGCACTTTGCAATCACACCGTCAGCGGAACAGAAATAATCATGATGGTTTCGAAATTAGTTTTCATTTGGAAAAAGTATTGAAAAACTAATTAGTTTTCACCCTGGTTTAAAACTACGCTAAAATATTCCCATTTATGTATAATAATGAAGGCCTTACCCATCATATTGACCAGCCTCAACGAAGGTGAAAACAGCGAAACAAAGAAACACTGATAACTTGAACGTGAACATGATGAGTTTGTTTTGGAAGTGTTCGTTCTACTGAGGTGAGTGGTAAATTAAAACCACGTTAAGAAAATAATTATTCGCCTGCTGTGTCAACATCAGAAGCTTGTCGTCTGCTGGTATTAACACAGTGTTCGTCAGTCTTTGTACACCTGAAATATGCGTTCTCTTAAATTGCTTTCTGTAAACGAGAAGCTTGTGAGTTTATTTTTACAGCCGGGCTTCTGTGTCAAGAATTTAGTTGCGTTTGATCTTGGAAGCTATAATGTTTTTTTAATAAATGACTAAATATCAGCTTAAGTCGCTTAGGTAACTATGCTTTGCCGAAAACAATATCGATATATTCTCTATAAGAATCAGACAATTTCCCCAAAAAACAATCTCCGCTAACAAATGTCGCTGTACGCGCAAGCCTCTTTTTTTTTCCTGAAGAAGCGCCTGGGTACGAGGTTGTCCGCAAACGGAAATCTGTAGCAGTAGCACAGGTTTTAAATGACAGAAGACAGCCGCAGCTTAGGAATTACGATCTCGCGCACAAAGCTCTAGTCAAGGTCATGGAGAGATTAATCACTATTTTTTCTTTACTATTTATAATTCAGATCACAAATGGCGCACAGAAAGTCACTTATGATGGGTATGTTTCTTTCTATAGTATGTAAATATTTCTATAGGTATTAATAATTCATAATAAAATCTACATGAAAGTAATGTACATGTATGTAAATATATTATGCATAACATTTGATATAAATTTTATCTGAACTGTCTTACCATTTGTCCACCAACGAATTTTTTCATTCAACCTTCAAAGATAAATACATGCAACAAGCGCATACAATGCCTTACAAAACGTACAACATTTTAGTCATTCTTCTGCCGCTTATTCGTCTAATAATATCGATGAACAACGAATAGTTTATAAGTTTACATTATACCTCAAATTGAAATGGGTTATTGAAGTTAGCAAAATCAAGATTTATCGAATAAAACCACGAATTTAGTCATGAGAGATGGCGATGACGTTAAGAATGCGCATTAATATAAGCAGAGTTTTCCCTGGTGGTAAATAAGATGATATTTCTCTCAGCATGCGAAGATTATAACAACACTGAAAATCGAAATCCACTTATTCGTATAGTACAGGTACTTATCTATACAACCTCGGCGGAGTTTTGACAGGTTGAAACTCTTGAATAACGAACAAAACGTTCTGAAGACAAAACTTGTCTGAATTCTCCATTTAAAGCGGCGATAGAATTCTTCGTCGTCTGACCATTTTTAGTGGAGATGATTAACATATTGTGCGTATATATATACTACCTCTCCACCGGCGAACTGTTGGTATATTGTGAATATATTTTATTTCGTGTGTAAGCTACAGATGTCAGACGACGCATATTCACTAGTGAAGGGATGTCTGTTTCGAATATTAGTAAAAATGACGCAGCATGCTGGTTTGCCGCAGAAGTAACATCTCTCGTTTATACGTTTTTTGACATAAACAATGCGATTTGATTGTATCGACAGTACACAGGTTACGAAAGAAGAACTTCAAATTCATAAATACTTTTTAATATCACTGGCCTGTGACATTTCCTTATAGCACTAACGACATTTATATCAAATTTCAATGTCACATAATATCTACCGCCATATAAACATTCCAAATAATCGAGCCTCGTGAAACAATAACGCCTGTTTTGACTCGTCTGCATATATTTATAATGAACTCGCTTTTAAGCGATTGGCACTTGAATGACGGTGGTTGAAAACTGATGGGGTTTTATAGAATGGTCCTCGGAATAGTGCAATACCAAGAACTGATTACGTCGTCTGTATTCATACTCTGACAATTTCAACATGCACACCTTGGAATAATTTAGTGACATAAAAGCAATCTCGTTTGCTGAGAATACCACATGACTCGCACTGCTCTTGCTTTTGATTCTATCATCACACGTTTCATGTTTCATCGAATAACTTTAGATAAAAAATGTGCGAGAACCCGCCGATATTCTGTACCTTTAGTTTCTGTACAGTTACTAGCATTTCAAAGACATATAGTGCAAATTCTGGTGTGCATTGTGCAAGGAGTTTTATCTATTGTATTACGTAGAACAGACACTCTTTCCTGGCTTTCTCATATCAGGGCGCTAAATCACAGAGGTCTATTGGTTACAAGATCATAACTGTGTGTACATGAAAATTTGCGGTTCGCGACGAGACCCTCCACCCTGCTCTATTGGGAAACGGCTAATATCAATTATTCCCATTGAACAGTCGGATGTGTGAAAATAATCATCGAAATGGATAATTTTAATTTTTTTTGTTTAGGCACAAGCTAGTTCGAATCATTCCAACATCAAATCATTCACTGACCTTTCTTCAACAACTTAGTTCAGCTTCTGCAGCACTTGAGGTTGGTGAATACCCACGCTTTTAAATCTAGCTACAAGTTGTTTTCGTTGTGCGATAAAAAATATTACGTGGAATTGCTCTAATTTATTAGGTAAAAATCTCTCACGAATGTCACTGCTTGAATACTTCAGGTATTGAGTAATACCTCAGGAATTGTTTTTTTAACAATTCTTATTCTATTCGTTCCTATATTTTTAGCTTGATTTTTGGTCGTATCCTACAACATTACGACAACCTGTAGATATTCATGTTTCACCGAACTACCTTCCTGAACTTTCAAATGTTCTACAGTACAATAATATGACATACAGGGTTTTAATCAACGACCTGCAAAGATTAATTCAAAAAGAATATTCTCCAAGTGCTGTGAAGACAACATTTAAAAATTTTGATGCGGAATATCATTCATATCCCGAGGTAATGTTTATTTATAGTTGTTAAGAAATCTCTACTGCAATGTTTTAATTTTTTAGAAATATTCTATCTACGCAGATATTGGGTGAACTAAGAAATCTGGTGTATACAACCAATCGTGCAAAACTTGTTCTTATTGGAACTTCATATGAGTTTCGTAGGATATACGCTATAGAGGTCAGTAATATTATCCAGAAAACTAATAATTATTGCGTGGCGTGTGTTTGTCCTTAATTGGCGACAAAACTGGCTGTTAATTCAATTGCACGTCATTTTTATCGTCAGGATGTCGAAAGGATATCGTCAGGATTGTGAAAAGATAAAAGAGACAAACGAACCTGACAACTTCGCTTTTTATTTTACGGTTCTACGCATGCGTGCATTAGGGGGATCAAAACATGTGTCAAACTATGGTATATTTATACGTTACAGATATTTGAAAACGAGAGCAATACTCGACCGTTGATATTTCTAAACTGTGGACTTCATGCACGGGAATGGTTAAGCCCAGCCACATGTATGTTTCTTGTCAGACAGGTGAATCAACGAATATAATCTAACCAATTTTGTACATGTTATTTCAGTATAAGCCGAAATAACCTAAAATCTTTTTAACAATCCCCCAAAGCTGTTATCTAATAATATGACATCACTTCGAGCTAACTACACCTGGATCATTTTACCTGTCCTGAATGTGGATGGTTATCAATACTCATTTACTACGGTAAGATTTCAGCGTCAAAGCTTTAACTGCTTTTTAAGCGCATTCTAACTTAGCGCGTGAACCAAAGTGGCCCACCCCCCCCCCCCCGCTAATCCTAAATTGGTAACTAAGCTCCAACGTTTAACCGGTCCCGGACCGAAATATTGTCTTGGCTCTCATATGGAGTGCTATAAGTTCTTTTTTATACGAAAGGGCATCTTTGTGTTGTGAAATTTTGAAAACTGGTACTTATAGTCCATATTATATCACATGTCAAACAGGAAAGATTTTGGCGAAAAAACCGTTCACCTGGACGAGGTGGATGTATGGGTGTAGATCTAAACAGAAATTTCAACCATCAATGGGGAGGTCAGTATTAGCGCACATCAACTATAGAAAAGCTAATGCTTGTTTGCATGATCAAATAGATAAGTATATTCTATATTTCAGGTTTTGGCACGAGTTCTGATCCTTGCAACATGTTATATCATGGCAGACATCCATTCTCTGAACCCGAGACGTATGCCTTGGGGCGATATTTGTTATCTCGCAAAAAAGAAGTTAAAGTTTTTCTAGATATTCATTCATTCGGTCAATTATTTATGTCACCGTGGGGACACACAAGACAATATTCACCACATTATTTAGACATACAGGTAAGATCCTTTTTAGAAAGGTTTTGCAAACTAGTTATCATATCCTCTGGATTATTTGATTACAGGAGCCACTGATGAAGAGAGTTTCTGAGGCAATTGCTTCAGTTAATGGTAAAACGTTTACGTACGGACCTGCGTCGATCGTTATTTGTAAGTTCAGCATTTGATAGTCCTTCGACTGACGTTGTGCATGAAATTTCCGTTTTCCGTTTTAGCCCATACAATTTTTCTTCGAAATTGTTTATTTTTCAAATCCATAAATGAATTTTTTTTCTGAAGCTTGATTTCACATTTTTATTGCCCTTTTAATCCCTTATGTTGCACAATTACATTGCGTGAAACATATCGTATTTTACGGCAATGCTATAAGCAATTCTAAGTCACAATTTTCGAAACATGTCTAGGAAACGTTGCTTCTCAAATAATTTCTGTATTTAACTTTGTGCTCATTTTCTTTTTCACCAATTCCCAGAGAATTCATAATAACCTTGTATATAATATTTTAGATCCAACCACAGGCGATGCAACTGACTGGACTTATGCAAGTCTAGGAGTTATTCATTCATACAGCATTGAGCTACGACCAACGTTTCAAGATGAAAGAGGTTTTATTGTTCCTCCTGAACAAATTGTGGAGTCAGGCAGCGAAATATTGAACGGAATGATTGAAATGGTGCGACTGATTCAATCTGAATAATTAATTTTACCATCAATAATATTTCAAAGAAATAATCATCTAATGTAAAGCACACTATAGCTTTTAAAGAGAACTAATGTTTTTGAAATACTACAAGAAAACGTTCCAGAATCCAGCTGGACAAACACTAAATTTTTGATATTCTTACATATAATCCTACGTTCACAAATTTCTCGTATACCTGACTGATTAGTTCAGTTTACGGCATGTGAACATAAACATACTTCATTATTCACTCCCCCCCACCACCACCACCACTGCTACTAATAAAGCGTCTAGGAACGGCCTTTTCCAGAACCAGTTCGTCAGTAATTGGTGCTTTTATTTTCATAATCCTTCATGTTCGTTGACATACTATGAAATGCTGCAATCGTTTCTTTTGCTGTTGGAATGATGTTACTCGCTGGAAGTAGAAATCCATGTTTACCCTTATCTCTTAGTTCAAATACAAAAGCGAATTTTACTCCCATTGAACCGTAAACCCAATCTTTACCGCTCCCAGCTGCCTCATCTAAATATTGAAAGGAAAACTGCGTAATTAAAAATAGTTAGAATTTGTATCCAAGGACTGAGAAAGAGAAATTACATGAAAGGGGATTAAAGTAGTATCGTGCATGGACAATAATTTCAAGTTTGTAAGTAATTTTCCAAATGGTGTCGCACAAAAGGCTACCTTCCGTAAGCCTGTGTTTAGAAAGTGAACGCTTTTAGACTCGCATTATCAAACTCATCATAAGAGTGCATGAAAGAAAGGGGGTTAAAATAGCTACTTTTTCACGCTGAGCCTTTTCCCATGTAATTTGTTTCACACCCTCCTCATAATCACGTGATCAAAGCTAGCTATAGCGTTATAAATAAACGTTAATGTTTGGATGTATTCTCAAGTTGTTATTCCCTAAACTGCATGTACGGGGATGATATCCTTACATATAACTGCAGCGGCTGGTCCTGTTTCAAACGTAGTCCCGTATAAACTTTTTATTGCATCAGCAGCCTTCAATGATATGTCATGCTGCAAGAAAATTGAAAATGACTTTGGTTTAATAGAACAAAAAGGTGGCTGATGCACTGTGAGATGGTTGTGAATAGAAACTATATGAACGTCATCTACTCTGTCTCTCTTTTTCATTTGGTTACACTTTATATACTACTTTTTAGTACTAACCAACTCTTCCTTATCCTTAGATATCACGTCTTTGCTGTAACTCCAAGGATACATCAACAATTGACTATAAGAATGTATGTCTAGAAAGCCGAAGACATGGTCACGATTTGCTTTGATGTAATTAGCCACGGCCATCACTTCCGGGGCTGAGAAAGCGGATTTGCCATGATATATGTCGCTACATGTATTGTTGCTTGAACCGGAACCTAAAATAAAGATGAATGATATTCATGTCTTGATCACTCAGCATCTCTGTGACTATTACATAAACACCATTGCGTGATGGTAGTTGATTATCAAAGTGTCTTTGAGTTGCCTGTAAGAAAATCTTTCTTTGGATTTTACTAAACAAGTTCGCTCCTGATTCCTGAAGATAGCGCCACTGCAGTAGAGGTCTGGTAATAAAACGGAAGTTGGACAACTTGACATGCATACCTGCAAAGTGATAACCCCAGTTTCTATTGAGGTCTGTTCCATGACATCCAGATTTATCATTATTTGATTGGCGATTTTTCCTCCAAAGACGATCCTGAAATTATTTAATAACTACATTCAACATACTTTATGTTTTTTTAGACAAAATTAAATATCAGTAAGAAGACTTTAAATTGATAAGTACTAGTTAAATGCTTCAACGGTTCTTTGCTAATCTGTCTATAATATTAATAGTTAAAGGCACAAATTAGTCAAATAATAGTAGGTTCTTTCTCTGTGCAAAGGAACAGCGAAAGTACCATATATATACCCGATTAATTCAGTATTTGATACGTAATTATCTAAAGGCAATTAATTTATCGCACTGGAAATTCAGAGTAAAATTTAAGAAAAACAACAGACACATTTCTACACGACCACTCGATCGTGAAACGAAAATCGAAATAAATCGGCAAAATACAGTTTCCTTGTAACCTTCCATCTCTGCATGGTGGCACAATCTTACTTTTTTCCAAGTGTAGACATAACCATCGGGGTTGACTACAGGAAAGAAAACCCAGTTAAACCTATTTAACATTCCTGTTATTTTAGAATCTTTCCCATAGTTAAGGATCATCTAGATGAAAAATGAAAGAGATTTTATTTTAGGCAATATATTTGACTTCGAAACCTATCAATTTGATACTCACATTTTCCATGATGTAAACACATGTAGCAGGTGATATCCATTCTCTTGCATGTTGACCACAAATGACGACAATTTTCTGCTTATTCATATTTAACTTATTGCCTGTTATCTGAAATGAATTATAAAATCATTAGTATTTGAAATGAGCAGAAATCACCAAATTCGTTCTACCTCTAAACCACGGATGTTCCTCCCTTCTGCAGACAATCCAATATTCAGCAACGTAGCTCGACCTTTACTAAGAGGACTCAAATCGCTCATCTTTTGAATGATCTGAAATAAAACGTGACACACTCGGATTGGTGTGTTTTCGGCCTAAGTACAGGATCTACATTTGGATTTAAGTTCTTAGAACGTAAGACTAATTGCTTGCCTTCAGATAATGCTACTTTTCGAAGAGTCATTTATTATGGCATTGATCAATATCGTAGCCAGACATTTAACTGTTTTTAATTGCTTTGTTATCAGTGGTATTTATTCTAAGAATTCACTAGCATTGTAGGGATCGACGGACCGGACCGTATGTTAGCTTCAATGAAAGTGTAACGATACAAACCTCTTCAAAGTTATGATAAGAGCGATGCCAACTATGGCAGTGACGATAGTGTCCTTTTTCCTCTTCTTCGAAACTTTTTTGTAGATCGTTATTTATTATATCATAATTAATATTCCAACGGTTTAAATATGCATCCAGTTTTGTATAGTCCTCTGGCGTCACATGGATGTCGATGTTTCTACTTCTCGACCAGAAATCCACCTGAAGAAGTTAATTATCGACATGAAGGAAGGTTGAAAGTTCAGAGGAAGGTTGAAAACAGATCACGAAGAATTTTCATACCTCGATGTCTGGATTTTCCTCCAATGAATTAATAAAATCAATATCAGCTTTTGTCTTAGGAAATGTTCGAATAACTTTATGTCTAAGCAAAATCAGAGATCAAATCTTTAAACGATAACTATTTCAAACGATGTAATTTGTTTTGAAATTTAGACATAGCTATTACTGACGTTTAAAAATAATCCAAAATAATAATCCAAAAATTAACGAAACTAAGTCTAACCAAGTCGATCGTTATAACAATCGTTCAATAGGATTGGTTGTGTCCACGATAAAACAACAAACTCAATTCGTCACAAATTCGACATGAAGATACTAGACGATAATAAAGATCTCACCCGACAAAAGGCTTTTCTCCCGGCTTTTGTTTCTCCAATAATTCTAAATTTGAGTAACATTGTACTTTACTAAATATAAAATAACCTACTAAAACAGTTACGAACAATACAAATTTTGCCATAACTTTAAATACGTCCAGTAAGCTTAGCTCTTACATAATATCTATAGGCTAAACGTGTTTAGTATTTGAGTCAAGTAGCAGTAGCAGGTTGTTGTTACATGATCAACCAGTCATGCACTACATGCAGTGCCAACGGCAACACTGTCGACTGTGGCGTACCCATGCAGCCTGAGGATTTAGTCACGTTATGATCTACTTCGTGTTAAAATTATTGTTTTCGCATGCAAGGAACTCCAAGAGGAATTAGTCTGGATACGGCTAATCGTAATACGCGCGTAGTTTTATGGCAACAGTATAACCATTTTTTTGCCGTTCTACAGGTGGTCGTAATCTTCTTATAGTCAGACTACTGACAATTTTCCAATTTAGTTGAGAACTAAATTAAAGGGCACTTCATATACTATCATATAGTCCTGGGAACGAAATTTAATTTAGGCCAATAGTAACTAATGCTAATGAAATCAGTAAACTCTGTTTCCATTGGTAAGTCATTGTTGGTAAGACCCAGACCCACCCGGAGACTAGGGTGTGCCTATGTTTCAGACTTTAGAGATATTCAACTGATGTGGAATGCCAACGTCATGGGACGTAAGGAAAATCTGTGTTATCGCGTGCTATAGTTCATTCGTTCTTGCATTAAAAAAAGGTTTATTAAATTTAATATACAGTTGATTGATAAAAAGCCTCCTAAGCCCAGTTTAAAGAGAGAATTTTCGTAAATTGTCTATTTTTGTAGACAAAAATTGTCGTAAATTTTTTGCAGACTTCGAACAAAATCTGTATCATAATAATTCTAGTAATCTCATCAAAGATCAAACCACTCAGTGTTATTATAGAGACCAGTGTCAACATTACATTTACAGATGTACTTCCGATGTAGCAGCGATGTGTGTTCCGGTTGTGGTGCCACTTCCTGTTTTGCTTTTACCTGGAAATTTAGACGAAATTCTACGACTTTGGCTTGGATTATATATCGAGTACACTGTTGCGTTTGACTATCTTTGTTTTTCGAAAAAAGAATGGAAGGCAAGGCTCACTCAATGGTTTTCCAATGCAAAAATTGCAATTTTTCAACGCATTACGACTATTTTGGAAAGCAACCGCCGTTTTGTAAAGAAATAATGTATGTGAAATATGATTTTTATTACATTTCATGTCTGAGAATTCTGCATGCGTGTTGTCAGTCTCTGAAGACGCTTAACCAGGAAAATTTATATATCCTTTCTAATATAGCTTTTTATTGCAAATTCTACCATCTTCATTCAATATATTTGTAGCTAGAGAGCGTATTTTGATAGGTGATCGAACGAGATATACTTTAGGTGCTACAGTAGTTTTACAAATGCAGTTTGTTGGGTTGTGCTTTTGGCAAGGAGAAGGCGTTAAACACCGCTTTGCTGTCCGCCATTAATGCTCGAATAAAACCGTTACAAGCGCCATTATATTATCTAAAAGTGCTACAACAATTTGATATGTTATAACTTTTTCCCTTTGGAGAAGTTTAAAAGCGTTCAAAAAGAGGTTTTAAATGTTTAATGTCGTTCATTGTGTGGAAATTTGTAGACACATGGTTGCTTGCCACAATTGTGATCTTGCCAGCGTGAGATAGATCTATCAAATTTTGAAAGGCCAGTACGTAGGAGAGGGTTTTAAGAAAAGCACAGAAAGGGCTGCAGTTTGGTAAAGGGCAACTGAAGCAGACAGTATATTTATAAAACTTTGGAAATTTACAAAATATATTATAATATCAGAAATAATTCATAAATTTTAATTCATTGTCACCAAACGGTTATTTGTTTATTGTGAAACCCAGCTGTTCCAGTTTAACTTTAAATTAACTTTCACAGCTACAGTTATTTCCATTTCGGTTATTACAAGTTAAATATAGCTTACATTACAGATATAATATGTTAATTTTACGTGGAAAATGCATCCATCTCAGTTTTTTTACTTGTAGTTATTGCTTTTATTTGCCCTTTTAAGCACAGCACCACACTAATTGCAGCTCAACAGATTCTTTTGTGAATTGCTACATATGTAGCGATCTATCTGAATTAACACTTCATTAGTATTCTATGTTGTTGAAATCCTGATGGTTACTCACTAGTGCATGGAAGACTAATACTGAATCATCCTTGGCAAGGTCATGGGTATTAGGAGTAGTTTTTTTTATTGATCCAGGAATTTAGATTTCAGGAAAGGCAGTGGCTGTCTGGCCAATATCTGTATATAGTTATGCAGTATAAGATTTCTTATGTTCACAGCATATGTTAAAGAACTGTGGTGTTGCATTAATTAGGAACCTGATATTGTATGCTACCAGATGGCAATTCATGTCTTCATTTGAAACGTATATCCTTTGGTCCGCTGGGAAAAAAAACATAAAGATGCTATAGGCAATAATAGCTACTAGGATTTGACATTGCTTTCAGGACTATTAATGTCTTAAGAAAGATGTCTTAATGAGAAAGTGACAGCTAAAAAACTCTTGTATAATTAATCCAAGAAGTATTTTTAAGTACTTCCGGTCACTTGTGAAACAGTAATTTAATGAATTTGTAATTAATATATATCCAGATGCTGATTTGTTGCAGTTAAATTCTAGAAAATCCCAGTGTAGTTGTAATTTGAGTACATGATCAAATCCATAATTAAATCACGAAGTCAGGACTAATTGGGAATGTACATTAATTTTTATTGACTGATATATTGACTGACTCTATTGAGCTCATTAGCACCGGCAGCTCAATAAGTGGGTGACATTACTGACATATTCATATATTTTCTATGCAAAGTTATAGGCAAAATGAAATTTAGTAAAGCATTAATAATGACTTGGTTGTAATTGTTTAAACATGTTTCATTCAAACTATGCTTTCATATTTGAATGCATTTAATGCAAGACATTAAAAAATCAGTGCCTGTTATATTAAACTCTTGAAACAACTTTTTTTAACCAATATACACAATTCTGGTTAATTCTGTCACTACAATATAGTTAATCTGTTAAAGTTGGCTACCTTTTCATAGAATCGCCCACAGATTGTGTCTGTTTTAATGAAAGACTTCCCTTAGAAGAACAAGAAAACGCAAAGAAACGAAGAAAAAGAGAACGATGAAGAAAGATGCAAATGAAAGAGAACGCGAATGTAGAAGAGGCAAAAAAAGCCGGAACGTGAATGAAAAAAGACGCAAATGAAAGAGAACGCGAATGTAGAAGAGGCAAAAAAAGGAACGCGAATGAAGAAAGATGCAAATGAAAGAGAAGGCAAATGTAGAAGAGGCGAAAAAAGGAACGTGAATGAAGAAAGACGCAAATGAAAGAGAAGGCAAATGTAGAGGAGGCCAAAAAAGCCGGAACGTGAATGAAAAAAGATGCAAATGAAAGAGAAGGCAAATGTAGAAAAGGCAAAAAAAGCCGGAACGTGAATGAAAAAAGACGCAAATGAAAGAGAAGGCAAATAGAAGAGGCAAAAAAGCCGGAACGTGAATGAAAAAAGACGCAAATGAAAGAGAAGGCAAATGTAGAAGAGGCAAAAAAAGCCGGAACGTGAATGAAAAAAGACGCAAATGAAAGAGAAGGCAAATGTAGAAGAGGCAAAAAAAGCCGGAACGTGAATGAAAAAAGACGCAAATGAAAGAGAAGGCAAATGTAGAACAGGGAAAAAAAGCCGGAACGTGAATGAAAAAAGACGCAAATGAAAGAGAACGCGAATGTAGAAGAGCCAAAAAAGGGAACGCGAATGAAGAAAGATGCAAATGAAAGAGAAGGCAAATGTAGAAGAGGCAAAAGAGCCGGAATCTGAATGAAAGAAGACGCAAATGAAAGAAGACGCAAATGAAAGAGTACGCAAATGTAGAAGAGGCAAAAAAAAAAGGAACGTGAATGAAAGAAGATGCAAGCGGAAAAAAAATGCAGATGAAAAAGATTAAAGCTGAAACTTAAATAACTGTATAAATTTAACATTTCCCATTTATAGCATCAAATGTGGTATAACAACTACCTAAATAGACAAAACACTTTTCGACGTTTCGACCTGAGGGCCTTCGTCAGGAGAGTTAGTATGAAAACATTCATTTTCATTTAGGTTGTTATAACACATTTGATGCTAAGTTGTTTGAAGACGCTGCCACGCTGCTCCTTGGTCAGATTTCTCATCTATATTTGTCATGAGCAATCTATTTATGCCTATATATTTATTCGTATTTTTGTCTCATATAGATTGCTTGAGAGTGTCTACGTCATAAAAGATCCATTCACAAGAGAGACAGGAATTGTGATTCTTGGTGGTCACTGTGCTCTTTGTCATACTGAAGTATGTTGTGATCAGGTACACAATATTTCCTAGATATAGACTTTTCATTATACAAGCATTAGTGATTTAACGAAATATATTTGCCGCAGGGGTATAAATGTACTTTTCAATTTTTTTTAGAAATGCAGTGTGTTTTATTCTAAAAGATTCTGTATCCCATGCAGTATGAAATATTTCAAAGAGTTTCCAGCTGAAATTCAGAAGGTTTGTGGTTTTTTTTACCTAGTTTGTGTGATTTTAGCTGAGCTGTAACCGTGTAGCGGACCATCACGTATGCAGCGGAACATAAAACTACCTACCGGTGTAAAATAAACACGAAACGATCGAAACAAAAAAGAACCTGGGGACGGTCATGTCTGGTTTCATATATTTGAATACTGCGAGTGAGAAGTTTCTTCTAGTTTTCTTATGCCAGCCATATAACCACCATAAACCAAATAAGAGTTTTTGAAAGTAGGCGCGGACTTAACTTTCTAAAAAATTATAGCCCTCCAGCATTTCAACTCTTCGGGGTAACTATCGTCTTCATGACATAACTTTCGTAATATGGAGACAGGATTTGCTCATTTTCAAGCTCGTACCCAGGTACGAGGTTGGCTCATTTTATGCTTAGTGGAATAAGCTGCAATCAGGAGATTTAGGACTCTTATGTTCAGCTGTTCTTTGAAATTTAATCACGAGAGTTCTTTTGGCGGACAAACGCCAGTTTTTATGGGACGATGTGCAATTTAGCTATTAGTTAGTTGTTGCACTTGGCCACTTGCGCATCAAAACGAAATAGCCTTGGAAATTGCGAGATAGTATGCTTTCATGCAAATAAGATTTTCCGCTTATTTTAAATATGTTATGGCAATATATAGGTTTAGTTGCAGTTTGGTTTGGTTTTTATAATTACAATTAGTTGTAAATATGGGATACAATGATTGTCGGGAATTTATTCTCATGTCACCACCAAACAATCGCTCTTACAGCTTTGGAGTGTGCGGCGGAATCAATGAGAACTATTTGCAATAAAACATGAAAACATAATTTGAACAATTTCATGTTAATGAGCCTTGGGTTAATTCAAAGTGATATTGCAAGTTGCCGCAATTCCATCTAGTGTTGTGGCAACAAGATTTTACAAGACAATATCGATTGACCTTGCTGATCTATCCTTTGGCTAACCATGCCAAAAATGTACATGTACAAAGAAGATGCGATTAAAGAAATTTCCCCTATCCTTTATGTTCATCAAACATTCCTCATATTTATTCATTCTTCGAGCAGAATTTTATACATGATTATTGTGACTACATATACTCTCTGCCGTAATGGTCTGTGATGTGATGTGAATGCTTATGAAACATGACGAGAACTCGAGTCTCGAGAACTTAAGGCTTCATGGCTTTATGCATGCATAATGATATTCAAATGTGTTGAGAGATGTAATAATAAGCCTCCTGTTGTTAAGATTGTTTGCGTGATAGCGTGTTTCATGGCGTGACATTTCTTTGTTTTAAATATTTTTTTATGTACATACAGACATACCATGATGACATTCGGCTTTTAGTTACACGTAGAACGGAAGTTACGTTGCGAAATATTCCATGTACACTTAAGCTAGTTGCTATGTCCGTGGCGTAATATGTAAATATCCGGACAAACTAGTGTATTAATTCTACTACAGTCCTATCTTCCCCCCGCTCCCAGACCAAATTTACTGAAATCTTTGTCATGACTTGGGCAGTTAATAAGGATTTGCCTGGTTGGTTGTTCTGCCCATTTCTTCAAAGCCCACTACTGTATGTGTCTTAAGTGATGGGGATGCATGTTATTTGAATGTCTTTGAGCAAGATTGCCACGATTTTTACAACACAATAAGTTATATATCCTCGTGTTCATGAAATAAATAATATTTTGTTTCTTTTTTAGGACGTACAAAAGAACGGAAACCTTGGACAATAGAAAATTTCGAAGGTTTTATCATTGACAGCGTTGATGCATGCATGATCTCGCGATGACTATATGCATGCAGGCTTGGACTGCAGACAACTATTCCATTTATGATCAACTGCTTTGGTTATAATGATAACGTGTGCCACATTATCCATCATTTCCCGTGGAAAATGGTACATGTATAGCATGGACATCAGGTCATCATCCTTCAGAGTGTCTTGTAGAAGAACTATTGTTGGTAAAATCACGGTACATTTCACCATTCATGGGATATACAAACGAAAAAGCTGTTTGAAAAACTATAATTGGATAACTATACGTGGAAATCTTGCATGGATGTTCTCCAACTACGTTGACGCTGTATATGAAATCGAACGAACTGATAAATTTTGTCGCTCCACAGACACAGCTGCGTTCTTTTGCTGGCTTTTGAACTTGAAATGTAAGCAGTGCCAGTGGTGTTACATGTCAGCGGTGTTGTTCAAAAGCGGAAATACGATGTGCACAGGAAGTAAAAGTGGTGTTGCTTTACCAAGAAAAATGAAGCTTTACTCGGAAAATATTTAGTAAATTTACAACCGGTCTCGTTTTCACGATTATGTATTGTTGTATACGAAATAAAATGTCTACAGTTGAAACAGCACACGAAGGGATCTCTACGATAATATTGTCTTGCTGGCACCAAAATGTATCCTTGTCCAGTTTGCGATGTAAAATTAAACTCAGTAGAACAACGACGAGCACATTGTCGCGGTAAGAACCATATCAAACGTGAAGAAGCAAGAAAGAAGGCTGAAGAACTTGGAACGGACTTTGATAGCACACCAGATCACTGCGATGTATGTAATGTTCCTCTTACCTCGAAAATGACAGCAATTGATCATTTTAAAGGCAAAATGCATCAGAAGAAGGTCAAAGCTGTTGAAGAACAACGTCAGGGATTCAGAAACTACTGTGAGATTTGCGAAGTACGTCTTCAATCTTTAAAAGTTTCTGAAGCTCACTTTACTGGCAAGCAACACCACAAACGGGAACGAAAGACAAACTCTGTGAGGGGACAGGGAAAGAAGATCCCGATAGACAAAAAATCTAGCAACTCTCGCACAATCACGCCAAGATCTGATGATTGTCTACCGAGTCAGAACAATTTTGGGGACGTTTTTGAAGAAACGCCAAAGAATTCTTCGTCTTGGGAGAATCTAAATTGTGACAATGATAGCGAGCCCAAAGATCTACTCAGTGAATTTAGAAATCTTCGTAAGTATACGATTCGCTAGGCTAAACTTGCGGGTCCCAATTCAGCTTTATTACCTCTTGTTTTTGCGGTGTTTTTCCCATCTTTTTTTCAAATGACAGAAGTTCTGAAACTAAGGTATTTTCACCTGCTAAATGTACGTTTTTGTACCAAAATGTTGAACGCGTTGCAGCAGACGCACTTCCTCACACGACTCGGCGTTCTTTTCGAACTAAAACACCAAATCACCGAAAATTGCCTGTTTTTAGTTTCTGTTTTGAATTTCAGTATTTTAGTTTTAGGCTTTTGACGTTTCAAACTGAAAACTGGGTGTTTTTTGGGTGTCAAAGTGGGAAAACGCGGTTTTCGTTCGTCAATAGGGTGTTGTTCTATAACTGCGCGTATATATAGATCTCCATGATCGCATTTATCCGTACCATTTATTAATTTCATCGAAGTGTTTCTATGTGCTTTTAAAGTCTTTTTGAATGGATCTATTTTGGAAAGTGCTTTCGTTTTTTCGTCAATAGAAAACTGCGAAGAATTTTCTTCAGGCAGCAATTACCATGTGGTCCTAAATGACTAAAGCATTTTCACGGCTCACAGTTAGCTAATTTCACGACGAATTCGTTAGAATTTTTCTCTCCGAACTCTTTGAACATGCATCCTAGTTATTTCGAAGGAGTATTGACTTGATTTAGTGCAGGAAAACTTGGAATTTGGAAGAACTGAAAATTCGAACGAGAATTGGAATGGGTGGTGACTATATATAGGGTTCATTATTTAGCTAAACATCGCCCTTGAAATTGCATTTCGAAAATCGTTTCGAAAATGGTGATAAAGCGTTTAAAGTATAACTGCTTGACGTCTTTTTGTATGTGACTATTTAGTTTATAGCAAAATAATCTGGAAATGATTTCCATTAATTGTTTTGGGAATTTTTTTGGCACATTAAGGCAATCTTTCTGTGCGGCTGTTTTCGAAGAGGCGTTGTCCAAGCTTATTCCATTAGGAGACAACACAACATATGACGCAGGCACTGAAAATATAAGTGTATATATGTACAGAAAACCTCGTGCATGTGTGTTTCAATCCAAAGAGAAAATATTCTTAGTAGGTTCGCTGTTAATTTTTCCATGCAGTTGTTTCATTGTAAAGAATGATCGAAGACATGCAATTGAGTAAAATTCAGTTTAGATTTTTGTCCTCAACTGTGCACTATAAGAACGCTAAAATAAGGAATCCCGTGGCTGATATTTGCTGGGTATTCAATACGATTTTATATTTTAAAATAAAAAATCTATGACCTTAGTACTGATGCTACACAAATTGTAATTTCAGAGATCTTTTAATTAAGGAGTGCAGTGTGCAATGTAATTCTACAGCTAAAACAGTCCCTACACTGACTGACGTGTTGGTCTTGACAAAGCTATAATATATATATTTGAACATTTATATTTGAGTGCATACACATTATTATTATGGTGTATAAGAAATAAATTATAATTAAAGACTTGCATGTATGCATGTGGCATGTAAAGATTTCATAAAATCATCTATATTAGTGATACATGGATCTTGGCCAAAATTCTTTGAGGTCTTGCATGCACTGCTTTTATACTGTCTGACACATGCAATAAAATACTATTAGGAATTTTGCCGTATAGCTATATTTACTCATAGTATATAACATTGACAATTTTATTTGTGATATATGTATATATATATATATAGCTACGTAACTGAGTAGCTGGACAACCTGTGCATTGTTTTCGGCCTGCTTCCAATACTTTTAAGTTTGTTTGATTTCATGATAAGACATGTTTCCTTACTTTAGCTGAGATGGAAGAAACTATGCATTGCTGTAGAGTATGCAGGCAATAAAGGATGTTTTCATTCTATCTGGATACACGCTTCCCCTCTCTATACATACATAAGAATATATATATACAACATTACATGTAAAATAAGGTATATATATATATATATATATATATATATATATATATATATCAGGAAAATATTTGTGCATGATAAGTGTTTTTAGTCCCTTTTTCTAAACTATTCTGATTCGGAACAGACTATTCTGTCGTACAGAACTCATTCTCTGGATATGATGTTAAAAAGTTATACAAATTTATATCAGTAATAATTTTGTAGGAATGCTTTGTTTGTTTATTTGCGAATCCCGGATATTTGTTATTGAAAATTTTCCTATTAAATGATTGTCCTGCAAGAAATTATTATTTATACATACCCACTCTGCGAGCGAGTTATTTTATCTTTAATTTACAAATTCAAATGTGTAATTTAGACTGCACGTTTTTGCTAGGGATATTATACACCATTCCTTAAAGGATTGAATTGGTGTTTATTCTTTGTCCACCTACGTTTTTGTATTCACCTGTGTACAAGAATACTCATTTATCTTTTGGTTAAAGCTGTTTTTAAACCTAAACTTTTTTGCCTGAACATGATTTGAGTAACATACTTTAAGATTAACATGTCCTGTTACATTTGCACAAATTATAGCAGACGCCGAGGGAGGTTTACACTTTCAAAGCTTGAAATAATTTTTTGT
The DNA here is from genome assembly GCF_004324835.1 of Dendronephthya gigantea. Classification (NCBI taxonomy): domain Eukaryota; kingdom Metazoa; phylum Cnidaria; class Anthozoa; order Malacalcyonacea; family Nephtheidae; genus Dendronephthya; species Dendronephthya gigantea. The sequence goes on along the minus strand of NW_021163170.1, from coordinate 140,024 downwards.
GCATGAATGTGTATTTTTATAGTGATTTTACATACATGCCCCTTGTAGAATGAAAATTTGTCCTATGTAAATGTATTCCTAACATGCATGTGTGATAATGTGTTGCGTATTTTGTATGGTTGATATCTTTCGCTATTCAAAGTTTGCTCAACGATACTTATAATATTATATACATGCGTGTGCATGAGCTAGGTCTATTTTAAAATTCTTAAAACAGGATTGCTGATATTATTTTTTGCTTCGCTGTGTTTAGTTAATAGCAAGTCTCTCAACTCTCCTGACACCACATCGAGTTCCTCTAGTCCTGAAAGTTCAACAGAACCCGTCTTTTCTTTTGAAAACCCTGTCCTAACAATCTCAGGAAGACAACCATCTATACAAGCAAGTTTGCCACCGCCAAACGAGATTATTTCTTATTTCAATGGTGAGGATGTTCCCACAACATTGGGTAACTTATGGGAATCCCAGGCAAATTTGCAGCAAGTAGACGAACCTCGCAATCCTAATATATTATTTTCCAGCACCGAGTCCGAGAATATATGTGCCCAAAGTAAACACCTGATGCAAACACAAGCAGTAGTTTCTGTCTTAAAAGAAGCTGATCAGGGAATTTCATCGGGCGATATTGCGACAAAAATAGCAGAACTTTCGCCTAGCGATGTGAACTTAATATTAAGTGAATTAGAAAAGCATCATTTAGTCTCAAAGTCGGGTTATGCTCCGATATTGTGGTCGTTAGTTAGACATACTACGACGGAGAATTCGTCCATGCAGTCGAATAAAACATTGAATGGATTTTCCTATCCAAAGAAAATACCAGAACCATCTCCTAAAACGGCTCTGCGTTTTCAAACATCAAAAGATGCTTACTTTAGTCAAAACGTAGGAAACCATATCTCAACAACCGAAGCATATCCCGCGTTGACGGCGGCCATCTTGGCTTCTTGTCCAACGACGACGACACCAAGCGAAGGCGTTCGTCCACACGCGCATGTTATTGAGTCCAGTTACATAAATACAACAACAACTAGTGATGTAGTCCATCCCTATACCCATGTTATTGAATCAAACCTAGTAAATTTGTTTCAACAAAACGGTTCACTAACTGTCCATGATATTTTCACAAAGCTTAATTTTCGAGACGAGGCGAGACTTCGTTTTATATTACAAAATCTGGTCAAGCGGAACATTGTGAAGAAAGATGGTGATCGAACATGGCGAATGGCGAGTCCAACGCGTGTCAATGTAGGAGTTATTGGCGGGGAACGAAAGCGAAGAAGTCCTGTTCAAAACGAGAGAAGTGAGATATCGAGAACACCCACACCTCCTAAAGAAAACGACCATCGCCTTAAAAACGGTTTCCCGTCAACTGCGAAAGAAAACGTTCATCGTGGCCTAAACAATTACAATGTCGCTTCCCCTCCCAAAGAGAACGACTTTCGTGTTTCAAACGGATACAAAATAAACGCAGCAATTTCAAAAGAGAACGAGCATTGTGTTATAGTTCCAAGTGGATACACCGCATCTAACGTTTTACACCAGAAGAGCGACAAGTGCAATGGTATTTGGCAAGATGATTACGGAGTGAACGGTAAACCCGTTCCAAATTCACACCAACGAAACACCAACAACAATAACAGTAGATTTTCCCCACCTTTACATTTGAATACCGAGGCAAGTGAGATGTTAGAAGATCTTATCGTTACTATACCGCAACCTTATCAGAAGGAATTATACGAGATTGCCATGCAAGAGGATACTGTTTGTTATCTACCTTGTGGGACTGGCAAAGAACTTGTTATCGCACAAGTTATTGCACATATGGCGATTTTGAACCCCACAAAACAAGCGGTAGTTATTGTTCCTGATATTGTCAGTGCTTTAAACACGGCCCAATTTCTTCGGAAGGAACTAGGTGTAAAGAATAAGCAAAAGAAACTTAATGTTGCACTCCATGCCGGACAATTGAAACAGTCGAACGGTAAAGTACAAGTTGCAGTTATGACATCTTCAACATGTTTAGGTTTGCTGAACTGCGGAGCACTCTTGTGGAAAGAAGTTTGCCTGCTAATATTTGATCATGCATATATGTGTTGCAATGATGAAGCATCAAAGAAGATTCTTCATGAATACTATCTTAAATCAAAGATGGATTTCCATGGTGGACATGTTCCGAAACTTCTTAGCTTCGTGGATTCTTCAGCCGGACAGGAGAATCTGGAAGGAACATTGCGAACATTTAGTCATGTTTTGTCTTCCATGGGTGATATTTACTTATCTTGTGTCACAGAGGCAGTGAACGAGCTGAATAAAGATAAACATGAAGCAATGTTTGTTTGCGTCCAAACAAATCTCACAGAAGAAGAATCCAGGATGTTTTTCTTGCTTGGAACTTATCTAAACCTTGTATTTGACAACCTTGCAGCCCAGTGGCAGCCAATGAACAGTTACAGAGAACTGTTAAAGATATCTTTTAAGGAATGCACGGTGATTAGTGAGGCTTTTGTAAAGTTGATTCATTTAACAGGCCAGCCTCTAGAGAAACGTCTTCCTGTGTCATGTTTGAAGACATGGCGACATTACCTGGCTATCTGCGAAATAATTTTCACCCTAGTTGAATGTGGAGAAGATCTTGCTAAAGAAATGTTGGTAAATCTGACACATGAAGAGTTTGGTTTCACTTGGGCGAACGACGTGGGACTGCCTGGCTATGAATTATCTCGACAGCTCATGGAGAAGGAGATTCCAAACTGGGGTAAATTTTCCACTTCCCAACACACCTTATTGTGGTTTATTTTTCTTTTAGTTTTACTCTACCAAAACGTATTGACATGGCTTCCTTTTGTCTTTTGATTATATATTCAATGAGCTTCGGCCTTTACGTTCCTTTACGTTGAATGAGAGGTTGATTTCAACTGTCATGATGTTTATAATGGAAAAACCGACGTCTAGATATTTCTTTATTTTGATTAGGTTCCAACTTGTTAAACCCTCGCGGCTCAGGATTGCGCGACCTTCTTGACCAACTAATGATCATCCAGTGGGAAAATGCGCGTGTCTCGTCAGAACGACCGCTGGCTTTGATCATCGTGAAACTGAACAAGACAGCCAAGCTTTTGGCAAACTACTTGGCGCAATGTCCACAACTCGCCAAAAGAAATGTGAAAACAACATTTATTGATGGTAAGAATTTCACCTCGTGTTATTGTAAATCCAACGTAACGTTTCAGAAGATATTATGAAGTTTGTTATGAACGTCCGTATTTTACTTGAATGTTCGAATATCAGGGCCAAGCTCAGTAATGAACTGCATCATTCCATAGCTTTTACCCAAGGATTAGCAATTGATGGGAGCAACAACCTGAAAGCTTGTCATGTATAAAACCGCAAAAATATGTTTGTCAAGCATGCTACAGCAAAGGATTTATCGTGACATAATTGCAGGGCGTATATTGTCAGGGCTTGAGATGTAATATATTTGGACGGAAATACTTCCTCCTAGTTTGGAAAACTACAACTATTTTTTTTTAGGTTCACGTTCTCATCATCAGAAGACAGTGCTCTCAGCAATAAAGCGACGTCAGTATCAAGTAATTGTCTCAACAGATAATATAGACCAAGATGAGTTACCTCCATGCGAACTAGTGGTTCTTCTTGATCAACCTACTGTTGTGTATGCTTTGGAGCAACTCCGAAGGAGGCGTGCTACGAATGTCGTTGCCATGTGTCGGGATAATGATGGTGAAGAAGAACTAAAGGAACTATTAAGAAGAGAAGAGTTAGTAGAGAAAGCAGTTACTGTGATCAGAGTTGGTACTGGTTGATATATATGTACAGCGGGGGATCAATTTGCCTTTCATCATGAGGTATTTGCATTGTTACTATATGAACAGGATGTTGTCATTAATTTAAAATATGTACAATTTAAAGCTAATCATGTAGAATTTTGGGACGTAGTATAAGCTGCTTGTTTTGTTCCTTTGTCCAGGTAGTTAGACTAAAGCCAGTTGTTTATACGAACGCAGGTACACGCGGGAAACGTTTATTGCAGCATCAGCATCACTTGTGAGGTAACCAAGTTTATAAATAAACAAAATTTAGTATTACGTTCAGTTCAGAACGGAATTTTGTCTGTGCGTGTACCTTGCGTATGAAAACCGCGTTACTAGAAAACGGTCTTTGTCTTTGATAAACACCTTGCACAGTATACCTTGCACAGTACCTTGCACAGTATACCTTGCACAGTGTTTTTTACTCGGTATTGTTTGGTTCAATAAATAATTGAAGGAAAAAATCTAAAAAGGATCCATAGCAGTACTTTGCTACGGTGGGAACATTTTCTTGAGAAAAAATAAGATGATTTAGTAAAACCTGACACATATGCAGTCTTTAAGGGTTATTGATACTGTCATCTGACTTTAAAAGAAAAAAAATGATGAAATTATAGAAGGTATGGGAAAGCAATGCATTACAACAAATGAACGCCAGTTCCTAAACCTTCTATATATTTTATATTGTAAATAGAAATATAGTAAAACTAACGTTAGACAAAGAGATATTTTAAGACGACTTGGTAAGAGTATACAGTGTTTGCATGGTTGGTCCAGGAATTACTTATATAGTATCAATTTATATCGTAAAATATAGATTTTAGATTTGAAGAAATTTCAAAATAGCTTCATTTCTGCATAGCAAACAATCGCAGCCATTCGTTACTAAATTACGAGCGTATGGAGGTGATTGGGAATATTGCGTATTCAATAGTCAAGTATTTTCTCTTACAAAGTACGTCTTAGATATATCTTAATATACAAGAGTATAACTATAAGTATAACTTAATATTTTAGAGTTACTAATGTACGGCGACCGAAAGCTGACATGTAGACGTAGTGTTTTGTATGTGACGATATTCCATGTTTGTTAGATTTACTTTATTGTGGTAATCAATACGTTAAACGTAGTAATTACCTTGTCTTGTTTGCCAGTTTGAGTAATAAATTGAAGTATAAACAAATCCAGTTTGATTTTCCAAATGTGGCCTTAACAAAACACTGATACTGCCTTGCCTTAAACGAATACACTAAAGGACATCAAGGCAAGGACAAGGAAGTACGTCATGATGGCCAAAGACGACAAAGCTTGTACTGCATGGATTAATTCACAGCACAAACGTAGGTGAAAAAACAAATTGATATTTTCTCAATAAAATTTTTTTCACTGCTGTATCTTTCAGATTCAAAATTAAGTTAAATTCTCGTCAGCATCTAAAATATGTCGTAACTTACAGCATTCAGCGTTTCATCTTTCTTCCTGTTTTACCAGGAAACCATCTCTCGGTTCGAGGAAAACGGTCATTTTCGTGGAAGATGGCTGATCGCATTCCATGAGAAAACCATTGTAAAACACCCTTTTCTTCAGAAAATCTGCCTTTAAATCCACCTATCAAAAGTGAAAGGTGAATACTTGGTAAATACTGGGCTTAAAAAGCAATCGTAGGTATTACTATTCAAATGCATGGCTTCTTCATGTTTTTAATAACATGAATCATCATCCCTTTGAACATCGCAATTGCACGTTTCTTGTGAATTTTAAAACACAAGAGCGCTCAATAGTAACGTTATTCTTGTATCCATATTCTTATTTTCAGGTCACGTCCATGTCGGTCATTTTACGGTATAAAATAGATCATATATAGTTCATGACATATATTAACATGATAGCTAGGCCGATTGTTCGGAAAAAACATCCAAAATGCTAATGCTTGTGTTTCAATTTAATTGTTGTATGAAACCATTTACCTGAGATAACAACGAACTGTCTTGTAGCAATTTATAAGTTTTATTATTTTCAACGACAACACTGCTCCACAATGCCATCGACCGCTTCCTACCGCTTCGTTCTTACTCTGACGTCCAATTATTGCTGCGCACGTGTCATACCCAGTCTCAATTCAGTGTCGGAGTGTAGCCTGAGGCAGCGGACACTTACACAAACCATTTTATTTGTGTCAACAGGAAGACTGCTTATACGATGCGATGTGAGAGTAATGAATACGATTGTGTCATTGAATTTTGCATGGATAATGTTGCTTCGAGTTACGGACTGGTCATACGCAAATAAATTGAGTTATAAAACGCTGAGGTAAATAAGTACTGCAGCGGGAAACCGTGAACCACAAACTCAAACGACGGAATCTGAGGGGTTGGGGGGAAAGCGTCAAGCTAAAACTCTACTTTTACTGGACGTTGGGTGAGCTTTAATTAAGCTGACCAGCCGAGACAATCTTGTTCCTGAGTTTCTCGCTTGTTTTGGAACACTATAAAGATGCCACATGAATAACAAAGAATTTTAGCTCTTACCCAAATTTATTTGGTGTACCATCACCTATACCTTCCTATTGGGAACGGCCTTGTCACTCCGCGCCACACACTTCCAGAACCTGTTTTCTGTAGTCTTTAAAATTACATCAAGTACGCCCCTCTGCGGGTCTGCGCCCTTTTTGTGCCCCTGCTCTCCTGCTTGTGAGTGTTCTCTTATCCATTTTTATCACTTGACATCCATGAGTGTCCCTTAATTGCATAATAACTTCGATTAAATTGTCACATAAACATCTATCATATTTCTTTTTGTCAAAACTTAAAAGGTCTCATTTTTGTTCGAAGCCAACAATAACAACATGGATTGTCGTTTATCACCCAGCAATAGAGCATAAAATATGGCGGAAACCTCACAAAAGGAAACATCTAACGTCGATCAAAAGACAGAAAAGCAAGGTATATATTTGAATAATAGAGTATGTTGCCTTTATATCATAAGAATATTTCATTAATTAATTATTGTGAAGTCAAAGCAGCTTCGCCCATTTCTGTACATTACGTCTTCCTGAATCTGAGAGCTGTGCTAACACGTACATTGTCGTAAATTGGGAGGGCTTCATTTAGAATAATATTTAAGACAACAATTTCCGTCATCAAAATGTTTAGCTGAAGCTAGGTCAATAATTTACAATTCCAATCTATACCCAAACATATATGAACAGTAGCGCATAAAAATTATAATTGAAATTAAATGCCATTTAATGTGTTGTCATTATTTGCCACTTCACTGCATTCCAAAAACATTTTGGTAATTTTTATCTACATTTCTGGTACTGTTGTTCATCCAATTAAATTCAAATTAAAATATACCATTTGGCTCATCTCCTTTGTTACTTCCTGATGTATATATTTATATTGTACATTTTAGTTCCTGGTATTAGTGATATAATTTGCAAAGAGTGTAGCTTGAGCATATAGTTGGGTTAAAGATACTTGTAACTCTATATTTAGATAAAGAGAACCAAACAGACCAAGCAAAACAAGTACTTAAAAGGTTAGCATTTTTTACACAATACTGCAACTAGAGATTTATTTAATTTTATTTTGAAATTGTTTGTAATGTACCCATGTAAATCAATTACTATGATAAAAAAATGAATCTTAATTAATTATTAGGGATTTTAATATGGCGGAATGTTTTTGGGTGCATTCCAAGTTAATAGGTAAATTTAAGTGTAGGGTGGGTCACACACATGACAATGCTAATTCTATTTTGTCACATGCAAAATATGAAGCCTGAAGAAACAGCAATGTCACATGTGTGACCAGAGAATCAGTTTCTCCTGTTTCATTGATGTTCATTATTTAGTCCCAAGCCTCCACTTCCTCCTCGACCTGTTGGACTTAGTAAAATAGCTGTGGGAAAAAAGAAATGTATCTCACCACCTAAATTGCTACAACATGTCAAGGAAACACAGAAAAAAGTTGACAGGGATGAAGAATGCTTATCACCTAAACCAAAACGCCCTCCTCATCCCTTGAACAAGACACCTGATGCTAGCATCCCAGATAATACTGGGTTTGTGGAGAAATGCAGAACAAATGTGACAGGAACAACCTCCCCTTCTCCTCTTCATCAGGAGCATTCATCTTCACTACATATTCCCCAAGGTACTAATTCTGAAATTGAAGGTATGTCATCAGTGCAAAGATCACAACAGACAAGTACACCAACAAGACCTGAAAATCCCCAAACATTTTTTAAAAAAAAAATTGTTGATCCTCCTATCATAACCAGTTCTTGTACTGCTAATAAGATTGTTAGACATTGCCAGACACCTGAGCGGCCCAGACCACCTAACAGAGCAACATTAATTAATTGTAAGCATTTGGACGCTGGTACTGATGTATCTCAGAACTCTGCATCTTCAGAAAAACCAGCTACCCCTGTAGTACTACAAACTCCGAAAGTCACAACTGTTGAAAAAAACTTAAATGTTCATGGAAAGCAAAGCCCCTCTGTAAAGCCAAAACCACCAATTCGCCCTAAGGTTAAGGAGGTAGTTAAAGTATCACACATTGCTGAAGGAAACAAGATGAAGAAATCTAAATCTTTCGCGGAGACACCACGTAACGAAGAAACTAAGTTGCCCCTAATTGAAAGATCTTTAAGCTCAACAGACATCACTGTTGTACCACAGACAGTGGAAGATATCAATTCTACCCAAGAACTTGTTGTTTGTATAGAATCAGAACCATTGGATAAAACTACTAAAGTCAAAATCTTCTCGGAGAAACCTACAGAACCATCTCTGAAAGAAACATCAAAAACAGTTCAACCGTCTGACGTAACACAAGAAAACGTTGACAAGGAAATCCACCCGAGAAAAGAAGGAAAGCCATCAAGGCCTCGTGCTCCGTCAAAAAGTAAAACAGAAAAAGATGAAAAGATTACTTACGATAATTCAACGTCATCTGATAACTTGCCAATTAAACCTTTGTCAACTGAAGATCACCCGCCCTCCGACACGTTGACAAAATATGTTGAATTCGCACATGGAAACAACAAATCAAAACACGTTACGCCAATCAAACCAAGAAACCCTTGTGAAGTCCCCAAACAAATAAAAGATATATCTCAAGAAATCAACGAAGATTGTGATAAGTCACTGAAACATGGTGATAAACCACAAAGGCCGTCAAAGCCCAAGCCCCCCATGGGTTCTGCAGTTGTCATTGATTCAATATCGAGCACTTTTCACGAAAATACTGCAATTATTTCCACCCAATCTCTGAAGAACAAACCGCAAAGACCTTCGCAACCAAAATTATTGACTGAACCAGCAGTAACTAAAGGATCAGATTGTAGCTCTAAACGTCGTGAAAAAGGAGGTGAGAAACAGGATTCCGCAAAACCGCAAAGACCTACAAAGCCAAAGCTTCCTTCTGAATTAAAAACAGCTGACGAAGAAGAAAAAAATAAACAACATGACATCTTAAAAGATGATGTCATGATACCTAACAAACCACGCAGTTCGACTGAACCAAACTCTGAAATTACTATTGCAAATGTACAAGATATGCTTTCTCGGCCTTGTACAGCAAGTGGACCATCGCCTGGCCTATCAACACATGAAGTCTCTTTATCAAGTTTGCATACAACTAAAATAGTTAAACCTAAACCACCTAGACCTCATGCACCCCATATTGAAAAACAATTGTCTCTTGAAATGGAAGAAACACCGCCAAAGCCAAAACGAACCTCTTTGTCTGGATATACCGAATTAAAAGGTAAACCATCACTAATAATACCGAAGAAGGAGAGAGTTGTAGTAATTGATTCAACTGCGGAAACAGAACTGGTAGAAAAGCCGTCGAAACCCAACCAAATTAACGATAGAAGCGTCAACGAGGTCTATGAATCAAAAGAGACTAAAAAACTGAGGAACGATGCTGAAAACGAGGTAAAAATTGTTTCTGATGAGTTGGGGAGAATCCAGGAAACTGATAAGCAAGATTTACCACCGGCTTCTGAACGTTCCCGATCTTTAAAACCTTCTCAACAAGCTTCCCCAAATGGATCAAGCAGTGCTCAAGAAGATAAATCGAGTGAACGCCATGGTGTGAGATTTCGAGTGAGTTCGCTGACTAAAACTGAGATTGAATCTTTTAATCAGAGGAATTTCCTTGAAAAATTAAAGGTAAAGGGACCTATTGCGCAAAACTCTGAAGGTGAATCAACAAGCATTCCTAATCGTAGTTCCAAGCCTCCGCGGCCAAAACCTCCGGTAGCGGGTTGGACAAAGACAACTTGCGAAGAGCTTAAAAACGACACTCTTGAAGTTACAGGGAGTGAAGTTGTGGTCAATAATGAAAATAATTCTGAAACAACTGATGTTACCTCTAGTACAACAACCAAAACTAGCGAAGAAAAAGGTTCTTCTGAAACAACTGATGTTACCTCTAGTACAACAAAAAAAACTAGCGATGAAAAAGGTTCTTCTGAAACAACTGATGTCACCTCTAGTACAACAAACAAAACTAGCGATGAAAAAGATTCTTCTGAAACAACTGATGTCACCTCTAGTACAACAAACAAAACTAGCGATGAAAAAGATTCTTCTGAAACAACTGATGTCACCTCTAGTACAACAAACAAAACTAGCGATGAAAAAGATTCTTCTGAAACAACTGATGTTACCTCTAGTACAACAAACAAAACTAGCGATGAAAAAGGTTCTTCTGAAACAACTGATGTCACCTCTAGTACAACAACCAAAACTAGCGATGAGAAAGATTCTTCTGAAACAGCTGATGTTACCTCTAGTACAACAACCAAAACTAGCGATGAAAAAGGTTCTTCTGAAACAACTGATGTCAGCTCTAGTACAACAACCAAAACTAGCGATGAAAAAGGTTCTTCTGAAACAACTGATGTCAGCTTTAGTACAACAACCAAAACTAGCAATGAAAAAGATCCTTCTGAAACAGCTGATGTTACCTCTAGTACAACAACCAAAACTAGCGATGAAAAAGGTTCTTCTGAAACAACTGATGTTACCTCTACTACAACAAACAAAACTAGCGATGAAAAAGATCCTTCTGAAACAGCTGATGTTACCTCAAGTACAACAAACAAAACTAGCGATGAAAAAGATTCTTCTGAAACAACTGATGTCACCTCTAGTACAACAAACAAAACTAGCGATGAAAAAGATTCTTCGGAAACAACTAATTTCACCTCTAGTAAAACAAAGAAAACAAGCGATGAAAGCGATTTTCATTTTCTTGAAAAATTAAAAGTAAAGGGACCTAATCCTAGCTCCAAGCCTCCGCGGCCAAAGCCTCCATCAGCGGGTTGGACAAAGACAACTTGTGAAGAGCTTAAAAACGACACTCTTGAAGTTACAGAAAGTGAAGTTGTGGTCAATAATGAAAATGATTCTGAAACAACTGATGTTACCTCTACTACAACAAACAAAACTAGCGATGAAAGAGATTCTTCTGAAACTGATGTCACCCCTAGTACAACAAACAAAACTAGCGATGAAAAAGATTCTTCTGAAACTGATGTCACCTCTAGTACAACAAACAAAACTAGCGATGAAAAAGGTTTTTCTGAAACAACTGATGTCAGCTCTAGTACAACAACCAAAACTAGCGATGAAAAAGATCCTTCTGAAACAACTGATGCTACCTGTAGTACAACAACCAAAACTAGCGTTAAAAGAGATTCTTCTGAAACTGATGTCAGCTCTAGTACAACAACCAAAACTAGCGATGAAAAAGATCCTTCTGAAACAACTGATGTAAACTCTAGTAAAACAAACAAAACTAGCGATGAAAAAGATTCTTCTGAAACAACTGATGTCACCTCTAGTACAACAACCAAAACTAGCGATGAAAAAGATTCTGAAGCAAGTGATGTTACCTCTAGTACAACAACCAAAACTAGCGATGAAAAAGATTCTGAAGCAAGTGATGTTACCTCTAGTACAACAACCAAAACTAGCGATGAAAAAGATTCTGAAACAACATCCAGTATTAATGGAAAAGTAGGTGAAGTAACTAAAAGTGATGCATTAATGGAAAAAGAAACTTTAATTAAACACATTCCGTCCTGTCTCAAGCACCCTGAGAGAAAAATGAAACGTCAAGCTCCTCCAGTGCCGGACGAACCTCATGTGGATATAAAGACTGGTGAGAGTCTAAAATATGATAAAGAATGTCTAGATAGAACAGAAAAACCCGTAATGAATAAAAGTTTTGAAACGACAAAACAAAGTGTTGAGAAAGATGACATTACTCAAGTTGATTGCGTGGACACCAGACCTCAGGATAATGAAGCGTTGGATGCGAATGGGCAGGACAATAAGGATCTTGACGAAACGGATAGTCCCTTTCAATCCCCAAAGAAGAAAAAAATTCCGCCTCCGAAACCAAAGAGAACATCGTCGTTGAAGAGAGACTCAAAACTCCTTGTACCTAAGGTATGTTAATTGAACATGAATAATGGAATGAGGTTAATCATAATATTAAGAATTATCAAAGCGAGGTTATCTTTCTTTCAAAGTGAGGCTTGATAATTCGTCGTATTATGTGAAAACGAATTTAATAATTGTTTGATTATTTTGACGTAATATCACAGGATATGGATACGACTATTTATCACACATTATGACGCCGCCAATAGCGTAATTTACTTCAAATGTTCTTGGTGGATTCAAATTTAAACGAAACGTTAACTCTGCCCTGGTGTTAACTCTGGCGTGCGTGCCAGTCTTGTCAATTGCAAAGGTTCTGAATATAAACACCAGTTCATATTTATTTAGAAGCGTAGCGAACCTAATTGTCGCTCAGACATTAAGTTATTCAGACACACATCGTATTTTAAAAAGCACAGAGGTTTAAAACCCAAACGAACCGTTTCTTTGCATATGAACACGACTTTCATTTCAAATTTGAAATTCGTGCAATTTCTGTTCACATTTATAATAGCATTTGATATGTGTTTACCAATGTAAATGGTTCGTTTTGTTTGACCGCCTCACGTTCAAATGATGGTGTCCGACCTGGGCTAGCAAATAGCTGATTGATTTGAAATTTAAAATGTATTTCGTGCCAAGACACGCCTGTGACGACGAATAAAAATAAACATCCTTGTGATTTTTAAAGCTCGGCACTACAGAAGAAGACGAGGATTCCAAACAAGAACACAACAAACAGAGTTCATTAAATGGATTAAATCAAATCCCGGAGAATATTCAAGTAAATAAAGGTACAGCAGATGTGACAACAACTACCAACGAAAACGCAGACGATTCTGGTACGACTACGATCGAGGGTGTGAATTATGCTGAAAACCGTCCTGAGGAAAAACGACCATTCAAAGCGGTATCTTCTAACCAGAGCTTTGTAACCCCCCCAAAAAATAATAACCAGAAGATTGAAACCAAAGAAACATCTGGAGGAACTGTAATATCAAGAAGTTTAAGTTTTGGAGGAATGATTAGAAATAAACACCAACCTAATCCCAGCCCTCCGACTTTTTTTGTGGAGGAGAATAAAACAAACGTGGATGTCTGTGAGGAGCTAAGGAAAGATGACGTCGTTAAAGTAGAAGAAACGTCAACTTCACAAGAAAGTAAGAAGTGATATTACTTATTTTACTATATTAGTTATTTACTATCATATCTAAATGACATCAATGATAAAACATTTTTTTACAACACATCCGAATAAAACGTTGCATATTTTATGTGTTTATTCTGTTTTAACAAATGCTATATGCCTTATGAAGTTCAGCCCAAAAACGTGAATGAACAAATCATTTAACCACTTTTTTTAATCTGTGTCTTTTTGCTTATAGTTATGTTACCTTGCTATTTTGCTGGAAGAAGAAAAAACTTTATTCGTTTCTTTTTAGATCTTACAGTCCTGCACGCTTTCCATGACGACAAAAAACATGACAGTTTCCTCACGACAGACTCTGATTCAGAAGACGAAAAGGCAATATTTTGTTATTTTTATCCGTCCATGCATGTGTGCATCTATCTATGGTGTAACTAAGTTTTGCTTTATCTGTTTAGGATAACGAGCCTCAAAAAAGCAAAACCTATTACATTTCGAGAGAGATTTTATCCACTGAACGAACATTTGTTGATGTTGTTAAACTGATTTCTGAGGTAAGTTTTTTTTATACATGCATGGTATCAAACTGTGAATAGTCATCGATAGCTCTGGAAACTCTGGAATTTCTTCACTCTAAAGAAAGCGTACATATTCGCATTTTTTTATATTCGCATTTCGTGTAATATTGAGCAATCAAATTTCCTGTTTGATGAAGATTAATGTTTAAGCTAATTCTTCATATTTCTATTGTCAGAAGTGAAAACCTGACTCATTTATGCCAGAACCTACGTCTGATTGTTTAGGTATTAGTTGACTCATTTTCCCATCATCTGTTTCTGGCTTGAATTTGAAGTGTGTATAATTCCACTCGAAATTAAGACCCTTTGAACCCGTACATTTTAAAATTTATCAATTAATCCAGATTCATGTGAACGGGCCTCAAGCTGTGGTATCAACCACCAATATCAATTAATCGTATCGTTTGATTTCAAACCCTTATTGATATGGTCAAGCAATTTTAATCTTACTTGCTTAAACATGCAATATTGCATGGCGGAGAAACACTTCATTCATATTTTTGAATGTTTGATGTCTTGCATGACGCTGAAAAATAACCATTTATTTACCACATTTATTTACCAATCAATAACCATTTATTAGCCCACATTTGGCATTACTATAACTCGGTTGCATTATAGTTTGTGTTACTGATTGTGTATAGAAATTTTTTTTAGGACTTTAGAGAAGCTGTGAAGAAGGGAAATAAGAGATTTGGAAAGGCTATCATTCCTGATGATACACTGCAAGATATTATTTTAAATATTTCTCAAATATATAAATTTGATTCCGAATTTCTGAAAGCTCTTGCAGACCGCATGGAAACATGGTAGGGCGATGTATTATATAACTCACGAAATATTTATACACTTAGTTGGTATATACATTTATAAAAAGCTTTATTTATTTATTTCCCTAGGGATGAAGAGCAGAGAATTGGGGACATTATAAAGAAATTTAGTCCCTTCTTAAAAGTACGCGTGCACATTTCGTTATTGCACCTTAGCTGTAACCACGTTACAATATTTCGAATTATTTAATTTCAGATGTACAAAACGTATATCCAAGGTTATGATAGTGCAATGTCTGTTTTAACTGAAGCAATGAAGAAATATCCTCAGTTTGCAGAAATTGTTCGAGAGTTTGAGGTCAGTAGCGACTGGAGTAAGATGCATGGTTTCTTAAGCCATGATATTGGCCTATCGATATTGGTTTAACTTGTTTTTCCCAAATCTGTTTTTTGCAGTGTAGTGAAAGATGTCATAATCTTACTGTTGGGATGTATATGTTAAAACCAATTCAGAGAATTCCGAGTTATCGTTTACTACTGATTGGTAAGTACTTATAATTTCTGGATCATGTCGATTTAAAGCAATATTCCTATTCATTGCATGAGCAAATTTTTCAAAGTTGTTAGAAAATACATAAATACTGATTGAAAAAGAGATTGACCAATTAATTAGTCGTCATTTTAAGAGGCAATAGAGAAGATTGACTTGAAAGATTAGTTTGCTTGCTTGCAACAAACAGGAACGAGTTCAATTCCTTAGTTGTGTAATAGATGAGGTGTCAGCTAATTTTAAGATAACTTTGTTTAGACTATTTAAAACATCTTGATGAGAATACGCCGGATCACAAAGATGTTTCAGGTAACAATATTGAAGAAACATTTGCTTTAGCAAAGATCACTAATGAAACGTAATTTATTTTATTAGATGCACTGGCAATTGTTTCTGAGGTTGCAACCCATATTAATGAAGATATGAAACGCGTGGTATGTATATGCAACCGGGACTTGTGTATGAGGTATACAATCCCTATATATAGGGATAATATCCGTGAGAGGTGCAAAATTCTTTGCAGGGTATAATTTCTGTAAGATATTGACTTTAGTGTTTGAAATTTAACTTTTGGTAGTTAACTTTTAACTATAGTTAGTGGCAGAATTGGCCAATCAGAATCGTATATGTTCTAGTTAACTACGATTTAACTAAAATGTAGTTAAGACTTTTATATACAACCGGCCCCAGACATTTAAATTAGTCGTATTCTATTGCATTTAGTCCGACAAGCCATTCAAATCACAATTGGTCAATCACATAAATTTGTTCTAGTCTCTCATCTTACAAGAGAATTATTTTCCTACATTCTTTATTTTTTGTATGTTGTTCAAATAACATATGACGTGATAGCATGCAGGCTAAAACGTTTCATATAAATATCGCACGAAATGTCCGTGCATGTGATTGGAAAATTTTCATCAAATAATTAGGATAACACTGATTTCTGTTTTAGTAACAGTATACTATGGTATTAAATTTCAAATATCGCCCGAAACACTTCACCTTTGGTATTTAAGCTTAACTATTACAAAGTGTGGATAGTTTTTAAATTGAGAGTATACAGTATATATGGTTGTATTATAATTGTTGTTAATGCCGCGAGCTTAATACAGCTGAATTGGCAATATAAAACAGCGAGATTTCAATATGCAATCATGCAAGAATGCAACGTAAGTATGTTTAGGTTTGTAGTCATGTCTGTGTTTTATTTAGATGTATTTATTTACCGTGTAAATGTGTTAGATTCAAAATAAACTGTCAGCGTGTTTCTGATAAACACTATATCCGGGTTAGCTTTCTTACAACCTTGAAAAGAATATAGCCTCCTTTATAGCCTAATTCAGAAATCGTATCCGTATTTCACGTCTTCTATTTGTATTGTTGTTGAACGATTACTATCATCGGATTACGTCCTCACCATGCAGCATTAAATGACAAACATTCAGCATGGGAAGTGAAAGCATACTTTTGCCAACCAGTTCTCTTGGCTGCAAATTGAAATGTAGCACAGAAACACACAGGAATTGAACATGTTCGCCCCTAGTTAGCGACAGATCATATTTGAATTCTTAGTACGAGTATCAGAACAACTTATTTTAAATTATATTTTTTTTAGGATAACTTTGAAGAAGTTCTAAAGGTTCAAAGAAGCTTGGTTGGACAAGTTGAAATTGTTAAACCCGGCCGAGTATGCAAGCCATTCCGTTTTTCATCTTATTCCCAATACACTCAACCTAATATTTCCTTGATATGACATGATAACTGCAATCTGTTTTTATCGTTCTTCCAATTGTAAGCCGCAATGAAAGCACTTTATCAATGTTCAACACCATTAGGTGCTGAAAACTTCATGTAGGTAGACTATATATAGCATGTAATATACAATGAAAAAATTATTTTTTTAAACTTGCGTCCACATGCAGTACAATACTGATAAAATAATCAATGGTAAATTCTGGTGGGTTTCTTGTGTTTAATGCAATAACAACGCACTTTAATAGATAAAATTTTATTTTATTTTCGTTTATTTCCGTTTACTTATTGTATCCCTATATTTCTATCTGTTCCAGGAGCTTATAAAAGAGGGCGCTCTCATGAAGTTATCTCGTAAGGAGATGCAGCCAAGATCGTTTTACTTAGTAAGAAAACGAGACAGATGCAATTAACTATTTCACCTTGCCCATGCAGTTAGTGAACACACATTTCTTGTGATTGTTTAGTTTACTGATATTTTGCTGTACACGACACCTGTCGCCAACAACCAATATCGTTTAAATCTTTCATTACCTTTGGAGGAAATTACGGTAACACAGGCATTTTATGATCCATTTTTTCTGCGGATGAATCGATCATGCAGAAATGTTCGTACACGATTTATGTTCATCAAAGTACACTCTTAATTTTAACAGTTTTTTTTGGTAGGTTGAGCTACCAGTCTCGCCAGATTTTGAAAATGAGTTTAGTATTATTACTACAAAGAAATCGTTCATATTGTCCGCAAGGTTTGTTCAAATTGATTACAATTACCACATGCATACCTACACATGTTGTGCATCCCAATATGAATAACTTGGTAACTAACTGAGTGGTTTGTGTTGGCGTTCAGACGGTTTAGTTTATATAATTCGGAGAGAATTTCAACAAAAAAGTTTTTTTTCTTGTTGTCATGCACGAAGGAATGCATGAAGTGAATACCTTGTTATAGATCTTTATGTCTTGTCATATTTAGTACTGCTGAAGAGCGAGACGAATGGCTGGAAGTGAGTATTAAGATAACATGCATGACTTCTTGAAATTCCTTCATTTTTTCAGCCAGGATAAACTTTTCTTCTATTAAGTAAATTGGCTTGTAGGTACACCACGTAAGTATTTAATACTACAAAGCTTTCGGTCCGTTAATCTGGGCCTTCTTTGGTGTCACCATGCAAACTTACAAGAATTTTATTCGATTATTTGTAATTGTGTATATGCCTTAGGCACTGCGTAATGCTTCAGATGAAATCCGAAAAAAGAAAATAACATTTCATCTGGCGAAGAAAGAAAAATTGGAGGCAGTATGTATTGTAGATTTTTTATTGTGATAACCGAGGTGATAACATGGTTTCAGGGATTAGAGTATCTCCTATCCTCGCGCAATACAATTTGTTCCCCTAAAAATTATCATTTTAATATAATTTCCTTCCAGTTAATTAAACAAATCATAACGCATGTTCAATAATAAACTATGGTTGTTTGGATGATACATACACATGGTGCTCAAATTCGGTTTCTTTAATTTTTGATCTATTTTCCTATTTACAAATAAAATCATGAGCCAGTTGTACTTCTTAAAATTTAAAGATTCTTTATATTTTACTTCTCTGCCTTTGGCAAGGCTCTGTACACGCGTCATTTTTTTCAGCTGTACGATGATCAACAACAAGGCGAAGATAAGATGGCAAAATTGGGATCTAAAGCTCCAGTATGGATCCCTGATGTTCGTGTCACAATGTGTATGGTATGTACAGATGACTTCACTGTCACCAACAGAAGACACCATTGTAGAGCATGTGGAAAGGTACGTATATTGATGTGTGTGATATTTCGTACGTATGACTGAATATTCACTGCCATTTGTGATTGGTTTACTTTCCCACTACTGTCAACTTTAACTAACTGCTTTTTAATACAAGCAACAGCAAGAACGATTCTTTTAATTTTTTATGAAATTGGGATGTTACATATGAAATGTTTAATTTTTACTATGGGCAAAATTTTACATTTTTACAAAGGGAACTGAAATAACTGTAATTAGGGTAACAAAAGCAGGCAGCCATGCGGATTCAAAAATTAAAATTAATGTATTGCGGCCGTAGTTTTCAACCCAAAATTCACTCGTTTCAAAATATTCCGGTTTTATTTAAAGCCGCAAAGTATTTTCAGCAAGCATCTGATCAATTGTGTCTTCAGTGCTTTATATTATATGTCTCATTATGTAAAAGGTGGGCCTTGCGTCAATACCTAAAACCTTGCAATACAATATGATTTTTTAAACCCCTCCAATATTCAGTAAAAACACTGAATATTATACAAACCAGTAACAAAATATTAAAAACGCAAAGTGAAACATGTTGAGCTGGCTATAATGCCAGTTTGTCTGTCTCCAAATGTTTCATATTTCAAAAGATTGAACCGACTTTAGGGATCTTGATTGAGGTTTATAAAATTCTTTAAATAGAAGATCAAAACATTCCTGTTGAAAACAATATAAATTCAGCTTTTATTGAGCTTTTATTGGCTCTGTGTGATTTACTGAATAAATGACGACATTCGTTTGTTGATATTTCCATTCATAATATTTCTTTATTAAATATTTATATTCATATAACTGCCGTGAAGCGTCGAATATCATATCATTTGTTTGTTTCCTGAGGCTCGATATAATACATGAAGTAGATATCTTTATTCTCATTATTATTATTGAAAAATTCTTCAGTTAGATATTCCTTTTCTGGAAGATTTTCGTCTTTACATTTTATTTGTATTAATATAGGCGTAACACCTTCAATATAAGCCACGTGAAATTGATCTCCCCACTCTCCACCCACCAAGGTCTTCTCCGAATCTTGAACGCGAATTCTTTCCCTAAAACATCGCCCATTATTTAAATCATCACTATTTCTTCGTTCTGTGTCTATCTGAAGCCCGTAACTTTCATCTAATGTGTCCCAGTCGTTCTCACAGTAATATAATAATTGCTTTCGTTCAGGGCTTGACTTTGTGCGACTTGTTAACACGGTCATAACAATAGACGAATCTTGTTCTCCACGTAATAATATCTTCCCTTTTGGTGTAGTCACTCTCAGTTTGGTCGGCGTGCCGCAATAAATACTCATTTTTAATTCCTTGGCTAGTGTATTATTGCTAAATATAACCCATAATATACTTGTTTCCTGAATGAATGACACAACAGCAGACTATATTTGAATATCTTTCATCAACTTATGAATTTTAATCTTTCTTGACCTACGCGTGCAGTGATTGGTTTAAGGAATTTATTTTAGTTCATTTTAATATTGAATATGAAAATAGATTGGTGTTACGAAGTTATTGTACACGAGAAGTGATATTTTCTAATTGTTTTATACATTGTGGCTTGTTTAATGTGGTTATTAGGTAATATGTGGTTCTTGTTCCTCTAACTCGGCTCCCCTGGCTTACCTAAATTATGAAACAGCCCGAGTTTGTGACATCTGCTATGATGGTAAGTTTATTTCATTAGTATAGCATTCTTATTTATAAGCTTGATGTCACATCTGTTATAATATAGTAAGTTTATTTCTGTTGTAGCATTGAACATGCATATACAGTATGCTCGATTTATATAAGATGTCAAAGGCAGTGTTTTGTCGTAAAAAACCCGCGATGAGCGCAATAAGTAAGCAATGGAAATAGCTGCTATATTTACTATAGCTATTTACGAAATTGTTTTTTTTAACTAGAACTAACCGACACATCAACAACTCTGACTACTGTTGAAACAAAAGAAAATGGTGTTGGTTCTGAAAAGAAGGATACGGTCCCAAAATTCAATGCTGTGAAAAAGAGTAGAAGGCTGAAAATTTTCAAGTCAAAAGAGGTACATTAGATATCTCCTTTTATCACGTGCTAGACCACTAGACACACATTCTATCAGTGATTATTTTTTTATTTTGTGACAAAATGAAAAAGTGATCGCCATTTTCTATCGTTAGGTACCCGCGGTGGAGGAATCAACAATCAGTGGATATCTAAAGACACGCGTGGGTAAGAAGTGGCAAAGAAGGTGGTATGTGGTAAAAGACAACGTTCTTTACGCTTCGAAAGCAAGTTCGGTGAGTAAATTAAAATCGTGCCAAACAAACGCTTGTGAAGAATGTTTTACTTCATCCGCAAATATTTTCTGCAGGATCCTGCCGCACAAGAAACACGTCCGTTACTAGGATATGATGTGCGAGGACCCGAGGCCGTATGTTATGAAATTCACTTTCTTTTTACTCTGAACGTGAGCAGCTACGTAGTTTATACCACGATATGTGACATTAAATCATAATTATTTAGATGGACGGAAATGATAAAAAAATAGTATTTCAATTAATTCACGCTGGCACTGAACCTGTCGTCTTGCAAACTGATAATATGAAACATGGGGAACAGTAAGTGTTGATAATCATTAAACTGTTAAAAAACTAATTGAAATTTGCCGCCTTTAGATCGTGGGAAACAATAATTTCAGAGCCTTGTATGTCCTATTTCCATTTAACTGATCGAGGGATTTATTTTCTTTCGCAGAATTTTCTTTAAATTATTCTATTTTAAAAGTGGTCCACGCTTTCTACCCCAGTTTAGAAAATATAAACTGAACATGAACTATCACAATAACATTCCTCCCAGGCTCCATGCTACGAGATAATAATCCCTTCCCCAGGCTCCACCAGGGCTCCCAATGATAACAGTGTTCCTTGGGACACTGAAGGGATTACCCTGGGGGTAAATAAAGGTTTCATAGTCATAGTCCCCAGCTAATGTATATCAGTGCTCAGCAAGAGAAGTCCCTGGTTACAAAGTTTTTAATGAATAGCAACATGCATACAGATGTAACATCGT
Source organism: Dendronephthya gigantea (assembly GCF_004324835.1). Classification (NCBI taxonomy): domain Eukaryota; kingdom Metazoa; phylum Cnidaria; class Anthozoa; order Malacalcyonacea; family Nephtheidae; genus Dendronephthya; species Dendronephthya gigantea. Next base: position 118,051 of record NW_021163170.1, on the reverse strand, counting down.
AATCTCTTAAGGTTAGTTTTAAAAGAATGTTGACTAATATTTGTTGATTGGTGGATCCTTTTCAGATGGGTGAATGCATTACGACGTGCGACAATATTACCACATTAACATAATGTATATATATATAATACATAGACAGAATACACAAATTACCCTGGCGGTCAAAAAGAACTGCTCAAAACGAGTTAAAATGCTCTCAAATGCATGAAATATCCCTCTAACAACATGTACGAGTAAAGATAGACTAGATTACATATAAAAGCAAAGCTATATGGAAACATTTTGTTTACTCTCCTTTGGGCCTTACACCGGCGTGGCATACTTTCTGTTTCTGTTAACGTGGTAATCTAAGTTGAAGGAAATTCATTCCATGCCCGTGGACAGTCTTTACAGCAAACCCATAAATCATGTGAATTAATTCATCTCCTTGACATTGTCCCTCAGATTTCCAATAGGGTTAAGGTCTTTTGACTGTGCAGGCCAATCCATTTCTGTCACTCTCTCTTCCTGAAACTATTGCTTGACTATCATAGAGGTGCATTATATTATTGAAGTATTGCTTCGAATGAAAGAATTACCCAAAATGCCTCTGAAGTTCTCTCCCATATTTGCTTCTTTTTTTTAACAATTTATGTCTAAGCAGTTCTTTTTGACCGCTAGTGTATATTAAAAGATTGATTTTCACGATTCCTGTAACATACGATAATCGCAACATTTGAGCAGTTCTTTTTGACTGCCAGTGTATATGTTTTCCTTTCCAAACGTTGAAACTTAAACTCTCCGTGCACCAGCACGGTTGCGATGTTCACCTGTTGAGCTCTTAACGTCGGACAAGTTGTTTTTGAAGCAAGTATGCTTTTTTGCCTTTTGTTTATATTTCTTCAGAAAATAGTTAACTACTTCAAAAGTTGTCGTGTCTAAATAAGCAATGAGGCACCATTCCTTGAATGGTCGGAGTTTTAATGTTTTGAAAGGACAGCCCTAATCAAATTATTTGTGAAATATAATGTGTCTTCATGACATTGACAGTATAAAAAAAAAATTGTAATCACCCTATGCAAAATACAATGAAGACGTTTTGCCAAGACAAAAATACGTAGGGCAACTGAAATATATGTATCGTATCATACAATCAGGTTTACGATCTTGCAGCTATGATTTTTTACATTAGTAACTTTTTAATATAATTTGTTATTCACTTTGACAGATTAATTGGCATCGTTTTTTGCGGTTGTATACGTTCGATCGATTTTTGTGTACAATAGTGTTTAGCATAATCTCGACCCAGAATAAGATTAACGACAAACCTTCTTTCAAATGACAAACCTTCATTTGTTCTTGTTGTTCTACTAAAGCAAACACGGAAACGAAGCCATTATTATGTCAAGCGTGAAATGACTAGGCCCTAGATTTTTTAACTAAGATTTGAGATATGTACACTAAAAATAGATAAAGAAAATAGCTGTTCCTTATGAAACTAATAATAGTAATGAATATATTTTATACGTGAATATTGACGTAAATATTATGCTTTATCGTTCTTTATATTAATGCTGGATTAATATCGCAGGACATGTCCCAAGGGCATGCATGTTGCTTTCAAACACTACCTCTTGGGCTCAGGAACTGTGATTCTGTAAATAAGTCTACATACATATATATAGTAACACTTATGTGGGTGGAGTTAAAGTGGAGTTCCTTGGGATTATATTAAAGTAATAAAGTTAATTCAACAGAACTCAGCATGGAATGCACACACGGTGTGTCATAGGCCTAAACGACTTCACCATTGATACATGACAGTTTAAAATATCCCCATATTTTTGGCATTATTATAAAGTAGAATTTTCCTTTGCTTAGTCTTTGTTTCCATAGCCAGTACTGATAATTTTTATTTTTTATATAATCACTTTTGCAAATTCAAAAAACTTCGCCGAAAGTTCTTCTTTGCTTAGCCTTTGTTGAACTTAGAAAATTAATCTGATAAGTACAGCTGGAACAATGTATATAACATGTGTTTTGATTGATCAGGTCATCCAAACACGGAAATTTAATTCGCAAAACTATCTTGACACCTTGTTGTTATTATTTTATAAAACAATTAATTCGTCTTTTTATTAATTCCATTCGCGCGCTTTTCTTAAAAAACCTGTTTCCAAATGTCAAAAAATAGTTTTCAAGAAACGTACATGGAGTCTAATAAATAGAAAAGTTTCGTAATAGCCAAATTTACATCTCTCAAAAGCAGAATTGCATTGCAAGTTGTAAGAAAAATTGCACCGTGTATTCGTGTAACCATGATTTTATTATCCATGGTGTAACAGGGCCTTAAATTAGTATTGGGTGGAAACGTTACCACTTTTCGCAAATCATGTTTTTCTTGCGTGATACTAATTTATATATACAAAATTTGGCAACTTCGCACGGTATATTTCACACTTTGCAATACTTCCGTCACTCTGCCCAAAAAACCTGAAAATTGGAAAAGGACATCACCCCCCCCCCGGACCCATTGGACGAGAACATGTTATCCAACATGGCTGCCGACGCAAAGTTTTTGAGACTAAGTGACTTTTCTAGTTTTTTGGATTATTTCGATTATTATATCCATGATGTTATTACAAAAATGTTTATACAAGGTGGAAATAAATTAGGTGAAAGCGCTGAAATATCGTCGTTAAGCTTCTGTGTAATGTTGAATACGAAACGTTCAGGAAGAAAGAGTGATGTTATCGTGAAAACAAATATGAGTTTGAAGGTGGTTAATCCCATTTCATATATCTAATAACGTAGTCTAAGGCTACGTTCAGACTGAGTGCATGGCTAGCACTAGTGCCCGTCACTTTTTCTCTGCCTAAGTTGAACATGACGCTTCTAAATTAAATTGGGCTGCCCAAGAAAGGGCGGCCACTGCATGCCTCCAGAGGTAGCACTCACAAGGTCACTATGCTCAGCATGTTTTATGAATCAGTTTAGACTTTGGACACTGGTACCGGGCACTCTGAATGCAGCCTACTCCAGCACTTATGTGGTTTGCATCAATTAATTTGTTAGTCTATTTTTAGGAGGTGGAGGAATTACACACAAAAATGAATCAATGTCAAGCAATCAAGAAATATCTGGCCTCGAGTTGTATAGATCAATATAAAAGCATCCATATTGCTTTGGATAGAGTTACTTTTATGAAAGATTCTTTTGAAATTATTAGTGCACAAGGTGACCTCTATGGACAGAGTAAAGAAACTGATCAAGGCAAAATCATAATAAACTACAATGATGTTAAAATTGATAATGGACTAAACATGGAACAGTTGCGTAGTGTCCTGTTATGTAATCTAGTGGCACAGGTTTTAGGCCAAAAGAAGTATGTATTTTACATGTTGTTCAAGGATATTTACTTCATTTCTTGGTTAACAATTGGCATAAATAACACACAATTCCCAAGAGGATTTTAGTTTATAGCACATTATATATTTGACACATCCATAAAAGTCTCTAGTTTTGAGTTTTTTATTTATTTAAAGGTTCAAGGTTGATGTACACATTCCTGGGTCCAGCAGTATGGTCCATGGTAAAAATTTGAATCATGTTGAAATGGAATACTTTGGTATTTCCAATTTAAGGAGTGAAGATATAAGTTTTAGCGGAGAAACTGAGAGTATTCTATGGGACAATCTTTTGAAATCACCATTTAGAACTGATTCAAAGCCCACACAGGAGAAAGACTTGCAAAGAGTTTCTTTTGGTAAAACAGTGAATGATACCAAAAGGTGTCTGCATATGTTAAGTGATTACAGTGAAACTACTGTTGATGGAAAAAGAAATGAATTACCACAACAAGGCTTGACAGATGACAGCCTGAAGAATAATACATTTTTTTGTGAAGATATTTGGTTTGATCTGACAGTATTTCTTGAACATTTGAAGACATCAGAACAAATCAATGGTAATTAAAATTTTCAATAATCCCTATCAATTTTTTAGACAGAGGCTTTGTTATAAGCTACATACAGCTTTCTCTTGGTGGTGAATGACAAACATACCACTGAAACCACTTAAATCAGTGTAATTCCATCCATTCCATTCTGAAATTATTATAGAGGACTAAAACTGGGCTAACAGGGGACAAGCTTTTCGTTTCTGGTACTGAAGATATAGCCAAACAAAGTTGGCAAATTTTGTATACTTTTTTATTAAGGCCAAAAGAGTGTAACTAAATCAGTTACACACTGCCTCCCCATAATGCAAAAGTGCACAAAAATTGCCTACTTTGCACTCAATATTTTCCAACTACACAACATTTTGCAGCCAAAGTTCCAATTATACTAATTTCAGTATGCTCTTTTTAGCTGTAGTGATTTATTTCCTTCTTGTTATGTAGATCACGCAGGTCCAAAATCCAAGTTCATTTAAAGGGTATGTGCAATAAAAATTTAGTTTCAATTACTAGTGTCTTATTGAAAGAGCTTTCAAAATTATGATAAAAAGTTCTATTTCACATTTGTCACATTGTGCTTTGTTCATGAAATATTTTGACTAAAAGTGGCTAACTGTCCACCATCTCCGATTACTTTGAGGCCCTGGGTACAAGATTGCAATTTTGATGATGTCACAAGCTGGATCAACCTTTTAGAATTACTTCTAGCAAATATGATAAGAATGCAAACTTGGTCTATGGCATCTATTTCAAGTTTAAATTCAAGCCTAGGTATCTTGATGTAATTTTGTGGCATATTCATCATCGGCAGTTAAGATAAAAATAAAAATCCCATATCGTGCATATCCATTCGTGATAATCCAAGATGGCTAATTTTAGTCAAATTAGTTAACGAAAAAATCACAATATGAAAAATCTGAAATAGAACTTTCACCATAATTTTAAAAGCTCTTTCAGACACCATGTAATAATAGCAACTAAAATTTTATTGCCCATACCATACTTTCGCATTACCAGAAATTTGCGACATGATAATTTGCATTTATACTAATTTGCATTTAACTTTCAGCATAATGGCCTTCAACTTTTACTATAAAATACATATAGTAAATATACAAAACCTAAAAATGCCGTTGCCCTAGACCGTGCCTACTGTTTGCCGACCTCTGGGTCAATAGAACAGCCGTTTCCCAACGTTTTAATGATCGAATTACTTACCTTAGGTATTTCTACGTTCGGCCAACTGATTGTGAACAAATGTGTATATAGCCTTTGTATTGTTCAAGTTCCTGATAAGACTGATAATATTTTTTAAAGTGATTGCAGTGAAAATCCGAGCCGTACAGAAAAGTTTATACGCAAATACAAAAGACAATATCTTTAACAATTTTTTTTTGGTATATTACACGTCAATTTATCAACTACCTGAATCGAGATATTCGAATCAATGTGAGCGATTTTATAAGTTCGTTGACAGAACACGGATAAAACTTTGAGCAATATATTTTTAAATTTGGCAGATTGCAGAAATGCCCAAGCTAAAAAATTTGGTCACCAAAACGTTTCTAAACAGCTGCTCTACCGATCTAGAGGTCGGCAAACAGTAGGCAAGGTCTAAGGCAACGGCATTTTTAAGTTTTGTATATTTACTCCATGTATTTTATAGTAAAAGTTGAAGGCCATTATGCTGAAAGTTAAATGCAAATTAGTATACATGCAAATTATCATGTCGCAAATTTCTGGTAATGGACTCTTGCAATTTATCAACATTTCAGATATCCACATTAAGTGTTTTTCGCTATCACTAACCATCGCTAATGCATGTACTGGTAATCATTCTTGCATGAGCCAATTCTTGCGTCCAATTTTGAAACATTGGGCAGAGTGAGTTGATAATAATGGGCTTTTTTTAATAACAAGTTTCTTTGTAATTACGTCATGTTCAAAATGTAAAGCGTCTCTTTAATACAGTGAACTCAAATACGTCTTATTTGAGTTCACTGGTTTAATATAATTTATCTTCTAATATAGTTTTAATTCAGCCACAATGTGTTCTTAAGTGCATCTGATTTTAGGATATTCATATGCTATGCTTTACAAGACTGTGAAGAATATCAATGGTACAGTATATCATTATATAATAAACCCTTTCGATAATAACGTCACACCATTACTGTTTTAAATTTAAAACCACCTTAACCGAGATGGATTTCAAGTTTTACTCTCACAAGCTATGTGGAAGATGCAAAACGTCTTCCTTCAACACATGCATGAAAAATAATTTTTAATTTTGACAAACAAGTGTGAAAATAAGCCATAACACAAGAACGAGGCTGCCGCTCCTGGCCTGGTAGCCTTGTTTTAGTGTTACGACTTATTTCCACATTTATTGGTCAAAATTAAAAATTTTTTCATGCATTGCATGTGTTGAAGCAGGATGTTTTGCATCTTTCCACATAGCTTGTGAGAGTAAATCTTGAAATCCATCTCAGTTAAAGTGTTTCTAAATTTAAAACGGTAATGTTGTGACGTAAGTATTGAAAGGGTTTACTACCTGAATTATCAGTGATCGCTTGAACTCTGGCTAGGGAGTCCAGTATTTTACTGTGATCATTAAAACTGTCATTTTAAAGCAGCCAGCCTGTTTCATTGGGGTTGTCAGTGAACTCAGCAGCAGCCTTCAGAAATTTTGGTTTGATGGATTTGTTAATTGTTAAAGTAGAAGCTGTTGTGTTGCAAAATATGATCAGAACTACGGCGACAGAAAAGAGTGGAACAGGCCACCTGAACCCCCATTGTTAACTGTAGTTTTTTCACCCTGTATTAATGGCAGGATAGGGCTGTTATCTACATGAAAAAATCAAATGAGATATTGGGTTTTGAAATATTGTTACAAATTGATGTGTATAAAGCTGTAAAGATTTACTGAAATATCAATATTGGCTATTTAAATGATGACATATATTTGGGAAAAATTTTTTTATTGTGTTTTAGTTTCACCAGTATGGAAAAATGTGTTGTATCTTGAAATGTTAAAAGATTACATTGGAAACAATTTAAATAGCAAGGTATAATAATTTCACAATGCCGATGGTTAACATTGTACATGTATGTTGTATATAACGTCTCTCAGGTTGATAATCTTGTCAAGATCTTGACAAGTTCTTAGCAAGATTTTACAAAAGATCCTGCCAAATACAAGATCATTCAGTTATGTCTGCAACATTGTGTCATAGAATAATGAGAAAACTAGAAGGGCTACTCAAGTTGGAACCATTTGTTGTGAATTTCGCATTACGCATGTGTTTCGCCATCCTGCTAGCCAGTCCACATTTTTCGGGCAATAAACAGTAGACACGCTATACTGGGCGGCTGCTCTAGGTCAGTTTAGTTTACCTGGGGCCGGTTGTATCAAGCCCGTTTAGCTTTTTTTGGTTAAGTTGAAAATAGAAAGCAAGTCTATCGCTTTATTCAACAAGGGAATTAAATGTTTTTAACCTTTATTAGAACGATACTGTTTACAACTACATATTCAGTGCATAATATTCCAGTTGACTCATTCAAGAGAGATGTAAGATTGTTCTTTAATTTTGACTTATCCACCGTTTAAGCTAAACGGGTTTGATACAACCGGCCCCTGAGTCGTCTCATTATTCTATGACTGCATGTGTTGTCGGATAGAGATAGGTTGTATAATAACTTGTTAACAGATTGCCGAAGACTGTCGATTAATCTCTGAAAATACTTATAAATTATGCATTTTACGTGTACCACTTGTTCTCAAAAAATAATTTCCTAGCAGTAATCTAAACACTGGGTAGTTAGAAAATATACTTTGTCTCTCGAATTTAAAATAACTCCTGTTACCAACTTACCATGAACCTTTTGTGCGGTGTATTGAATAAAAAACTGATTGGTATGTAGTTAGTAACCATGATTCAACTGAAACTGCAGATGTATAGGTTTGGCTTTTTCCCCAGGCATTCTAATTATAACAATAGAATAACATACTATTAATCCATCCAAGCCAATTCTATTGTATTTTCAACTGTAATAGATAGTCCTCGTTTGCGGTCAAGAGAAGTTAGCTCACTGGCAAAAGGTTGCACTTATTTGGCGATCTTTGACATCAAATGTAAACATGGCAGTCGAGAATAGGGTTTGTTTTTTTAATCAAATGTACGCATTTTAAATTATAAATATGTATCTGCATATGAATTGATACTTACTCTATAATTTTATAGATTTTAGTTATATCTCATGCAGGTTCTGCGTCAAAATTACGTGTTCATGAATTGTTAAGGTGTGTTATATGGCAACAATTTAAACCAAATGACAGTGTTTCTTAAAATACGCCAGATAGGATTGTTAATAAATGCACCAATTTAATTCTACGTTTCAGGATCCGAACAAAGCAAGTTAAACAATCCTATCTGCTGAAATACGGACCAGTTGTCAATGGTATTTATTACCTTACACTATATATAAATAAATGTAATTTGGTTGATTAACAATATATATAAATGTTGTCCGATATATATAATCTGTCTCGTCTCGTATAATTTGTCTCGTCTACACACTATGGGCTACATTTTCTTTAATTTCATATTTCATTGTATCCAATGGCATTGTCTTAAGACCTGACTCGTTTTTCTATAGATATATCTTGGACACAAACAATTACCAAAATGGCTGTGTCAGTGATAAAGTTAGAAATCTTGCTTGTTCCTTCTAACTTCCAGGTAAATTTTGTCATCAATTGCAAATAGCAAAAAGGAATTATATCATGAAATTTCTGTATTTAGGTAAAACTTGATGTTACAGAAAGCAATGATGTCCCCCCCAGCTGTCGCCAAGCTTTGTTTGTGTTGTACAATTGCGCAAGACTTGCGAAGATATTAGAAAAATATCAATATGAAATTGACCAAGGTAAATTTTACCTTCGTAGATATTTTGATCTCACAATAGTTTTTTTAGTACGATTTGTATATCAATTGCCATTTTCACGTGTGTAGGAACGTATCCTCCGCTACCTCATGTAAAAGACATTGATTTTTCCCTACTAAAAGATCAAGTAAGTTCTATCTAGAACGATTTACTAGTTTGGACAAATAGAGTAAGACGTCATAAAATGTTAATTTGCGTTGTTTATTGGTAAAGATTGAATGGGAACTTGTGTTGAAATATGTGGCAAATTATCCGATAATTGTGAACAATGTGGCCTCATCAGTTAAGAATCCGTCTGGATTGATAAGGTGTACTTCGAGCAAGGCAAGCCATTGCTAATAATTTTACACTGAGTTCTATGGAACACGTTATAAAGTTCACTCGTATGTATCACGTTGTTTCATATATTTTTTTCACTTCTTTCAGATTCCACAGTTTCTAGTTTCCTTAAGTCAAGCTATCAGCTCGTACTACAGCCGCGTGCGCATTTTAGTGGTAAGAAATCTTCTTAATCTAAGAATTTGTAACTAGATTAGAAAACACCTGAGTGAGGAATCAATGAGTGAGAGGAATCAATGAATGAGAGGAATCAATGCGTGAGAGAAATCAATAAATGAGGAATCAATGAATGAGAGGAATCAATGAGTGAGAGGAATCAATGAATGAGAGGAATCAATGAATGAGAGGAATCAATGAATGAGAGGAATCAATGAATGAGAGGAATCAATGAATGAGGAATAAATGAGTGAGGAATCAATGAGTGAGAGGAATCAATGAATGAGGAATAAATGAGTGAGAGGAATCAATGAATGAGAGGAATCAATGAGTGAGAGGAGTCAATGAATGAGAGGAATCAATGAATGAGAGGAATCAATGAATGAGAGGAATCAATGAGTGAGAGGAATCAATGAGTGAGGAATCAATGAAACAGAGGAATCAATGAATGAAAGGAATCAATGAATGAGAGGAATCAATGAGTGAGAAGAATCAATGAGTGAGGAATCAATGAGTGAGAAGAATCAATGAATGAGAGGAATCAATGAATGAGAGGAATCATTGAATGAGAGGAATCAATGAGTGAGAGGAATCAATGAATGAGAGGAATCAATGAGTGAGAGGAATCAATGAATGAGAGGAATCAATGAATGAGAGGAATCAATGAGTGAGAGGAATCAATGAATGAGAAGAATCAATAAGTGAGAGGAATCAATGAATGAGAAGAATCAATGAATGAGAGGAATCAATGAGTGAGAGGAATCAATGAATGAGAGGAATCAATGAGTGAGAGGAATCAATTAGTGAGAGGAATCAATGAGATAGATAATCTGTTTAATAAAATCATCTAGCAGCCATAGGGCTGAATTGCATGATTATGTATACAAAAATATTTGAACAACTATTTACAAGATTATTAAACGTCATAGGTTTTACAATAACAATTAGTACATACAACTTTAATCACGAACTTTTATTGTCTTTTAGAAACCACAGGAACACTTGTATCCAGTGATTTTCGCTAAGCTGTACCTCATTAAATCTTTACACCAGGTAAATGTAAATTATGCGTTCCTTACTAACACATAGTATAAAAAAATCAGTTAAAATCAAGGCTGGAAAAAACAGTACTATAACAAAATGAAAGAGTACTGGATTGACGAACTACTTTAGAAACAAGGCCTCTATTATAGCATTATTCTAATCGATTCCTAATCGAATAGTAGCTAATCGATTCCTTTGAACGCCAAGGGCTTTGCCCAATGGTTGGTGGTCGAACATTAATACTTTGTCCTAGACCCCTAGGTCAGTAATCATTCATAATACCCTGTATGTTATATACAGAATATTACATACACTCAATTGTGCGTGGTTACAACTGCTTTGACTTTTCAAAGGTGAACTTCATATAGTTGGAAATCGCGTGGCTTTGGCAGGTGTATTAGAATATTGTTCATTGTTTTTAGAAACTTTGCAGTATTGTGATGAGTGGCCAAAATTCAAACGAGTCAGTCAGGCAGTCATAGTGTAAACTTTCCGGGGGGTGAACTTGATATGTGTTTATAGCGATTTTTTGTGCATGGTCAGAAGATTGAGGTTTTTTAATCAATTTACTTGTCTTATTTAACAATTCTTTGGTCCTTTTGCCAAGTTCACAGAAAAGACTCAAGGAATCTATATCGTTCCTGTGAGTTTTACGAAATTGTTCTTCTGTGGTAATGGTTTTGTTTAAAAGGAATTTACCCCTAGAACACCCGATTTTAAAAGATATTACCCCCGGAACATCGCAAATGCGCATGTGCGCCTTGATCAATATTCCTATTGTCCTCTTCACGGACGAGTGTATAGAGAAGAATTGAGACGGCAACAAGGAGTAATATTGGAGTTTTGTTGACAACACATAACTCTTTCGATAGTCGAGGCAAATACTCTTGTACAAAATGCAGTTATATCTGTTGTAAAGTAGTCTGCAGAAAATAAACTTCAACTGAATGCCAAGAAATGTAAAGAACCGACCCTTTACTAGTGAATGGCAACCCACTTAGTGTCGTCAAACACCAAATGATCTTAAGTTTATACATGTCAACATGCTCAAACATTTTTTATTGACTTCTTTTAATAGATTTTTTATGCTCACCAACACTATCATAAATACCGGGTGTGACCTAAAACCTTTGTTATTAAGTTTAACAACTTCATAGGAACTTATTTAGCTATAATTAAACTTATAATTTTATTCATATTTTACTAAATGAATTTTAGGTAATGGAGAATGCTTTGCATTTATTGAACATAGACGCGATAGATCAAATGTGAAAACTGGCAAGATTGAAATGGAATTTCACAAACACCATGTTAGAACAATAATTCGAAAACAGGCAAGAATTTTTCAGAGTATTGGTATCGTATATATTGATATAATAATGATTTTCATTCGATCATGATTTCTTTATTTATTTAATACTTATTTATATTTATTTCACCTAAGCCACGACTACGTTTGTATATATATTATCATTTTGCGATAACAGTAGATGTTTTGAGTTTGTTAGATCATTTATGAAAATTCGCGCAAGTGTATTTATTTCTTCTGCTATTCGTGGTCGTTCGCGAAATTTGCGCAAACTTCCAGTTTGCTTCACTATAGTCCCCCTGGTATACATCAGTCATCAAAAAACAAAATTGTTTCGAGTTTCGACCAAGGGTATATGTAGTTTATAAATAAAATCCCAGCTTATTTATATTATACTCCCGTCTTTATAGCCGGACTCATTAATAGACATTAGAGCAGGAGAGAATTTGATTATCTTAATACACACATATATTAATTATATATATATATATATATATATATATAATATATATATATATATAATATTATATATATTATATATATATATATATATATATATATATATATATATATATATATAATATCATATAAGATATAATCAGGTTTCTTTTCTATAATAAAGCTATTGCTGGTCATTAAACATAATTAAACATATAAACGATAATGCTTTCCAGTGCGAGGACCCGCTTTATTATTACCATGCAACAACTATTAAATCACTAGAACGAATCAAAAACTGACAGCAGAAATGTGTAAAGATTGCAAATTGGAATAATGTTTAAAGTGTAAAGCATTAAAATCGCTAAAGTTCATCTTTCGCTGCAAGAGCTTTTCTTGTTTCACGAGCGATATCGTCGGGTACTGTGAAGGTAATCAGAGGGCATTTGCCAGCGATGTTTTGACAAAACAGTTTTTCAAGACTTGCTGTTTTTACAATATCAAAACCAACTTCCCCACCAAATGTAGAGTGTTTCCAGTAAGATGGACTAGACACAGGATTGGAGAGTAATCCTCGCAGTGAGTACGGAGCTCCAAAAGCGATCATAGTTGATCATAGTTATACCAAAAGGAGAGGTAGCTAAGCTCTTCTCAAGGAAGAAACCAACATAAAGATCAACAGCGTTGACATCACCGTACGTCTCTTGCAACTCAGCAGCCATCTCGGGATCACCTAAGATTGATACGTTCGCAATTTCTAATATTAATAACTTAAACAGGCTATACTTAGACAAACCTATGACGTAAGTGTGTCGTTTTTTGTGTCAAAACACGTGCGTCGTTTTTGAAGCTGCTTTTTTTTTGCTTCGTGATCATTTCGAGCTGTAGTTGAGCATCAAGAGAGTATAGAATAGACTGACTCAGTTCTTCAAAGCCGCACATCACTTACCAGTCATTTCCTCGAAGGACTTGTATGGTTCCAATGCAAAATGTTGACGATATTGGTTGAATGACTGCATTCTTAGTCGACGTTGATGCTTTATAACTTCAACACCAACTTCTAATGTATACTTGCCATGATTATGATGTGACATCTAAAAATATTTATCAATAATATTGCTAATCAACTTCTTTGTATGTCCGTTGACTTAAAACTATCATGTGTATAGCAAGTGTGTATCTGGGTATCCTTTGCAAGGCCATAATTTAAGCAATTGCCCACCTGATCAACGCTTTTATGTTCACGTTTTAGGAAGGGCAACTTTGCCTTCAGTTGTATATTAATAAAAAATTGTCGCATGATTACCTTTCCACATAAGCCTCTAGACATTGAATCTACAAAGGACTTCATCCCATGTTTGATTACGATCTCTGGATGATACATAAATTCGTCTATAGTGTAAGTTGAGCCATCGATGATGAACTCATCCGGGCTAAAAGGATGCCAATGATACATATGATTGAATTCCAGGTGTATTCGATTGTCGTAGTCATAGCCTTTGTCAAACAGCAATTCTGGGTTGTATTTAAGTTTTAAGTTATAATTAGCCAAATGGTTGACGTAATCTTCGATCACAATTTTGATCAATTCACCTATAAACAAACATGGTATATGTTGTTATGTCAGGTGACAATTTATTGAATTTAAACGTTTCAAATCTGGAAAATAGTATCAATGCTGGTCTAGCAAATCTTAATGATTTGACTGGCTAACAGCTAACCTTTTTTGTCTTATTAAGGAGCGAATTTATGATTAATAGCTCTGCACAAAGTATTGCTAAATTTACGAAACAATGTACGAGAGGAGAATACAATGTGAGCCTGTGAGAAAAGAGTTAATAATCTTAATAGATATTTTAACATGCATATATTTTTAATTACACGTTACACACTTAGCCTCTTCTTGCGATCTGAGGATCACATATTTTGGATCTCAATTTTTGATCCGAACGCTACGAGTAGTCTTATAGTGATGAGTGAAAGCGTTTTGTGAAGTTTGAAAATTGCAGCACAACTGAATTTCTGGGCTTCCTTTTATCTTACCAGTGATGATGAGTTTGCCAGTTTGGTAAAGTCTTTCATCTTCCCAATATGGATGTTCCTTCATCAGGATAGTACAAACGCGATTGTGTTCTCTGATCCAAATTGTAGCATACATGAACAATCCCGGCAGCATGCTGTAGAAAGGATGACCAAGGGCAAACTTTTGATCTTCCGGTGTATCGGGTGGGTATTGCATCGTAAAGTTGCTCACATCTTTTAAATATGGCGGCCACTCTTCATCATTTATCATCTGTAAGAAAAACGTACTGGTTCCTTTCATACTACAAAATGTAGAAAAACCTATGCATCTAGAAGAACCTTAAAAAGATAAGGTGTTGCAAATACTACAATCGTACTAGGTTTTAATAGGCGTAGATAAACACTGTACTGATACATGCGCATATTCATGCTCACAATTCTGCGTATGAAAACCTGCTTTCGAAATTTACGTGAAAATGTCAAAATAGTTGTTGTAATATGCTTTTTTGTGGCATGTGCAGTATTTAACGATAGCCGAGCTAAATAGGTGAGCGTTAGATCATATTAACCTACGCATATTTGGGCAACATGTATTTTTTTGAGGGAGCTATAATCTTTATAAAGACTCGTGGCATAATGCAAAATTATGAGATAAAATTGTATATGGATTTTATCTGAAAGAAGCTTAGTCGCTCTGCAGGTGTAGGACTCGAATCCCAAACTTTATACTAGTCCACAACGCTCTACCATGCAGTCGTGCAGTTCAAGAAACGTAGACTTGTTAAGACTGAGTGTCTGGCAAAATCGTGAGCGCAAGAGCTCTTCACGACGCCGGTCTTTAATTTTAAGCCTTAAACTTTAATCTACAAATAAGTCTGTCGAAACTAAAAATATACTATTAAAGTGTCACAAAATGGCGGATATTCTTCATCGTGAGAAAGGTTAATAGACCTTATGCATAATGACGTATCAAGCAGTGACGCCTGCAGGGAATTCTGGTTTTAGGCTTTTAGTAGTCACGGCGAAAAATTCAAACTTTAAAATTTCGGAGATCGCTAGATAGTATACTCCAAAATAAGGTTTCCGCGCGGAGGTCTGGAAATGAGTTTGTCAAAATTGTCAATATCTTCGGAAATTAACGAAAGCAGCAGCAAAAAGGGCGATCGTGATATATTATGTGTGATTTTTATATACGAGCGAAGACTACGTGGTTCAAGTTCCCTTTAAACTGGAACTGGGTTTTTTATACGTCTCCCGCTTAGTATTTCAGGCAAGAAAGTGTTTAGTTGTTAGTATATGTTACAACTACAGTCTACTGTGATTGTTTTGTTTAAACGAAATTTTTACAACAATGACAATGTGCATAATACAGTCTATATAAATGTAGATATGTATAAACAGCTATTGAAATAGGGTGTAGAAATTGGTGTAGAAAGAAAAACTCAACACTAAATATTCATGATATTCGCTTTTATTCAATATGAAAAGATCGTAAATATCAAAGAATATATATATATATATATATATATATATATATATATATATATAATTATATATATATATATAGTTTTAAAATATATTACATTTATAAGTTATACCATTATATAAAATTAAGTTAAACATTACATAACTTATGGGGCATCCACCCTCTGGTATGAATTATGAACAATATCATGATTAAAAAATACAGCCCCTAGCAGATTGTCAATAGCTTTAACAAGTTAGCCTTAGGTTAACAGGTTCACCCTAAAATATACCTCTAATATATGGAAAGCAAACACTGCCATTTATATTTGTGAAGATGTTCTATCAACATTTCATCAGGATTGATCTTTCTCGAATATGACATGGCTGATTCTTTATATCATGTGGAAACATGGTTAGTTCTTGTTGCTCCAAACATTGTTGTAGGTGTTGACGCATCTCACTTTGTTTAAAGGTGATTGCTCCAGGATATATCCCTTTAGCAAGAGCTAGTGCATTTGCTATTGCAAACAAACCACAGTCAACAAAACCTGCTTGCTTTTGACAGCACCTTAGTTTCACTTGCAGAAGACCACCTTTTGCCAGACTCTTGTACATATATACCAACTGCTGACTTAAAGGGCGTGTCATTCCAGGATAAAGGGAATCGTAGACAATCACTGACTGGCCACTTGATTGTGATACAAGCCAATGTCCAGGAAGGTTATGGATCTGAATTGCATTCAACATTGATGTTATTGGATCCTCCCTGGTGAGTTTGCTTGATACTATCAAGGTATCTATTAAGCCATCTACTTTGGTGAATTGGTTTTTCAATAGAATCTGGACTGCATTGATGTGATTATCATTTAGAAGGTTGCCTGAAGTCAGTTCATGTTTATCAGCCTGATACAAATTCAAACTAGGCAAACATACCCAGAGCTTTCTTTCTAGATGAAAACAGGACTTCTTACTGGGTGAGCTGAGATCAACTACATCTGGCTTTGTAGAGCATCTCTTCTTTGGTCTATCTGAGGCAAGTGGCACATGCACTTTGAAATTTTTCTTCATTACTTCAGCATGCTTCCCAACTCGGCCTGTGTAGGGGTGTTTTGGGTGACCATATTTTCTGGTTGTTAATGTTTTTATCTTTCCCTTTTTCTTTTGACCATTTTTTTGATGTGTTTTCTCCCTCTTGTGGTTACTGGATTTTTCTTAACTTGGGTTTTTTTTATGATAATTCCTGCTTCCTGGGGTGCTGTACTCTTCGTGCCTTCTCTAAAATCCCCTCCAACTCACTGGCAAGACTGGAAAGTTGTTGTTTGTCATCCATTAGAAATGTAAGGTTTGAAAGTTCCTTCATCAAATTGCGGCACTTGAGACGAAGAGCATTTTTGCCACTTGTTCTTTTAGGTGGAAGTGATTTATAATCTTTATTGACCAGTTCAGGGGGTGAAGGTGGTATGAAATCATCATTGTCTCTTTTTTCTGTTGGAGGTTGATCATTGGTTACATTTCCTTGCTGTTTAACAATGTGTTTATTTTCAGGATAACTGTTATCTGGTGGAACAATTTTCTGATCTAATGAAAACAGTGGATTTCCTATGTATTTGGCACTCAGGTTTTCCCATCTCCATTCTGGAAAAGCTTTCATGCAAGCACAAAAGTGTTTGCAAAGAAGCTTGTTGTGTCTCCAGTCCAAGCATGTGCAGTTTGGGAGAGTTTCTTCATCACCAAAGAATAATCTGTATATGTTCCCTCCTGTTGAACTCTTTACATCAAAGACCCCAGGAGACACCATTTGGACCATGTCATTTGTGATGTCACTTTCCCAGCGCTTTATTATATGAGATACCATTTTTGCTGGTCTATTGTGCAAAAATTTGGGAAGATCCTTATGGTATGCACGATAACCATCATGGCATTTCACATTTAACTCAACATACCTATATGGTAAAAAATACAACAATTCTTTACATACTTCACATTTGTGAAATTTAAACAATATTCCTGAGAAATTCCATTAGTGCTGCAATTTTACAAGTAGGCAACTCTTACTTTCTGAACGTTTTTGGAAGAAACTGATCCACAAGGACTTTTAGCATGTCTGTTAAAGAGCATCCTTTGTTCCCAAGCAGATATTCATATTTAAATGCCTTATTTTGTCTCTCAATCCCATTGTTTGTGTTGACTGCACAAATAAAATCTTCAGCCCGGTATGCTTGGCACCATCTCTGAAAATCAAAATTTATGGTTTTTAGTATTTCTCATGTTTGCTGGTTTGACAAGCACTATTAAATAGTTCAGTCATTAGTCATTGATTGACTGGACTTTCTAAGCTTTCCTATAATATGTTGGCTTTGTACCTTTATGTTTGGCAGCCACTTGTTACCAAACCAATTCCTTAGTTTCGGATTACTTTTCCAAAGTCTGCTCTCAGTAAGGCATGTGGTTGATTTTCGACACTCTTCAGATGTGGCTGCATGTGCGATGCTCCGTAATAGATTTAGCAGATGTTGTTTGTCATGAGCAACACCATTGTCTAATTTAGATGTCCATTCTTGCCATGACTTCTCCCGATGAAAATCACAAAGAAGTACTTCTGCATCTGAATAATATAAATGACATTGAGGTGCATCAGGTATATCTACAAGCAGATGTAAGGTATCTGTTCAATTCCGAAATTGGTTTTGAACAGCTGTTTATCTGTTTTTCCTTACCTTCAAAGACTGTTTCGAGAGCTTGAATTTCTTCCTCAGCAAAATCTACCATAAAACGCGAAGGGGTCCATGTGTTAATATTCCACTCCTTGAAAACCATTATAGGCCGTAGGATGAGCATCCAAAAGATGCAATTCCGTTGCACCCCTCGTGAAACTACATAATTTTCACATGAATCAATAGATAAAAACTTACTTTATCAGATTCCGTCGCTCCCCAAGTGAAACAGGTGCACAAATGGGAAAAAAATCCCTCCAAAGTTTGCTATATTCGCGCTTCGAAATATTCGAACCGCCATTGTTTTAGTAGCAAATACGCATGCGCTTGTCAGCCAAACTCGCACTGCGCACGCGCAGACAGGAAAAATGGATTTTCCCTGTGGGTTTTCCCCGATTTCCCGTGTAAAAATAACAAAATAGAATCACGGAATAAAGATCAAACCTTGTAATATTAACGAATAAATACACACACAATAAATATTGTTAAAACACATTGTACATTTTGCTTGCTCATATGCTAAATCACTTCAATTTATTGGCTATTGTTTCAAAATACCGTTTTAACGTATAATTCTACTTATTAACATCTTAATTCAATAAAAATTTGTGAGGTAAAAAACCCACCTGTATCAAACAGGACGGAGAATATATAAATATACATACAACTCACACAATCAAGAAACAAGTTAAATATTTCGCTTAAATATAGCCTTGGCCAAACGCAGCAAGAAACATTGTCGCGAAAATATTCGTGATTTTCAATGTTTGCTCCAATGTTTCCCTGTCTCCCACATCTGGAAACATTGGCTTTTAATGCAGAAACAAAATTTGCTTCTCGAAAAGCAAAAATATTTCCTATTGCACTGCTCCTACCAACATATCTACATAGACAGAATGCAAGGTCTTTCTTCTTAGCATCAATCTGAGGTAATATATGATGTTCTTCCTCAATTTCCTTATTTTGCATGGCATCATTTAAATTAACAGTTTTTCTTTTTCCAAGAAAATAAGGATTTATCTCCTTTGATGGTGCTGGGAGGGATCTTGACCTTGGAATGCTATCCCGTCTCTATAACTCAGTACTTGCACTTTGTTCCCTTTGAATGATAATGCCCCCAGTGATGTGAGTTGTCCCTTTGCCAGATCTAGTTTCTTCTGAGAAATCATCATTATCCCATGCAAGAGTAGTTGGAACATCACTAACAAAGCCTGGAGGAATAGCAGAATCATTGGATATATTCATCTGTGCAAGGGCAGTTTCATGGCACAATACAAATGAGTGTGACATGCAATGTCCAAAGCCACTCAATAGAGAAATTACTGAGGCTGAACCTGTCAGTTGTCTAAGTGCCATGGCAAGTGCTATGCTCTTAGGTGTAGGATTCCTTCCCCCAGATGCTAAATTCACAAGGTCTTGTACAATTGATGTTAGTTTGGAACTGTTCTTGCCCTCAATTGGCACGTACTCACTTAAAGTTGGCTCTGAAGAGAATCCACAAGTCCAAGCCAATACATTAAAAAGTTCACATGGAACCACTTTTTGCACATTATCCATTGTCAAATCAGATGCCAATGGTGGCCAAGGAAGATCTTTCCCCTGGATTTGCATGAGTATCCGTTCATCATTCTTTCTCTCGGCAGCTGTATGTAGAAGACCAGCATCAATTGTTTCTGCCAACATGAGTGGGGTTCTTCTTCTCTTCTTAGTCACCTGGTGTGAACAAAACTATTAAACTAAATATCTGCTAATAACACAGTTGGATGTTTGCAGCATTAGAAACTACTTTACCCTAAGCCTAAATAAACTTAATTGACCACAATTCAAGATATTTTAAAACCAAACTCGAGAATGCTGTGCTACTAGTGCACATTGCACTAGCTACTAGTGCACATTGCACTAATATAATTATATCTATCAAAATGACCATACCTTGTCTAGTGAGAACCAAGAGGAATCTCTTCCACAAACAATACATATCTCTGGAAGTACATGCTCGTTTCTTTTAGGCAGGGTCTTATTAACGTCTGCGACTGATTGTCGTGTAATTTTTCGCCTTGGTTCCATTGGTTCCACTTTCACATGTAGTCCTTCGGTAGGAGTTACAGTTTCAGAGCTAGTGCCTTCTCCTTTTTCTTCCTTTCGCTTTTGTCTACGGATCTTCTCTTCATCACAAAATCTCTTCCAGCATTTCATATGATGGTACCATTCTAAGTTAATGCTGTCAGGGTTCTTCTCCATGTATGAATTGACAGATCCGTCATCGATGTTTTCGTAAGATTTCTTAGCTATTTCAGCTTGTTGACATTTAAGTTTGGCCCATTTGGACCTACACTCAAGAAATTTCTTAAGCCTTTGGCGTGTAACTTTGCAAAGTTGCTCCGTAACGCCATCAAAATGAATAAAACATGAGGATATTCGAGTGTTATAAATATCTTCAGCCATGATTATTTTGCATAACTCGAAGCATGTGCGTGCTTATGCGCGTGCGCAGTGCGAGTTTGGCTGACAAGCGCATGCGCATTTGCTACTACAACAATGGCGATTTGAATATTTCGAAGCGCGAATATAGCAAACTTTGGAGGGATTGTTTTCCCAATTGTGCACCTGTTTCGCTTGGGGAGCGACGGATTCTGATAAAGTAAGTTTTTATCTATTGATTCATGTGAAAATTATGTAGTTTCACGAGGGGTGCAACGGAATCCGTTTTCTAAGCATCTTTTGGATGCTCATCCTACGGCCTATTAATGCTTCCTTTATACATTGTGTGTTCTCGTACTGTATGACAAATGAGCCGACAACTTCATAACAAACATTCGTTCTTACACACAGGAAGTACAATGGAAGGTCATATTTTGTTGTTCTGTAGGTTGCATCCAGCAGACACATTTGGTTACCATACTTTGCGAGGAGATGTCGTTGATCACTGGTCTGATGACAGAACAGTAATGTTTGGGTGGAGTATTCGTCGGAGGTGACGCAGTCATCTTCATCCTGAACACAATCATCTGGTACTGGCTTAGCACAATGGGGACGATAGAGAAATGAGTCTTCTGGATGCTCATTCTTCCATTTTTCGACCAGTCTCTTCAAATTTTCTTGGTCAATTGTGGAGAAATTGTCTGGTTTTCCTTTGTACAAATGATTATAAATGTCCTTGTTAGTAGGATAATATCGCCTACTAGTTTTGTCTGGCGGTTTACATCCCTTGAAGAGGTCACATTGCACGAAAAGCTCGAGGTACCTGCGTGCCTCACTTACTGAGTGGACACCTTCTTGGGCTAGCTCTGAAAGTTTTTCCACTATAACCGGGTCCAGTGGCTCTCTTATTCCAGCAGCCTGTAATATAAAAAATAACCATTACATTAATAATTTTAACAATCGCGCGTGTTTTATAAGTAAATTACAGTACTTTTAAATTCTAATATGTGCCAATCCTGTCGCAATGTTATGTAGGTTTATATATTTTCGGTTTTTGTGGCAATAAAATTTTACCTTTCCCATTATGTGATATTTATGTTCAGATACAGGTGGTAACTTCACGATATAATTCATTTGAACGTCGGCAGCTGCGATTGTGCTTGCCGTCAACCCTTCGTGCAATATCTTTGCTGCTCTTCGTCTGAAGAATAAGCTGTCTTTTTCAATCTAAAGCGTACATTTAAAGAGTGCATTATGGCATCCAGTGGTTATAAGTGATTATAATTATTTTATCTTTTACGGCCTAAGTAATAGTATAAATTCGGACCTTCATATTTGGAAATTTTGCAATTTGAGTGATGAATATTGCAGCTGGGCATTGCTTCTTTTTTGACGTTTGAGCAAAGGTTCTTTTTTAGAACTATAACAGTGGTCAGCATTCTGTAAGTGTGTAAAAATAAATTTTCTCAAAGGTGGTAACACAGTTTACCTACACAACGTTAATTATAAATTAGCTTATATATCCATTCAGTTTTGAAATGTTACCTGGCACTCCTGAGCTTTCTCCTTATTTTTTTGTTTAGCCTTTTCATTCTTATCTTTTCCTTGATGGCACCACATCACTTTCTCCCCAACGTGTACAAACGGTATTCCGTCGTATAAAATGCTTGGTCCTTGCTGATTCCCATCCTTTCTCTCCCAGTAGACCTTACGTTTATCTTTTCTTAGTTCTAAACATATCAACTACACGTTCCTGCCCGGGAAATATATTTTTACCACACCTTTACTTCATTTTCATACGTATGTTTACCCCCTCGTAATAACGTTTTGGCTACAAGTTTACCCCCAGGGTCACACAGAGAATTTTAGGGGTCCCAATTCCATAGCAAAAACGCCAAAAAAATAGCAGTTAAAAAAATACCAAAAAAGCTTTTATTTGTGGGTATTTCGTACCAAACGCTTAAATGGTGCTCTCGGCGTTTTATTTTTGGTGTATATTTTCACTCTGAAGGGGCATCACCCCTTGTATTTTTACCTGACCTGCCAAAAACACCAAACTTATCATGATAACTTTTGGAAAGGGACTTTAAGAGAGCTATATACTCCTGTGGTATTCTGCCCCCCCTTAAGCAGCCTTTGTATACACCTCCACCTCCTTCCTTTATCCGGCCTGTTTCACGATAGAACAGCTTTTTAAAATGCGTATAATCTACGTACTTTTAAAGCTTAGCTTACCGTTTGATCCAAAGCTTTTGTCGCTGTAATAGACGATGAATTTGCTGCTCGTCTCCACCTCGTATTTTTTAATGAGCGCCTTTACATCGGACTCGCTATGTACAACAGCCGTGTTTTGAACGCTAGTGTCCTCCGAATATTCAAAGGACGACATGCTTTTCGCGCAAATATATTTACATATCAAGGAACGATATTTGCTATGAATATTTATACTCGTGGTAAGTTCCCGCAAAATTTAAAAATCGCGCGACAAAAAAAAGGATCATCCAGAAGTATATTGTCCTTCGTAAGTTGTTCGCCGTCATTTCACGAAGATTTTGACAAACTCATTTCCAGACCTCCGCGCGGAAACCTTATTTTAAAGTATACTATCTAGCGATCTCCTTTAAAATTTCCCGCCGTGACTCAGTGAGCTCCACATATATCTGGAGTAAGAACTTAAGACTTCCGTGAGGCCAAAAAGTGAAGCCAAAGATGGCGGATATTGAGGCGCTATAGTACGTCAGTTAACGTCAGTTTCAGTCTTCCTATGTGTGCGCGGTCAACTAAATTCGTATTTTTTATCTTTATTTTTTCATATTTTTGAGTAAAAAATGAGGGGAATTTCAATGAAAAGTATAATATTAATGCTTTGTATTGAGATACTTTTATATTTCAATTAAATTAAGTTAATTAACAAATAAATAAGCGATATCTTACAAAGAAAGCTAAGGAGTGGCTGCGGATTGTTGATGTTTTCGGCTTTTCGCAAATCACAACATTTTCCCATAGAATAATCAATATGCTTCCCAAAAAAACATGAATAAAACTTTTCTCAGTTTAATTCATCTATATGAGGCTTTCATTCATGTAAAAAAAAAATAGGAACTGAAAACTATGCTGAAAAACGTACGAGTTTGAAATAATATTAATATATGATTAAATTTATAAACAAGACTCATAATGCACGTATAAAAGAACCTTAAAAAGAGCCCTATGCTAGGAAAGCTGGCCAAAAAATAAAGGAAAACTAGTGTTAAAGCGTTTCGAAACAAACAACGAAACAAGAAACTCAAAACATAAGTTGGAAATACATGAAAATAACTCAAAATTAAACAAATCTGAAATGCGTAGTTGAATTTATGGCGAAAAATGCATATTTACTCACACGTACAGTTGGAAAATGCGGCACCCACATCGGGTAGATGCAGAGAAACAGATTGTCAGTAAAATGAGTCAATTTTTTCCATTCTTGTGGTCTCAAAATGATGAAAAACACGAAAATCTGAGGGTTTCGGGAACGTCACTCCCGGTCAAAAACAATGAGAAATATTTGGCCGCGCGAGTTAGGAGACTGAAACTGACGTACTATAGCGCTTCAATTTCCGCCATCTTTGGCTTCACTTTTTGCACCCAAAGTTCTTACTCCAGATATATGTGGAGCTCACTGGTTTGACCTACGGACTTTAAATATCATGCATTATTTACATAATTATACAGGGTGAGTCAGAAAAAAGTCCCCTCTATTGAAATCAAGCCTTTGTTAGAATCTGATTGCCTTAATATTATGATAAACCCAATTGAAAGCAAGACGCTTTATTTGAATGCCTCAACCTAATAACTATGCTATTTACACACTACTGCGTTGATCATGCATTCAAATCAACAAAGGCTTCATTTCAATAGGGGGGACTTTTTTTTGACTCACCCTGTATATAGTTGTAACTGTACCAGCAACTCCAAATGGCGTCGGACAATTCTTGGGTACAGGAGGCAGTGTCCTCGCGAAGTAAGATCTGTTGTAATGTGCTTCCATTGTTGGATATTCGTGATAACTTGTGTAGACATGTGGTACTGGTATAAAGTCAGTACGTGCTGTAAAAATAATACCTCTATACATTTAGTTAAAAAAGGTAAAATAACCTGCTGCATGGATAGAGATTCTCCAGCTAAACTACGTCAATATTTTTCTGTTTACACTATAATAACACTATATATGACCCACAATTTTAATAACAATCTTGTTTACCAGTTTTAGTCTTAGAACCAGTATATATATAAGTATAATATTTACACGCAGGCTTGGCGTTTGGCCGGATTTTTGGACCGATGAGAAATATTTTTCACTCAGCGGACCGCCCAAAACTTAATTCCAACGGGTTTTTTTGCCGAAGTCAACGTCCAGTCGTATTACAATTAGGGCTAGTTTAATTCCACTCAGGAAAATTCTCCTTTGGATCGGACAGGACAGGACAGGACAGGACATGACAGGACAGGACAGGACAGGACAGGACAGGACAGGACAGGACAGGACAGGACAGGACAGGACAGGACAGGACAGGACAGGACAGGACAGGACAGGACAGGACAGGACAGGACAGGACAGGACAGGACAGGATAGGACAGGACAGGACAGGAAAGCTTGCTTTGTATAAACGTCAACGACAAAGGAAATTTTCCTGTCCGTTCCGATCCAAAGGAGATTTTTCCTGAGTGGATGAACTAGCCTTCACTCGCAGGGGAATCTTAAAATGCCCTTAAGGGTTCACAAACGCACTCCTTGATAAATAGGCAATGTAGATGCATTTGTGGATAATATGATGTGATTGATGTCGGAACCTTCGAATGGCGGAACTACAATAAATTATAATATTGGCAAACTTTATCGTATGCTTGTATCCAACAATTTAAACGAGTTAAGCCCCGTACACACGGAAAGTTTTCCTGGACAAGTTTTATTTGCCCGTGCATGTGTACGGGAAAAAATTTCAAATATCTTGTCAGTGGCAAGAACATTGCACCGGCATCGCAAAAGCGCAGGTTCGATTCCTGCCGCAGGACCTATAGTTGACTCATTTTTCCATCAACTGTTCTTGGCCTGAATTTGAAGTGTGTATATTCCACTCGAATTTAAGACCCTTTAAAACTGCTATTCAGATAGTCGGCTAGTTTTGTCTTGTAAATAAATGTAGTAAGATAATACTATTAGATGCTCACAAAAGTATGCAGCCTTCATGACAGTATTTCGAATGAACGGAACATTGTTCACGATCCACCAAAACCAATTGAAGTGCGTAAGAATGAAATGTTTAGATTCTTCGCTCGGTGCGATCAATGAATAAAACCACGTCGACCAGTTTGCTACATGAAATAGAAATAATATAGAGTCAATTTTACGAGTCATGTCGAACAGCCAGTGGCTAATTGGCCAGTCTGACGATTATATAATAACTGATAAAATTGGATACGAGTACCATTTTTTGGCCGTGCCGTGACAATTATATCAGGAAACTAGATGAAAAGTACTCGGCTATCCCCTTACCTTTTACAGCTCTTGCCTTTATTTATATAGATGTATTTTTTGGTACAACTTAGTTTTGTAGCTTTAATAGCACAGTGCTTTTTAATATACCCTAATGCAATATTATGAGTTTGTAGTAACAATTGATAGGTAATTCATAAATAATTCCTAGGTTAAAAAAGCTCAATCAGTTTGATGATTTTCGGATAAAATCCAAATACAACGAACTTGTCGCTGTTTGTTTAACATTTTCGGTTTCAAGATTTTAATCTTTAGATGGTATTTGTTTTAATAGGTTATGACGCGCGGAAACCCTGACTAGAATTTCTTACGTTTTTCACAGTTAACTCCAAAATGTCCAGTTCTGGTACAGTCACAGGTGTATTCATCACCGTCATCAACGCATACTGCACCATTTTGGCATGGGAACGAGCAGCATGGATTAACTGAATGATTAGATAATTAAAAAATATTATTTCTGTAGATATAAAAAAAATTGCGCTTCAGATCGAATAATAACATTATAGCCGTTACATTAGTCATTAGTGAATATCATAGGAACGGTCGGGGGTGGGGTTACTCGGGCTACCGTAGGTAGAGCGAGTTGAAAAATTGGCTCGGTATCTCCTTTTACGTCGCGAGTTTACGAAAATCACGCGTGGGCGGCACGAAGTCTTCGAACGAATTGAAATCCTCTCTAGGATCCCTTCTCGCGTGGGTGTCACGACAGCTTTGACAACACGCCACTCTTAATATAACTGTAATTTTCACAACAAAAGTTAGGCGTTACAAGCTCAAGCGAGATAACTGTAGCATAAGTGAACGCTGCAGTTGAGTGTTTTTGCAATCATGTGTAGCCGTAGGTGAAGCGGCAAACATTTTCAAAATATTTAAGGATGTCTTCCTTCCTCCTTGTATTTAAATATATATATATATATTATAATATTAATATATATATATATATATATTTGTGCTTTTTTGCTCTTAATTGAGCCATGTTTCACTTGTGGATATATATATATATATATATATATATATATATATATATATATATATATACGTCATATATAAAATAGTGATGCAAGAGGATGATAAGCAACTCATTTATGTTTTTAATCTCGTGTATAGAATGCAGTCATATTTACGGCATGGTACTTTCTGTGTCAAGATGCATTCATCCAAGCGACTAATTATACGCATTCACTTACTTTATGAGTTGGACTTTGGTCACTTCCTCATATATATTTGTAATACCATGTCTTTTATGAATATTTTTGGGTGAATGCAAACTAATTTTATTGTCATCATGCATAAAAATGCTTGCTATGTGCCTATAATATGCAATGTTTTATTGATGAATCTGCCAAAGGTGGCTAGATTACTGAAAAAAGAAGCCAAACATTGTTGTAGTTGGCCCTTTGATTACTTTGTTTGAAACAAAGAAAACAACGATTATGGTAATAATGTTTCGCTAATTTATACAGTATTCTGGCAACCCAGAATCTGCCACTGTGGAAAGCGATAATTCATGATAATAACAAACGTGTTGTGCGATTATCGTGTTTGATCCACCAATCATGAAGCAGGTATATATACACGCCCATATGATAAATTATCATTCTCAACACTCGAAATAAATTCCATGTTTTATTGCATCCATGCATCCATATATTATTTTGTGGTTTTAAGGTGCCGAGGGGCAGTTGTATAAAAGGCTAGTTAACTTTCACTGTAGTTAAGGACAGAATTGGACAACGCAGGCGCCAAATTTTTGCCTTGCATAAAGAAATCTTTATATTAACTTATATGCTGGACGTCATCCAGCTAAGGGCCTAAGTGCTTCGTTTTTTACATAAGTTTAACAACTAAATACATCGAGAACTTTTAGTGTCATATGATATGAAAATTCATTATTTGCAAAGTAGACAAAAGTCTTTTGTCAAAAAAACTTCATGATTTGCAAACAGTTGCAAATTAATACAGGATTGAACTTATAACGAGAAAACATTCTTTACGATTCACTGAATCAGTTAATGCCGGATTCAAAGTGTAATGCCTAAAAAGCTTTTTAAGAACTGGTATGAGATTTATTTGAACGAAAGATTCACCACAATACAGATGCAAATAGAAAAACACGTGTGTGCATGTGATTGATACGTTGAAAACTGGGCCCAGCATCGCAGACGACTCTGGATAACATTTACTTTCCAGCATACATTATTGAGTTGGTACTTACCAGCGTCACACGCAACAGTATACAATGCCAAATATAAACCAAGCAAAACAACAAACTTGACTCCAATTTTGTTTTGCCCAACAACCATCTTCTTAACCCTTTCCTTCTTGTTTGCGCCTTATTACTCCTGCTGTGATTGGGCCTCAGATCTTTTCACCTTTTTATAAGACACGTAAGCACTAATATACCTTGGTGTGTCCCAGGATGCAACGGTATCTGTCAGGCTAATATTCAATGTTTTCACAACTTATTTGCATACGACTGTTCTCGTAGGAGGATAGGTATGACAAAAGAGAGACAAATAGTGTGTTTATACTATTTGACATGCACAATTAACTTAACGTTCATACTATTTTACAGGTCTGTTCAGATTAAAAGCAAAATATAACAAAAAAAGAAAAGTAATCAGCCCGTAATTTGGTCATGTTCCTGGACTGTTGATGATCGCTATTTTTTAACCGCTTCCAGGGATAAAAAAGTTTTTATTTATTAATTTGAAAAATCTGTGGAGTATAATCTGGAAGTGGAATCACCGCGAACACTTCGACTTAATAATCTTTATCGTGCATGAGAAGTAACAGCTTTCTATTTCTTTTTACAAGGTCGTAATTTGGGGGCAAGATGAAAAAAAAAGAAAGCTGGGCTCAATATGACCCTATTGGACGCCGGCGAAGCTGTAACAGCGGTTGCTGCGTCATGAAGTACTTCGTTTTTTCCGATGTTAACGTTTTCTCGATGTCACTAAGCAGTCATTTAGCACAGCATAGCTACTTATAAGAACATACCGAGTATAACTTAGTCGAAGGTGGTCAGCCCTTATTTGCGAATAGGAAATGCACAAACATATATTTATGAAAAGGTGGTTCCAGCTTTTTCTTTATCTTCTTGTATTCAGTTATCTTGTGGCGTTAGGAACGGAGTCCGGTGATATACGTTTGTATGAATGGAGTCTAGTATCCTGTCAATATAGCAGTTCTAAATTGTTATACGTCGTATTAATTTTACCTTTAGGGTTCGTATCCTTGCATGGTGGTATCATACAATATAGTTTTAGGTCATTACACCAACTCCTATGTAATCCGACTAGAGGATATTGATATTATTGTATCTTATTAACCTTTTATTCAGAATACTTCACACCGGGACCGTCACAAGAATTCGTTGGCCACCTGGCTGTACGGACCCGCTTTTTATTGCAAGCTCTTCAAGTTCAACTGATAATTGTGTCAGGATTTTTAAGGTCAAACTGTCAGGGAAGATACCAAATTGAAGTAATCTCACCCAGTGAGAAAAGGTCGAAAGGTTTCATATCGCAAGAGTCGACCGGCAGATAATGGAGAAAGACTTAAGAGTATCGTCTATTTTGATAGTGAGTCTGCGCCTTTTTGATCTGCATGCATACGCAATTATACGTTTATTCAATGGAAAATACTGGGATAGCACGGCTTACCAAACACCGAACCAACCAAGCAATATATAATAATATAAATATATATTAATCTAAAATATATATTAATACTAATAAGTATATATTAATCTAAAAAAACAATTTTGAGCTTCTATGCCCTCTTTCAGTATATGAGCAACCCGTGTGAATGGCCTAATTTCTCACTACATATAAAAGACAGACGAACTAGAAGACGAACTTGGGAAAGAAAAAGATAGTTCGTCTTCTAGTTCGTCTGTCTTTAAACCCGGACATCCCTCAACACAAGTTAGTTATCAACATAGTTCGTCTACTATTTAGACGAATTTGAATGGGTAGTTCGTCTAGACACATCATCCGTTGTTAGCATCAATACGGGAAAGGTTAAACTGCGGAAAATTTCGTCATAAAAGTTAACATTCACCGAAGGCGTTAAACGAAAGTGAAGTCTCATTACTGACGAAACAATCGTTAAAATGCAGTTTCCAATTGACACGGCTAAAATGGATACCGGTACCAATTCTACCTATGCTCGGTCTTTGTATTGGTAGCCTGAACACGGATAAAATTGGGTGCGGGAGTGTAGTGTAAACGGGGCTTAGAAAATGTTTACTTCTTTCCGACTTTTTTGGTATTTTGAACTCACGCTTAATTGTTATCATGAATTTGCCCTACATTAAATCATATTTTTAATTTTAAATCATTTTTGAGGCAAACAAACCGTTTTCTGATTATGTTTAATGAATATATTCAGTAGTTCTATTATTAAACAAACCAAAAAGAACGAACACACAAATTATCTGCCTGAATTTAAAACTGTGCGAATAAGTCTGAACAAGGAAGTAGGATTAGAAACACGAAATGAAATCGCATGTTTTTCTTCGCTCTTATTGTTCTTGCTAAGGCTCACCCCATGATGATGCTTTGCATCTCCCTAGTATATTTTACTATTCTGGACCTAATTCCCTGTAGGAGTAGCACGCCCGCTATAATAACTAAAATTCGCCGGAAATGTGAAACGCCCGCATCAAACGTCGAACTGGCAGCTATATTAAAAAAATTTAGATAATTTTAAATGCAAATTGGGAATTGACAATCTCTTGCATGCATGTGTACCTTATTTTGTCACGAATTTGCATGAAAATGAACGTAATAATTCCCAAAGGGCAAAACGGCAAACCGTTGTACACTAACTTCGCAATGCTCAAACAGCCAGGAGAAACAATATACAGGGTGTCCCAAAAAAACCGAAAACTATTGAAATCACTCATTGTTAAAATCTGAATGCCGTGTGCACGAATTTTAACCCGTGGGGATTTAATGCAACTCAGTGAAATGCTAAATGCTTTGTGTTGCTAGAGAAAGGGGACATGTCGAAGGTCATGGTGATTGAGATGCACATTTAAATATTGTCAATAAATATCATTTTCGCGTACGAGCAAATTTTACTGCATCATATGCATGCATAAAAATGCTTATGGCAAACATTTATACGCCTGTGGGTCCCAACAGAGTGCTTAGGCATTCAAACTCTAACAATTACATTGTTATGGGTGATTTCAATAGTTTTCGTTTTTTTTGGGACACCCTGTAGAGATAGAGTTAGAGAATGGAAATGTTTTAAACTTTTAAGCATTTCTAAATGTCTTTTTCGCCATTTATATTAATGTTGCGATCGCAGAACCATTTAACCACACTTCCAATGATCGCGAATAAACATGCTTGTTTCAACGGTGTTCAGTTAGTATTTTTCAAGCATATTTTAAACAAATTACTCCTGGCTGCAACATGTGCATACTTCCAAGGGCCGTACGCGCGTATTGAAAATTTGTTGTTTCCGAGAGTTAGAATTGCCTTTCACACTGGATGTTCGTAATCGGGTACTTCTGGTGCTGATTTGGCTTCGAATGTATCAGGAAGTCGCTGTTATCTGGCATGATAGAAACTCAGGAAAGTTGTCTTGCTGAAATCGGTTTTGTCTTTTTAGATTGTTGATGACGGCAATATTCTTCTAATTTTAGTTTGATCACGCAGTTATGAAGAGGAATGTAAGTTTGTTGTTGGGTTGTTTGTGTATAATTACTCTATATACTGCTTGAAACCGATTATTTTCGTCAACTATTACTATGCACCCGGCCACGTACAAACTGTAGGTTGTAATTGATCCGCCATATATTAAAACATGGTTATGACTCGTGGAAAAGTATACTGAGATTATGTAATGACTGCATGGTTTTACCAACTGGTTTTACCACATATATAAAACGAAAAGGCCATGTTCATTTTTTTGCCTAATTTATTCCGGGCAAACTTGGTTGGGGAAATTACATGATTTGGTGATTATCTATTGTTGTTTGTTTGAATGAATATTTTGTTTGTTTTTTCGTTGCGTAATATAATTTATTCAGGAAATTGAATTTGATAAGGAAGTTGTATTTATAAATACGCGTTTGATAACGACGGTATTTATTTCTGTTTCCAGAATTAAGGAATCGTGGTCGCTTTTGGACGTTTATGCCTCAATGCATGCAGGCAAGTACAAAAGTATGTTTCGGCATTTATATGAATGAGTGAAAAATGCGTCGGCTTTTTGGCTGCAATATACTGGACATTCTTCTGTTTATTTCCTCATTTCGAAATTTTCGGCTTGCGGTTTTCGCATGGATTTAGGTGGTCGTGTCAAGCAGAGTCTAGGGGCCCCATCACTTGGATTTTCTCCATCTTGAACGACAAAAAAAATCGCAAAAAAGAGAGCGGCTAAAACATGAAAATGCATGCATGAGAAATTGTATTTATTTGCAGGAGATAATAGTCGAGTGTTTTAGTCTTCTCAGCTCAGAGGATCACATTACAAATAAAGTAGTATTACTTTGTCATACTATAAAACGTGCATGCATGCATAATAATTTGTATTCACGTATGCAATGCTTTAAAAGAGTGGCTTTGCAGATGGTTGAAGGTGTCGTATATTTAATCCTACATATTTTATCATTGATAGCTTAATAGCATTTAATTCTCTGTTGGAAATGGAGGATATGCATGACGATATTTTTAGACATGATGATGATGAACGAACGTCCCAGGATGAGATGATGAACGAATGTCTCAGGATGAGATGATGAACGAATGTCGCAGGATGGGATGATGAACGAATGTCGCAGGATGGAATAATGAACGAATGTCGCAAAGTGGGATGATCA
The DNA here is from genome assembly GCF_004324835.1 of Dendronephthya gigantea. Lineage (NCBI taxonomy): Eukaryota > Metazoa > Cnidaria > Anthozoa > Malacalcyonacea > Nephtheidae > Dendronephthya > Dendronephthya gigantea. Next base: position 84,880 of record NW_021163170.1, on the reverse strand, counting down.
ACGAATGTTGCAGGATGGGATGATCATCGCAGTATGAGATTATGAACTAATGTCGCAAGATGGGATGATGAACCAATTTTTCAGAATGGGATGATGAACGAATGTGGCAGGATGAGATCATTAACGAATGTCGCAGTATGAGATGATGAACGAACGTTGCGAGGTGGGATGATGAACGAATATCACAGGATGAGATGATGAACGAATGTCTCAGGATGAGATGATGAACGAATGTCGCAGGATGGGATGATGAACGAATGTCGCAAGATGAGATGATTAACGAAAGTCGCAGTCTGAGATGATGAACGAATGTTGCAGGATGAGATGATTAACGGAAGTCGCAGGATGAGATGATGAACGAATGTCGCAAGATGAGATGATTAACGAAAGTCGCAGGGTGAGATGATGAACGAATGTCTCAAGATGAGATGATGAACAAATGTCTAAGGATGGGATGATGAACGAATGTCTCACGATGAGATGATGAACGAATGTCGAAGAATGAGATGCTGAACGAATGTTGCCGGATGAGATGATGAACTAATGTCGCAGGATGGGATGATGAACCAATTTATCAGAATGAGATGATGAACGAATGTCGCAGGATGGGATGATGAACCAATTTTTCAGAATGGGATGATGAACGAATGTCTTAGGATGGGATGATGAACGAATGTCTTAGGATGGGATGATGAACGAATGTCGCAGGATGATATGACGAACGAACGTCGCAGGATGATATGATGAACGAATGTCGCAGGATGAGATGATTAACGAAAGTCGCAGGATGAGATGATGAACGAATGTCGCAGGATGAGATGATGAACGAATGTCTCAGGATGAGATGATGAACGAATGTCGCAGGATGAGATGATGAACGAATGTTTTAAAATGAGATGATGAACGAATGTCGCAGAATGGGCTCAGAAACAAATGTCTCAGGATAAGATGATGAACGAATGTCGCAGGATGAGATGATGAACGAATGTCGAAGGATGAGATGATGAACGAATGTCTCAGGATGAGATGGTGAACAAATGTCGCAGGATGAGATGATGAACGAATGTCTCAGTATGAGATGATTAACGAATGTCGCAGTATGAGATGATGAACGAATATCGCAAGATGAGATGATGAACGAATGTTGCAGGATGAGATGATTAACGAAAGTCGCAGGATGTGATGATAAACAATTATCTAAGGATGGGATGATGAATGAATGTCGCAGGATGAGATGATGAACGAGTGTCTCAGGATGAGATGATGAACGAATGTCGCAAGATGAGATGATGAACGAATATCGCAGATTGAGATGATGAACGAATGTCGCAGGATGAGATGATTAACGAAAGTTGCAGGATGAGATGATGAACGAATGTCTCAAGATGAGATGATGAACGAATGTCTCAATATGAGATGATGAACGAATGTATCAGGATGGGATGATGAACGAATGTCTCAGGATGAGATGATGAACGAATGTCGCAGGATGAGATGATTAACGAAAGTCGCAGGATGAGATGATGAACGAATGTCTCAACATGAGATGATGAACAAATGTCTCAGGATGGGATGATGAACGAATGTCGCAACATGAGACGATGAACGAAAGTCGCAGGATGGGATGATGAACCAATTTTTCAGAATGGGATGATGAACGAATGTCTTAGGATGGGATGATGAACGAATGTCGCAGGATGGGATGATGAATGTCGCAATATGAGATGACGAACGAACGTCGCAGGATGATATGATGAACGAATGTCGCAGGATGAGATGGTGAACGAATGTCGCAGGATGAAATGATGAACGAATGTTGCCGGATGAGATGATGAACTAATGTCGCAGGATAGGATGATGAACCAATTTATCAGAATGGGATGATAAAAGAATGTCCCAGGATGGGATGATGAACGAATGTCGCAGGATGGGATGATGAACCAATTTTTCAGAATGGGATGATGAATGAATGTCTCAAGATGAGATGATGATCAAATGTCTCAGGATTTGATGATGAACGAATATCGCAGAATGGGATGATGAACGAATGTCGAAGGATGAGATGGTGAACGAATGTCGCAGGATGAAATGATGAACGAATGTCGCAGGATGAGATGATGAACGAATGTCGCAAAATGGGATGATGAACGAAAGTCGCTGGATGAAATGACGAACAAACGTCGCAGGATAGGATGATGAACGAGTGTCGCAGGATGAGATGATGAACGAATGTCGCAGGATGAGATGATGAACGAATGTCGCAGGATGAGATGATGAACAAATGTCTCAGGATGAGATGATGAACGAATGTCTCAAGATGAGATGATGAACGAATGGCTCAAGATGAGATGATGAACTAATGTCTGAGAATACGAATATCAACGAATGTCTCAAGATGAGATGATGAACGAATGTCTCAAGATGAGATGATGAACAAATGTCGCAGGATGAGATGATGAACGAATGTCTCAAGATGAGATGATGAACGAATGTGTCAAGATGAGATGATGAACGAATGTCGGAGGATGATATGATGAACGAATGTCTCCGAATAGGATGATGAACGAAAGTATCAGAATAGGATGATGAAGGAATGTCTCAGAATAGGATGATGAAGGAATGTCTCAGAATAGGACGAAGAACGAATGTCTCAGAATAGGATGATGAACGAATGTCTTAGAATAGGATGATGAATGAATGTCTCAGAATAGGACGATGAACGAAAGTCTCAAGAAGAGATGATGAACGAATGTCTCAGGATGAGATGATGAACGAATGTCTCAAGATGAGATGATGAACGAATGTCGCAGGATGAGATGATGAACGAATGTCTCAAGATGAGATGATCAACGAATGTGTCAAGATGAGATGATTAACAAATGTCTCCGGATTAGATGATGAACGAATGTCGCAGGATGGGATGATGGACGAATGTCGCAGCATGAGATGATGAACGAATGTCTCAGAATAGGATGATGAACGAATGTCTCAAGATGAGATGATGAACGAATGGCTCAAGATGAGATGATGAACTAATGTCTGAGAATAGGAATATCAACGAATGTCTCAAGATGAGATGATGAACGAATGTCGCAGGATGAGATTATGAACGAATGTCTCAGGATGAGATGACGAACGAGTGTTTCAGGATGAGATGATGAACGAATGTCTCAGGATGGGATGATGAACGAAGGTCGCAGGATGAGATGATGGTTGATGTCTCAGGATGAGATGATGAACGAAAGTCTCAGAATGATATGATACACGAATGTGTCAGGATGAGATGATGAACGAATGTTCTAGGATGAGATGAAGAACGAATGTCACTGGATGAGATGATGAACGAACGTCGGAGGATGAGATGATGAACGAATGTCGCAGAATGAGATGATGAACGAATATCGCAGGATGAGATGATGAACGAAGGTCCATGGATGAGATGATGAACGAATGTCTTAGTATGAGAGGATGAACGAATGTCCCTGGATGAGATGATAAACGAATGTCGCTGGATGATAGGATGATCGAATGTCGCAGGATGAGATGATGAACGAATGTCGCAGGATGAGATGATGAACGAATGTCGCAGCATGAGATGATGAACGAATGTCGCAGGATGAGATGATGAACGAATGTCCCTGGATGAGATGATGAACGAATGTTGCAGGATGAGAGGATGGACGAATGTCGCTGGATGAGATGATGAGCGAAATTCGGAGGATGAGATTATAAACGAATGTCGCAGGATGAGATGATAAACGAATGTCTCAGGATTAGACGATGAACGAATGTCCCAGGATGAGATGATGAACGAATGTCGCAGGATGAGAGGATGAACGAATGTCGCTGGATGAGATGATAAACGAATGTCGGAGGATGAGATGATGAATGAATGTCTCAGGATGAGATGATGAACGAATGTCCCTGGATGAGATGATAAACGAATGTCGCAGGATGATAGGATGATCGAATGTCGCAGGATGAGATAATGAACGAATGTCGCGGGATGAGATGATGAACGCATGTCGCAGGATGAGATGATGAACGAATGTCGCAGGATGAGATGATGAACGAATGTCTTTGGATCAGATGATGAAGGAATGTTGCAGGATGAGAAGATGAACGAATGTCGCTGGATGAGATGATGAGCGAAATTCGGAGGATGAGATGATAAACGAATGTCTAAAGATGAGATGATCAACGAATGTGTCAAGATGAGATGATTAACAAATGTCTCAGGATTAGATGATGAACGAATGTCGCAGGATGGGATGATGGACGAATGGCTCAAGATGAGATGATGAACTAATGTCTGAGAATAGGAATATCAACGAATGTCTCAAGATGAGATGATGAACGAATGTCTCAAGATGAGATGATGAACAAATGTCGCAGGATGAGATGATGAACGAATGTCTCAAGATGAGATGATGAACGAATGTCGGAGGATGAGATGATGAACGAATGTCTCCGAATAGGATGATGAACGAAAGTCTCAGAATAGGATGATGAAGGAATGTCTCAGAATAGGATGATGAAGGAATGTCTCAGAATAGGACGAAGAACGAATCTTTCAGAATAGGATGATGAACGAATGTCTTAGAATAGGATGATGAATGAATGTCTCAGAATAGGACGATGAACGAAAGTCTCAAGAAGAGATGATGAACGAATGTCTCAGGATGAGATGATGAACGAATGTCTCAGGATGAGATGATGAACGAATGTCTCAAGATGAGATGATCAACGAATGTGTCAAGATGAGATGATTAACAAATGTCTCAGGATTAGATGATGAATGAATGTCGCAGAATGGGATGATGGACGAATGTCGCAGCATGAGATGATGAACGAATGTCTCAGAATAGGATGATGAACAAATGTCTCAAGATGAGATGATGAACGAATGTCTCAGAATAAGATGATGAACGAATGTCTCAGAATAGGATGATGAACGAATGTCTCAGAATAGGATGATGAACGAATGTATCAGAATAGGATGATGAACGCATGTCTCAGAATAGGATGATGAACGGATGTAGCAGGATGAGATGATGAACGATTGTCTCAGGATGAGATGATGAACGAATGTCGCGCAATGAGATAATGAACGAATGTCTCAAGATGAGATGATGAATGAATGTGTCAGGATGAGATGATGAACGAATGTCGCAGGATAAGATGATGAACAAATGTCTCAAGATGAGATGATGAACGAATGTCTCAGAATAAGATGATGAACGAATGTCTCAGAATAGGATGATGAACGAATGTCTCAGAATAGGATGATGAACGAATGTATCAGAATAGGATGATGAACGCATGTCTCAGAATAGGATGATGAACGGATGTAGTAGGATGAGATGATGAACGATTGTCTCAGGATGAGATGATGAACGAATGTCGCGCAATGAGATAATGAACGAATGTCTCAAAATGAGATGATGAATGAATGTGTCAGGATGAGATGATGAACGAATGTCGCAGGATAAGATGATGAACGAATGTCGCAGGATGAGATGAAGAATGAATCTCTTAGGAAGAGATGATTAACGATTGTCGCAAGATGAGACTATGAACGAATATCGCAGAATGAGATGATGAACGAATGTCGCAGGATGAGATGATGAACGAATGTCTCAAGATGAGGTGATGAACGAATGTCTAAACATGAGATGATGAACGAATGTCTCAAGAAGAGATGATGAAAGAATGGCTCAAGATGAGATGATGAACGAATGTCTCAGAATAGGATGATGAACGAATGTCTCAGAATAGGATGATGAACGAATGTATCAGAATAGGATGATGAACGCATGTCTCAGAATAGGATGATGAACGGATGTAGCAGGATGAGATGATGAACGATTGTCTCAGGATGAGATGATGAACGAATGTCGCGCAATGAGATAATGAACGAATGTCTCAAGATGAGATGATGAATGAATGTGTCAGGATGAGATGATGAACGAATGTCGCAGGATAAGATGATGAACGAATGTCGCAGGATGAGATGAAGAATGAATCTCTTAGGAAGAGATGATTAACGATGGTCGCAAGATGAGACAATGAACGAATATCGCAGAATGAGATGATGAACGAATGTCGCAGGATGAGATGATGAACGAATGTCTCAAGATGAGGTGATGAACGAATGTCTAAACATGAGATGATGAACGAATGTCTCAAGAAGAGATGATGAAAGAATGGCTCAAGATGAGATGATGAACGAATGTCTGAAAATAGGAATATCAACGAATGTCTGAAAATGAGATGATGAACAAATGTCGCAGTATGGGATGATGGACGAATGTCGCAGGATGAGATGATGAACGAATGTCTCAAGATGAGATGACGAACGAATGTCTCAAGATGAGATGATGAACGAATGTGTCAAGATGAGATGATTAACAAATGTCTCAGGATTAGATGATGAACGAATGTTGCAGGATGGGATGATGGACGAATGTCGCAGGATGAGATGATGAACGAATGTCTCAAGATGAGATGACGAACGAATGTCTCAGGATGAGATGATGAACGAATGTGTCAGAATGAGATGATGCACGAATATGTCAGGATGAGATGATGAACGAATGTCCCAGGATGAGATGAAGAACGAATCTCTCAGGATGAGATGATTAACGAATGTCACAGTATGAGATAATGAACGAATGTCTCAAGATGAGATGATGAACGAATGTCTCAAGATGAGTTGATGAACAAATATCTCAGGATTGGATGATGAACGAATGTCGCAGAATGGAAAGATGAACGAATGTCGCATAATGGGATAATGAACGAATGTCGTAGGATGGGATGATGAATGAATGTCTCAGGATGAGATGATGAACGAATGTCTCAGGACGGGATGAAGAACGAAAGTCGCAGAATGAGATGATGAAAGAATGTTTCAGGATGAGATGATGAACGAATGTGTCAGGATGAGATGATGAACGATTGTCCAGGATGAGATGAAGGACGAATGTCTCAGGATGAGATGATGAACGAATGTCGCAGGATGAGATGATGAACGAATGTGTCAGGATGAGATGATGAACGAATGTCGCAGGATGAGATGATGAACGAATGTCAAAAGATGAGATTTTGAAAAAGTACGCAGGATGAGATGATGATCGAACGTCTCAGGATGAGATGATGAATTAATGTCTCAAAATGAGATGATGAACGAATGTCTCAAGATGAGATGATTAAAGAATGGCTCAAAATGAGATGATGAACGAATGTGTCAGAATAGGATGACGAACGAATGTCTCAAGATGAGATGATGAACGAATGTCGCAGGATGAGATGATGAACGAATGTCTCAAGATGAGATGATGAACGAATGTCTCAAGATGAGATGATGAACGAATGTCTCAGGATGAGGTGATGAACGAATGTCTCAAGATGAGATGATTAACGAATGGCTCAAAATGAGATGATGAACGAATGTCTCAAAATAGGATGACGAACGAATGTCTCAAGATGAGATGATTAACGAATGTCGCAGGATGAGATAATGAACGAATGTCTCAAGATGAGATGATGAACGAATGTCTCAAGATGAGTTGATGAACAAATGTCTCAGGATTGGATGATGAACGAATGTCGAAGAATGGAAAGATGAACGAATGTCGCATAATGGGATAATGAACGAATGCCGCAGGATGAGATGATGAACGAATGTCTCAGGATGAGATGATGAACGAATGTCGCAGGATGAGATTATGAAGGAATGTCTCAGGATGAGATGACGAACGAATATCTCAGGATGAGATGATGCACGAATGTGTCAGGATGAGATAATGAACGAATGTCTCAAGATGAGATGATGAACGAATGTCTCAAGATGAGTTGATGAACAAATGTCTCAGGATTGGATGATGAACGAATGTCGCGGAATGGAAAGATGAACGAATGTCGCATAATGGGATAATGAACGAATGTCGTAGGATGGGATGATGAATGAATGTCTCAGGATGAGATGATGAACGAATGTCTCAGGACGGGATGAAGAACGAAAGTCGCAGAATGAGATGATGAAAAAATGTTTCAGGATGAGATGATGAACGAATGTCTCAGGATGAGATGATGAACGAATGTGTCAGGATGAGATGATGAACGATTGTCCAGGATGAGATGAAGGACGAATGTCTCAGGATGAGATGATGAACGAATGTCGCAGGATGAGATGATGAACGGATGTGTCAGGATGAGATGATGAACGAATGTCGCAGGATGAGATGATGAACGAATGTCAAAAGATGAGATTTTGAAAAAAGTACGCAGGATGAGATGATGATCGAACGTCTCAGGATGAGATGATGAATTAATGTCTCAAAATGAGATGATGAACGAATGTCTCATAATGAGATGATTAAAGAATGGCTCAAAATGAGATGATGAACGAATGTCTCAGAATAGGATGACGAACGAATGTCTCAAGATGAGATGATGAACGAATGTCGCAGGATGAGATGATGAACGAATGTCTCAAGATGAGAAGATGAACGAATGTCTCAAGATGAGATGATGAACGAATGTCTCAGGATGAGGTGATGAACGAATGTCTCAAGATGAGATGATTAACGAATGGCTCAAAATGAGATGATGAACGAATGTCTCAAAATAGGATGACGAACGAATGTCTCAAGATGAGATGATTAACGAATGTCGCAGGATGAGATAATGAACGAATGTCTCAAGATAAGATGATGAACGAATGTCTCAAGATGAGTTGATGAACAAATGTCTCAGGATTGGATGATGAACGAATGTCGAAGAATGGAAAGATGAACGAATGTCGCATAATGGGATAATGAACGAATGCCGCAGGATGAGATGATGAACGAATGTCCCAGGATGAGATGAAGAACGAATCTCTCAGGATGAGATGATGAACGAATGTCGCAGGATGAGATGATGAACGAATTTAGCAGGATGAGATGTTGAACGAATGTCGCAGGATGAGATGATGAACCAAGGTCCATGGATAAGATTAGGAACGAATGTCGCAGGATGAGAGGATGGACGAATGTCGCTGGATGAGATGATGAGCGAAATTCGGAGGATGAGATGATAAACGAATGTCGCAGGATGAGATGATAAACGAATGTCTCAGGATAAGACGATGAACGAATGTCCCAGGATGAGTTGATGAACAAATGTGTCAAGATGAGATGATTAACAAATGTCTCAGGATTAGATGATGAACGAATGTCGCATGATGGGATGATGGACGAATATCGCAGGATGAGACGATGAACAAATGTCTCAAGATGAGATGACGAACGAATGTCTCAGGATGAGATGATGAACAAATGTCGCAGGATGAGATTATGAACGAATTTCTCAGGATGAGATGATGAACGATTGTTTCAGGATGAGATGATGAACGAATGTCTCAGGATGGGATGATGAACGAAAGTCGCAGGATGAGATGATGGTGGATGTCTCAGGATGAGATGATGAACGAAAGTCTCAGAATGATATGATACACGAATGTGTCAGGATGAGATGATGAACGAATGTTCTGGGATGAGATGAAGAACGAATGTCACTGGATGAGATGATGAACGAACGTCGGAGGATGAGATGATGAACGAATGTCGCAGGATGAGATGATTAACGAAGGTCCATGGATGAGATGATGAACGAATGTCGCAGTATGAGAGGATGAACGAATGTCCCTGGATGAGATGATAAACGAATGTCGCAGGATGATAGGATGATCGAATGTCGCAGGATGAGATGATGAACGAATGTCGCAGGATGAGATGATGAACGAATGTCGCAGCATGAGATGATGAACGAATGTGGCAGGATGAGATGATGAACGAATGTCCCTGGATGAGATGATGAACGAATGTTGCAGGATGAGAGGATGGACGAATGTCGCTGGATAAGATGATGAGCGAAATTCGGAGGATGAGATGATAAACGAATGTCGCAGGATGAGATGATGGTGGATGTCTCAGGATGAGATGATGAACGAAAGTCTCAGAATGATATGATACACGAATGTGTCAGGATGAGATGATGAACGAATGTTCTAGGATGAGATGAAGAACTAATGTCACTGGATGAGATGATGAACGAACGTCGGAGGATGAGATGATGAACGAATGTCGCAGGATGAGATGATGAACGAAGGTCCATGGATGAGATGATGAACGAATGTCGCAGTATGAGAGAATGAACGAATGTCCCTGGATGAGATGATAAACGAATGTCGCAGGATGATAGGATGATCGAATGTCGCAGGATGAGATGATGAACGAATGTCGCAGGATGAGATGATGAATGAATGTCGCAGCATGAGATGATGAACGAATGTGGCAGGATGAGATGATGAACGAATGTCCCTGGATGAGATGATGAACGAATGTTGCAGGTTGAGAGGATGGACGAGTGTCGCTGGATGAGATGATGAGCGAAATTCGGAGGATGAGATGATAAACGAATGTCGCAGGATGAGATGACAAACGAATGTCTCAGGATAAGAGGATGAACGAATGTCCCAGGATGAGATGATGAACGAATGTCGCAGGATGAGAGGATAAACGAATGTCGCTGGATGAGATGATAAACGAATGTCGGAGGATGAGATGATGAATGAATGTCTCAGGATGAGATGATGAACGAATGTCCCTGGATGAGATGATAAACGAATGTCGCAGGATGATAGGATGATCGATTGTCGCAGGATGAGATGATGAACGAATGTCGCAGGATGAGATGATGAACGAATGTCGCAGGATGAGATGATGAACGAATGTCGCAGGATCAGATGATGAACGAATGTCCCTGGCTGAGATGATGAACGAATGTTGCAGGATGAGAGGATGAACGAATGTCGCTAGGAGAGATGATGAGCGAATTTCGGAGGATGAGATGATAAACGAATGTCGCAGGATGAGATGATAAACGAATGTCTCAGGACAAGACGATGAACGAATGTCCCAAGATGAGATGTTGAACTAATGTCGCAGGATGAGATGATGAACGAATGTCAAAGGATGAGATGATGAACGAAGGTCAATGGATGAGATGATTAACGAATGTCGCAAGATGAGAGGATGAACGAATGTCCCTGGATGAGATGATGAACAAATGTCGCAGGATGATAGGATGAACGAATGTCGCAGGATGAGATGATGAACGAATGTCTCAGAATGAGATGATGCACGAATGTGTCAGGATGAGATGATGAACGAATGTCCCAGGAGGAGATGAAGAACGAATCTCTCGGGATGAGATGATGAACGAATGTCGCAGGATGAGATGATGAACGAATGTTGCAGGATGAGATAATGAACAAATGTCGCAGGATTAGATGATGAACGAAAGTCTCAGAATGATATGATACAGGAATGTGTCAGGATGAGATGATGAACGAATGTTCTAGGATGAGATGAAGAACGAATGTCACTGGATGAGATGATGAACGAACGTCGGAGGATGAGATGATGAACGAATGTCGAAGGATGAGATGATGAACGAAGGTCCATGGATGAGATGATTAACGAATGTCGCAGTATGAGAGAATGAACGAATGTCCCTGGATGAGATGATAAACGAATGTCGCAGGATGATAGGATGATCGAATGTCGCAGGAGGAGATGATGAACGAATGTCGCAGGATGAGATGATGAACGAATGTCGCAGCATGAGATGATGAACGAATGTGGCAGGATGAGATGATGAACGAATGTCCCTGGATGAGATGATGAACAAATGTCGCAGGATGAGAGGATGAACGAATGTCCCAGGATGAGATAAAGAACGAACCTCTCGGGATGAGATGATGAAGGAATGTCGCAGGATGAGATGATGAACGAATGTTGCAGGATGAGATAATGAACGAATGTCGCAGGAAGAGATGATGAACGAATTTCGCGGGATGAGATGATGAACGAAGGTCCATGGATGAGATGATGAACGAATGTCGCAGGATGAGAGGATGAACGAAGTCCCTGGATGAGATGATGAACGAATGTCGCAGGATGATAGGATGAACTAATGTCATAGGATGAGATGATGAACGAATGTCGCAGGATGAGATGATGAACGAATGTCGCAGGATGAGATGATGAACGTATGTCGCAGGATGAGACGATGAACGAAAGTCCCCGGATGAGATGATGAACGAATGTTGCAGGATGATAGGATGAACGAATGTCGCTGGAAGAGATGATGAGCGAATGTCGAAGGATGAGATAATAAACGAATGTCGCAGGATGATATGATAAACGAATGTCTTAGGATGAGTTGATGAACGAATGTCCCAGGATGAGATGATGAACGGATGTCGCAGGATGAGAGGATGAACGAATGTCGCTGGATGAGATGATAAACGAATGTTGGAGGATTAGATGATGAATGAATGTCTCAGGATGAGATGATGAACGAATGTCTCAGGATGAGATGATGAATGACTGTCGCAGGATGATATTATGAACAAATGTCGTTGAATGAGATGATGTTAGAATTTCTCAGGATGAGAGAATGAACGAATGTCGCTAGATGAGATGATGAACGAATGTCTCAGGATGAGATGATGAACGAATCTCTCAGAATGAGATGATGAACGAATGTCGCAGCATGAGATGATGAACGAATGTCTGAAGATGAGATGATAAACGAATGTGTCAAGATGAGATGATTAACAAATGTCTCAGGATTAGATGATGAACGAATGTCGCATGATGGGATGATGGACGAATATCGCAGGATGAGACGATGAACGAATGTCTCAAGATGAGATGACGAACGAATGTCTCAGGATGAGATGATGAACAAATGTCGCAGGATGAGATTATGAACGAATGTCGCAGAATGGGATGATGGACGAATGTCGCAGGATGAGATGATGAACGAAAGTCTCAGAATGATATGATACACGAATATGTCAGGATGAGATGATGAACGAATGTTCTAGGATGAGATGAAGAACGAATGTCACTGGATGAGATGATGAACGAACGTCGGAGGATGAGATGATAAACGAATGTCGCAGGATGATAGGATGATCGAATGTCGCAGGATGAGATGATGAACGAATGTCGCAGGATGAGATGATGAGTGAATGTCGCAGGATGAGATGATGAACGAATGTCGCAGGATGAGATGATGAACGAATGTCCCTGGATGAGATGATGAACGAATGTTGCAGGATGAAAGGATGAACGAATGTCGCTGGATGAGATGATGAGCGAAATTCGGAGGATGAGATGATAAACGAATGTTGCAGGATGAGATGATAAACGAATGTCTTAGGATAAGATGATGACCGAATGTCCCAGGATGAGATGATGAACGAATGTCGCAGGATGAGAGGATGAACGAATGTCGCTGGATGAGATGATAAACGAATGTCGGAGGATTAGATGATGAATGAATGTCTCAGGATGAGATGATGAACGGATGTCTCAGGATGAGATGATGAAGGAATGTCTCAGGATGAGATGATGAACGAATGTCGCAGGATGATATGATGAACGAATGTCGTAAGATGAGATGTTGAACGAATTTCTCAGGATGGAAAATGATGAACGAATGTCTCAGGATGAGATGATGAACGAATGTCTCAGGATGAGATGATGAACGAATGTCTCAGAATGAGATGATGAACGAATGTCGCAGGATGAGATAATGAATGAATGTCTCAAGATGAGTTAATAAACGAATGTGTCAAGATGAGATGATTAACAAATGTCTCAGGATTAGATGATGAACGAATGTTGCAGGATGGGATGATGACGAATGTCGCAGGATGAGATGATGAACGAATGTCTCAAGATGAGATGACGATCGAATATCTCAGGATGAGATGATGAACGAATGTGTCAAGGTGAGATGATTAACAAATGTCTCAGGATTAGATGATGAACGAATGTCGCAGGATGAGATAATGAACGAATGTCGCAGGATGAGAAAATGAACGAATGTCGCAGGATGAGATGATGAACGAAGGTCCATGGATGAGATGATGAACGAATGTCGCAGGATAAGAGGATGAACGAATGTCGCAGTATGGGATGATGGACGAATGTCGCAGGATGAGATGATGAACGAATGTCTCAGGATGATGATGAACGAATGTCCTAGGATGAGATGATGAACGAATGTCGCAGAATGAGAGGATGAACGAATGTCGCTGGGTGAGATGATAAACGAATGTCGCAGGATTAGATGATGAATGAATGTCTCAGGATGAGATGATGAACGAATGTCTCAGGATGAGATGATGAATGAATGTCGCAGGATGATATGATGAACGAGTGTCGTAGGATGAGATGATGAGCGAATTTCTCAGGATGAGATGATGAACGAATGTCTCAGGATGAGATGATGAACGAATGTCTCAGGATGAGATGATGAACGAATGTCTCAGGATGAGATGATGAACGAATTTCGCAGGATGAGATGATGAACGAATGTCTCAAGATGAGATGATAAACGAATGTGTCAAGATGAGATGATTAACAAATGTCTCAGGATTAGATGATGAACGAATGTCGCAGGATGGGATGATGGACAAATGTCGCAGGATGAGATGATGAACGAATGTCTCAAGATGAGAAGACGAACGAATGTCTCAGGATGAGATGATGAACGAATGTGTCAGGATGAGATGATTAACAAATGTCTCAGGATTAGATGACGAACGAATGTCGCAGAATGGGATGATTGACGAATGTCGCAGGATGAGATGATGAACGAATGTCTCAAGATGAGATGACGAACGAATGTCTCAGGATGAGATGATGAACGAATGTCGCAGGATGAGATTATGAACGAATGTCTCAGGATTAGATGATGAACGAAAGTCGCAGGATGGGGTGATGACGAATGTCGCAGGATGAAGATGATGAACGAAGGTCTCAAGATGAGATGACGAACGAATGTCTCAGGATAAGATGATGAACGAATGTGTCAAGATCAGATGATGAACGATATGTCTCAGTATGAGATGATTAATAATGTCGCAGTATGAGATGATGAACGAATATCGCAAGATGAGAGGATGAACGAATGTCGCTGGATGAGATGATAAACGAATGTCGGAGGATTAGATGATGAACAAATGTCGCAGTATGGGATGATGGACGAATGTCGCAGGATGAGATGATGAACGAATGTCTCAAGATGAGATGACGAACGAATGTCTCAGGATGAGATGATGAACGAATGTCGCAGGATGAGATTATGAACGAATGTCCCATGATGAGATGATGAACGAGTGTTCAGGATGAGATGATGATCGAATGTCTCAGGATAAGATGATGAACGAATGTCGCAGGATGATATGATGAACGATTGTCGTAGGATGAGATGTTGAACGAATTTTTCAGGATGAGATGATGAACGAAGGTCTCAGGATGAGATGATGAACGAATGTCTCAGGATGAAATGATGAACGAATGTCTCAGGATGAGATGATGAACGAATGTCGCAGATGAGATGATGAACTAATGTCTCAAGATGAGATCATAAACGAATGTGTTCAAGATGAGATGATTAACAAATGTCTCAGGATTAGATGATGAAACGAATGTTGCAGGATGGGATGATGGACGAATGTTGCAGGATGAGATGATGAACGAATGTCTCAAGATGAGATGACGAACGAATGTCTCAGGATGAGATGATGAACGAATGTCGCAGAATGAGATGATCAAGGAATGTCGCTGGATGAGATGATGAACGAATGTCCCTGGATGAGATGATGAACGAATGTTGCAGGATGACTGGATGAACAAATGTCGCTGGATGAGATGAAGAGCGAAATTCGTAGGATGAGATGATGAACGAATGTCGCAGGATGAGATGATAAACGAATGTCTCAGGATGAGATGATGAACGAATGTCCCAGGATGAGAATGATGAACGAATGTCGCAGGATGAAAGGATGAACGAAGGCCGCTGGATGCGATGATAAACGAATGTCGGAGGATTAGATGATGAATTTATGTCTCAGGATGAGATGATGATCGAATGTCTCAGGATGAGATGATGAACGAATGTCGCAGGATGATAAGATGAACAAATGTCGTAGGATGAGATGTTGAACGAATTTCTCAGGATGAGATGATGAAGAATGTCTCAGGATGAGATGATGAACGAATGTCTCAGGATGAGATGATGAACGAATGTCTCAGGATGAGATGATGAACGAATGTCGCAGGATGAGATGATGAACGAATGTCTCAAGATGAGATAATAAACGAATGTGTCAAGATGAGATGATTAACAAATGTCTCAGGATTAGATGATGAACGAATGTCGCAGGATGGGATGATGGACGAATGTCGCAGGATGTGATGAATGAACGAATTTCTCAAGATGAGATGACGAACGAATGTCTCAGTATGAGATGATGAACGTATGCGTCAAGATGAGATGATTAACAAATGTCTCAGGATTAGATGATGAACAAATTTCGCAGTATGGGATGATGGACGAATGTCGCAGGATGAGATGATGAACGAATGTCTCAGGATGAGATGATGAACGAATGTCTCAGTATGAGATGATTAACGAATGTCGCAGTATGAGATGATGAACGAATGTCGGAGGATTAGATGATGAATGAATGTCTAAGGATGAGATCATGAACGAATGTTTCAGGATGAGATGATGAATGAATGTCGCAGGATGTATGATGAACGAATGTCGTAGGATGAGAGATGAGCGAATTTCTCAGGATGAGATGATGAACGAATGTCTCAAAATGAGATGATGAACGAATGTCTCAGGATGAGATGATGAACGAATGTCTCAGGATGAGATGATTAACGAATGACTCAGGTGAGATGATGAACGAATGTCTCAAGATGAGATGATAAACGAAAGTGTCAAGATGAGATGATTACAAATGTCTCAGGATTAGATGATGAACGAATGTCGCAGAATGTGACGATGGACGAATGTTGCAGGATGTTATGAGAACGAATGTCTCAAGATGAGATGACGAACGAATCTTCAGGATGAGATGATGAACGAATGTGTCAAGATGAGATGATTAAATGTCTCAGGATTAGATGATGAACAATGTCGCAGTATGGGATGATGGACGAATGTCGCAGGATGAGATGAAGCGAATGTCTCAAGATGAGATGACGAACGAATGTCTCAGGATGAGATGATGAACGAATGTCGCAGGATGAGATTATGAACGAATGTCCATGATGAGATGATGAACGCGTGTTTCAGGATGAGATGATGATCGAATGTCTCAGGATAAGATGATGAACGAATGTCGCAGGATGATATGATGAACGATTGTCGTAGGATGAGATGTTGAACGAATTTTTCAGGATGAGATGATGAACGAATGTCTCAGGATGAGATGATGAACGAATGTCTCAGGATGAATGATGAACGAATGTCTCAGGATGAGATGATGAACGAATGTCGCAGGATGAGATGATGAACGAATGTCTCAAGATGAGATATAAACGAATGTGTCAAGATGAGATGATTAACAAATGTCTCAGGATTAGATGATGAACGAATGTTGCAGGATGGGATGATGGACGTATGTCGTAGGATGAGATGATGAACGAATGTCTCAAGATGAGATGACGAACGAATGTCTGAGGATGAGATGATGAACGAATGTCGAGGAAGATTATGAACGAATGTCCATGATGAGAATGAATGAACGAGTGTTTCAGGATGAGATGATGATCGAATGTCTCAGGATAGATGAGTGAACGAATGTCGCAGGATGATATGATGAACGATGTGTGCGAGTGGAAGGTTGAACGAATTTCAGGATGAGATGAAGACGAATGTCTCAGGAGAGATGAATGAACGAATGTCTCAGGATGAAATGATAAACGAATGTCTCAGGATGAGATGATGAACGAATGTTCGCAGGATGAGAGATGAACGAACGGTCTCAAGATGAGATCATAAACGAATGTGTCAAGATGAGATGATTAACAAATGTCTCAGGATTAGAGAATGAACGAATGTTGCAGGATGGGATGATGGACGAATGTCGCAGGAGGAGATGATGAACGAATGTCTCAAGATGAGATGACGAACGAATGTCTCAGGATGAGATGATGAACGAATGTGTCAAGATGAGATGATTAACAAATGTCTCAGGATTAGATGATGAACAAATGTCGCAGGATGGGATGATGGACGAATGTCGCAGGATGAGATGATGAACGAATGTCTTAGGATGAGATGATGAACGAATGTCCAGGATGAGATGATGAACGAATGTCGCAGGATGACAGGATGAACGAATGTCGCTAGATGAGATGATAACGAATGTCGGAGGATTAGATGATGAAGAATGTCTCAGGATGAGATGATGAACGGATGTCTCAAGATGAGATGATGAAGGAATGTCGCAGGATGAAATGATGAACGAATGTCGTAGGATGAGATGATGAGCGATTTCTCAGGATGAGATGATGAACGAATGGCTCAGATAAGATGATGAAAAAATGTCTCAGGATGAGATGATGAACGAATGTCTCAGGATGAGATGATGAACGAATGTCGCAGGATGAGAATGATGAACGAATGTGTCAAGATGAGATGATAAACGAATGTGTCAAAATGAGATGATTAACAAATGTCTCAGGATTAGATGATGAACGAATGTCTCAAGATGAGATGACGAACGAATGTCTCAGGATGAGATGATGAACGAATGTCGCAGGATGAGATTATGAACGAATGTCTCAGGATGAGATGATGAACGAGTGTTTCAGGATGAGATGATGAACGAATGTCTCAGGATGGGATGATAAACGAAGGTCAGAGGATGGAGATGATGATGGTTGTCTCAGGATGAGAAGATGAACGAAAGTCTCAGAATGAGATGATACACAAATGTGTCAGGATGAGATGATGAACGAATGTTCTAGGATGAGATGAAGAACGAATGTCACTGGATGAGATGATGAACGAACGTCGAGGATGAGATGATGAACGAATGTCGCAGGATGAGATGATGAACGAATGTCGTAGGATGAGATGTTGAACGAATTTCTCAGGATGAGATGATGAACGAATGTCTCAGGATGAGATAATGAACGAATGTCTCAGGATGAGATGATGAACAAATGTCTCAGGATGAGATGATGAACGAATGTCGCAGGATGAGATGATGAACGAATGTCTCAAGATGAGATGATAAACAAATGTGTCAAGCTGAGATGATTAACAAACGTCTCAGGATTAGATGATGAACGAATCCCGCAGGATGGGATGATGGACGAATGTCGCAGGATGAGATGATGAACGAATGTCTCAAGATGAGAATGCGAACGAATGTCTCAGGATGAGATGATGAACGAATGTGTCAAGATGAGATGATTAACAAATGTCTCTCAGGATTAGATGATGAACAAATGTGCGCAGTATGGGATGATGGACGAACGTCGCAGGATGAGATGATGAACGAATGTCTCAGGATGAGATGATGAACAAATGTCCCAGGATGAGATGATGAACGAATGTCGCAGGAAGAGAGGATGAACGAATGTCGCTGGATGAGATGATAAACGAATATCGGAGGATTAGATGATAAACGAATGTGTCAAGATGAGATGATTAACAAATGTCTCAGGATTAGATGATGAACGAATGTCCCAGAATGTGATGATGGACGAATGTCTCAGGATGAGATGATGAACGAATGTCTCAGGATGAGATGATGAACGAATGTCTCAAGATGAGATGATAAACGAATGTGTCAAGGTGAGATGATTAACAAATGTCTCAGGATTAGATGATGAACAAATGTCGCAGAATGTGATGATGGACGAATGTTGCAGGATGAGATGATGAACGAATGTCTCAAGATGAGATGACGAACGAATGTCTCAGGATGAGATGATGAACGAAATGTTGCAGGATGAGATTATGAACGAATGTGTCAAGATGAGATGATGAACGAGTGTTTCAGGATGAGATGATGAACGAATGTCTCAGGATGGGATGATGAACGAAGGTCGCAAAATGAGATGATGAAGGATGTCTCAGGATGAGATGATGAACGAAAGTCTCAGAAAGAGATAATGCACGAATATGTCAGGATGAGATGATGAACAAATGTCCCAGGATGAGATGAAGAATGAATCTCTTAGGATGAGATGATGAACGAATGTCTCAGGATGAGATGATGAACGAATGTCGCAGGATGAGATGATGAACGAATGTCGCAGGATGAGGTGATGAACGAATGTCGCGCAATGAGATAATGAACGAATGTCTCAAGATGAGATGATGAATGAATGTGTCAGGATGAGATGATGAACGAATGTCGCAGGATAAGATGATGAACGAATGTCGAAGGATGAGATGAAGAATGAATCTCTTAGGAAGAGATGATTAACGATTGTCGCAAGATGAGACAATGAATGAACGAATATCGCAGAAGGAGATGATGAACGAATGTCGCAGGATGAGATGATGAACGAATGTCTCAAGATGAGGTGATGAACGAATGTCTAAACATGAGATGATGAACGAATGTCTCAAGAAGAGATGATGAAAGAATGGCTCAAGATGAGATGAGAGATGAACGAATGTCTGAAAATAGGAATATCAACGAATGTCTGAAAATGAGATGATGAACAAATGTCGCAGTATGGGATGATGGACGAATGTCGCAGGATGAGATGATGAACGAATGTCTCAAGATGAGATGACGAACGAATGTCTCAAGATGAGATGATGAACGAATGTGTCAAGATGAGATGATTTAACAAATGTCTCAGGATTAGATGATGAACGAATGTTGCAGGATGGGATGATGGACGAATGTCGCAGGATGAGATGATGAACGAATGTCTCAAGATGAGATGACGAACGAATGTCTCAGGATGAGATGATGAACGAATGTGTCAGAATGAGATGATGCACGAATATGTCAGGATGAGATGATGAACGAATGTCCCAGGATGAGATGAAGAACGAATCTCTCAGGATGAGATGATTAACGAATGTCACAGTATGAGATAATGAACGAATGTCTCAAGATGAGATGATGAACGAATGTCTCAAGATGAGTTGATGAACAAATATCTCAGGATTGGATGATGAACGAATGTCGCAGAATGGAAAGATGAACGAATGTCGCATAATGGGATAATGAACGAATGTCGTAGGATGGGATGATGAATGAATGTCTCAGGATGAGATGATGAACGAATGTCTCAGGACGGGATGAAGAACGAAAGTCGCAGAATGAGATGATGAAAGAATGTTTCAGGATGAGATGATGAACGAATGTGTCAGGATAAGATGATGAACGATTGTCCAGGATGAGATGAAGGACGAATGTCTCAGGATGAGATGATGAACGAATGTCGCAGGATGAGATGATGAACGGATGTGTCAGGATGAGATGATGAACGAATGTCGCAGGATGAGATGATGAACGAATGTCAAAAGATGAGATTTTGAAAAAAGTACGCAGGATGAGATGATGATCGAACGTCTCAGGATGAGATGATGAATTAATGTCTCAAAATGAGATGATGAACGAATGTCTCAAGATGAGATGATTAAAGAATGGCTCAAAATGAGATGATGAACGAATGTGTCAGAATAGGATGACGAACGAATGTCTCAAGAGAGATGATGAACGAATGTCGCAGGATGAGATGATGAACGAATGTCTCAAGATGAGATGATGAACGAATGTCTCAAGATGAGATGATAAACGAATGTCTCAGGATGAGGTGATGAACGAATGTCTCAAGATGAGATGATTAACGAATGGCTCAAAATGAGATGATGAACGAATGTCTCAAAATAGGATGACGAACGAATGTCTCAAGATGAGATGATTAACGAATGTCGCAGGATGAGATAATGAACGAATGTCTCAAGATGAGATGATGAACGAATGTCTCAAGATGAGTTGATGAACAAATGTCTCAGGATTGGATGATGAACGAATGTCGAAGAATGGAAAGATGAACGAATGTCGCATAATGGGATAATGAACGAATGCCGCAGGATGAGATGATGAACGAATGTCTCAGGATGAGATGATGAACGAATGTCGCAGGATGAGATTATGAAGGAATGTCTCAGGATGAGATGACGAACGAATATCTCAGGATGAGATGATGCACGAATGTGTCAGGATGAGATAATGAACGAATGTCTCAAGATGAGATGATGAACGAATGTCTCAAGATGAGTTGATGAACAAATGTCTCAGGATTGGATGATGAACGAATGTCGCGGAATGGAAAGATGAACGAATGTCGCATAATGGGATAATGAACGAATGTCGTAGGATGGGATGATGAATGAATGTCTCAGGATGAGATGATGAACGAATGTCTCAGGACGGGATGAAGAACGAAAGTCGCAGAATGAGATGATGAAAAAATGTTTCAGGATGAGATGATGAACGAATGTCTCAGGATGAGATGATGAACGAATGTGTCATGAGATGATGAGATGAACGATTGTCCAGGATGAGATGAAGGACGAATGTCTCAGGATGAGATGATGAACGAATGTCGCAGGATGAGATGATGAACGAATGTGTCAGGATGAGATGATGAACGAATGTCGCAGGATGAGATGATGAACGAATGTCAAAAGATGAGATTTTGAAAAAAGTACGCAGGATGAGATGATGATCGAACGTCTCAGGATGAGATGATGAATTAATGTCTCAAAATGAGATGATGAACGAATGTCTCATAATGAGATGATTAAAGAATGGCTCAAAATGAGATGATGAACGAATGTCTCAGAATAGGATGACGAACGAATGTCTCAAGATGAGATGATGAACGAATGTCGCAGGATGAGATGATGAACGAATGTCTCAAGATGAGATGATGAACGAATGTCTCAAGATGAGATGATGAACGAATGTCTCAGGATGAGGTGATGAACGAATGTCTCAAGATGAGATGATTAACGAATGGCTCAAAATGAGATGATGAACGAATGTCTCAAAATAGGATGACGAACGAATGTCTCAAGATGAGATGATTAACGAATGTCGCAGGATGAGATAATGAACGAATGTCTCAAGATAAGATGATGAACGAATTTTCAAGATGAGTTGATGAACAAATGTCTCAGGATTGGATGATGAACGAATGTCGAAGAATGGAAAGATGAACGAATGTCGCATAATGGGATAATGAACGAATGCCGCAGGATGAGATGATGAACGAATGTCCCAGGATGAGATGAAGAACGAATCTCTCAGGATGAGATGATGAACGAATGTCGCAGGATGAGATGATGAACGAATTTAGCAGGATGAGATGTTGAACGAATGTCGCAGGATGAGATGATGAACCAAGGTCCATGGATAAGATTAGGAACGAATGTCGCAGGATGAGAGGATGGACGAATGTCGCTGGATGAGATGATGAGCGAAATTCGGAGGATGAGATGATAAACGAATGTCGCAGGATGAGATGATAAACGAATGTCTCAGGATAAGACGATGAACGAATGTCCCAGGATGAGTTGATGAACAAATGTGTCAAGATGAGATGATTAACAAATGTCTCAGGATTAGATGATGAACGAATGTCGCATGATGGGATGATGGACGAATATCGCAGGATGAGACGATGAACAAATGTCTCAAGATGAGATGACGAACGAATGTCTCAGGATGAGATGATGAACAAATGTCGCAGGATGAGATTATGAACGAATTTCTCAGGATGAGATGATGAACGATTGTTTCAGGATGAGATGATGAACGAATGTTTTAGGATGGGATGATGAACGAAAGTCGCAGGATGAGATGATGGTGGATGTCTCAGGATGAGATGATGAACGAAAGTCTCAGAATGATATGATACACGAATGTGTCAGGATGAGATGATGAACGAATGTTCTGGGATGAGATGAAGAACGAATGTCACTGGATGAGATGATGAACGAACGTCGGAGGATGAGATGATGAACGAATGTCGCAGGATGAGATGATGAACGAAGGTCCATGGATGAGATGATGAACGAATGTCGCAGTATGAGAGGATGAACGAATGTCCCTGGATGAGATGATAAACGAATGTCGCAGGATGATAGGATGATCGAATGTCGCAGGATGAGATAATGAACGAATGTCGCAGGATGAGATGATGAACGAATGTCGCAGCATGAGATGATGAACGAATGTGGCAGGATGAGATGATGAACGAATGTCCCTGGATGAGATGATGAACGAATGTTGCAGGATGAGAGGATGGACGAATGTCGCTGGATAAGATGATGAGCGAAATTCGGAGGATGAGATGATAAACGAATGTCGCAGGATGAGATGATGGTGATGTCTCAGGATGAGATGATGAACGAAAGTCTCAGAATGATATGATACACGAATGTGTCAGGATGAGATGATGAACGAATGTTCTAGGATGAGATGAAGAACTAATGTCACTGGATGAGATGATGAACGAACGTCGGAGGATGAGATGATGAACGAATGTCGCAGGATGAGATGATGAACGAAGGTCCATGGATGAGATGATGAACGAATGTCGCAGTATGAGAGAATGAACGAATGTCCCTGGATGAGATGATAAACGAATGTCGCAGGATGATAGGATGATCGAATGTCGCAGGATGAGATGATGAACGAATGTCGCAGGATGAGATGATGAATGAATGTCGCAGCATGAGATGATGAACGAATGTGGCAGGATGAGATGATGAACGAATGTCCCTGGATGAGATGATGAACGAATGTTGCAGGTTGAGAGGATGGACGAGTGTCGCTGGATGAGATGATGAGCGAAATTCGGAGGATGAGATGATAAACGAATGTCGCAGGATGAGATGACAAACGAATGTCTCAGGATAAGAGGATGAACGAATGTCCCAGGATGAGATGATGAACGAATGTCGCAGGATGAGAGGATAAACGAATGTCGCTGGATGAGATGATAAACGAATGTCGGAGGATGAGATGATGAATGAATGTCTAAGGATGAGATGATGAACGAATGTCCCTGGATGAGATGATAAACGAATGTCGCAGGATGATAGGATGATCGATTGTCGCAGGATGAGATGATGAACGAATGTCGCAGGATGAGATGATGAACGAATGTCGCAGGATGAGATGATGAACGAATGTCGCAGGATCAGATGATGAACGAATGTCCCTGGCTGAGATGATGAACGAATGTTGCAGGATGAGAGGATGAACGAATGTCGCTGGAAGAGATGATGAGCGAAATTCGGAGGATGAGATGATAAACGAATGTCGCAGGATGAGATGATAAACGAATGTCTCAGGACAAGACGATGAACGAATGTCCCAAGATGAGATGTTGAACTAATGTCGCAGGATGAGATGATGAACGAATGTCAAAAGATGAGATGATGAACGAAGGTCAATGGATGAGATGATTAACGAATGTCGCAAGATGAGAGGATGAACGAATGTCCCTGGATGAGATGATGAACAAATGTCGCAGGATGATAGGATGAACGAATGTCGCAGGATGAGATGATGAACGAATGTCTCAGAATGAGATGATGCACGAATGTGTCAGGATGAGATGATGAACGAATGTCCCAGGATGAGATGAAGAACGAATCTCTCGGGATGAGATGATGAACGAATGTCGCAGGATGAGATGATGAACGAATGTTGCAGGATGAGATAATGAACAAATGTCGCAGGATTAGATGATGAACGAAAGTCTCAGAATGATATGATACAGGAATGTGTCAGGATGAGATGATGAACGAATGTTCTAGGATGAGATGAAGAACGAATGTCACTGGATGAGATGATGAACGAACGTCGGAGGATGAGATGATGAACGAATGTCGCAGGATGAGATGATGAACGAAGGTCCATGGATGAGATGATTAACGAATGTCGCAGTATGAGAGAATGAACGAATGTCCCTGGATGAGATGATAAACGAATGTCGCAGGATGATAGGATGATCGAATGTCGCAGGAGGAGATGATGAACGAATGTCGCAGGATGAGATGATGAACGAATGTCGCAGCATGAGATGATGAACGAATGTGGCAGGATGAGATGATGAACGAATGTCCCTGGATGAGATGATGAACAAATGTCGCAGGATGAGAGGATGAACGAATGTCCCAGGATGAGATAAAGAACGAACCTCTCGGATGAGATGATGAAGGAATGTCGCAGGATGAGATGATGAACGAATGTTGCAGGATGAGATAATGAACGAATGTCGCAGGAAGAGATGATGAACGAATTTCGCGGGATGAGATGATGAACGAAGGTCCATGGATGAGATGATGAACGAATGTCGCAGGATGAGAGGATGAACGAAGTCCCTGGATGAGATGATGAACGAATGTCGCAGGATGATAGGATGAACTAATGTCATAGGATGAGATGATGAACGAATGTCGCAGGATGAGATGATGAACGAATGTCGCAGGATGAGATGATGAACGTATGTCGCAGGATGAGACGATGAACGAAAGTCCCCGGATGAGATGATGAACGAATGTTGCAGGATGATAGGATGAACGAATGTCGCTGGAAGAGATGATGAGCGAATGTCGAAGGATGAGATAATAAACGAATGTCGCAGGATGATATGATAAACGAATGTCTTAGGATGAGTTGATGAACGAATGTCCCAGGATGAGATGATGAACGGATGTCGCAGGATGAGAGGATGAACGAATGTCGCTGGATGAGATGATAAACGAATGTTGGAGGATTAGATGATGAATGAATGTCTCAGGATGAGATGATGAACGAATGTCTCAGGATGAGATGATGAATGACTGTCGCAGGATGATATTATGAACAAATGTCGTTGAATGAGATGATGTTAGAATTTCTCAGGATGAGAGAATGAACGAATGTCGCTAGATGAGATGATGAACGAATGTCTCAGGATGAGATGATGAACGAATCTCTCAGAATGAGATGATGAACGAATGTCGCAGCATGAGATGATGAACGAATGTCTGAAGATGAGATGATAAACGAATGTGTCAAGATGAGATGATTAACAAATGTCTCAGGATTAGATGATGAACGAATGTCGCATGATGGGATGGGACGAATATCGCAGGATGAGACGATGAACGAATGTCTCAAGATGAGATGACGAACGAATGTCTCAGGATGAGATGATGAACAAATGTCGCAGGATGAGATTATGAACGAATGTCGCAGAATGGGATGATGGACGAATGTCGCAGGATGAGATGATGAACGAAAGTCTCAGAATGATATGATACACGAATATGTCAGGATGAGATGATGAACGAATGTTCTAGGATGAGATGAAGAACGAATGTCACTGGATGAGATGATGAACGAACGTCGGAGGATGAGATGATAAACGAATGTCGCAGGATGATAGGATGATCGAATGTCGCAGGATGAGATGATGAACGAATGTCGCAGGATGAGATGATGAGCGAATGTCGCAGGATGAGATGATGAACGAATGTCGCAGGATGAGATGATGAACGAATGTCCCTGGATGAGATGATGAACGAATGTTGCAGGATGAGAGGATGAACGAATGTCGCTGGATGAGATGATGAGCGAAATTCGGAGGATGAGATGATAAACGAATGTTGCAGGATGAGATGATAAACGAATGTCTTAGGATAAGATGATGACCGAATGTCCCAGGATGAGATGATGAACGAATGTCGCAGGATGAGAGGATGAACGAATGTCGCTGGATGAGATGATAAACGAATGTCGGAGGATTAAATGATGAATGAATGTCTCAGGATGAGATGATGAACGGATGTCTCAGGATGAGATGATGAAGGAATGTCTCAGGATGAGATGATGAACGAATGTCGCAGGATGATATGATGAACGAATGTCGTAAGATGAGATGTTGAACGAATTTCTCAGGATGAAATGATGAACGAATGTCTCAGGATGAGATGATGAACGAATGTCTCAGGATGAGATGATGAACGAATGTCTCAGAATGAGATGATGAACGAATGTCGCAGGATGAGATAATGAAGGAATGTCTCAAGATGAGTTAATAAACGAATGTGTCAAGATGAGATGATTAACAAATGTCTCAGGATTAGATGATGAACGAATGTTGCAGGATGGGATGATGGACGAATGTCGCAGGATGAGATGATGAACGAATGTCTCAAGATGAGATGACGAACGAATATCTCAGGATGAGATGATGAACGAATGTGTCAAGGTGAGATGATTAACAAATGTCTCAGGATTAGATGATGAACGAATGTCGCAGGATGAGATAATGAACGAATGTCGCAGGATGAGAAAATGAACGAATGTCGCAGGATGAGATGATGAACGAAGGTCCATGGATGAGATGATGAACGAATGTCGCAGGATAAGAGGATGAACGAATGTCGCAGTATGGGATGATGGACGAATGTCGCAGGATGAGATGATGAACGAATGTCTCAGGATGAGATGATGAACGAATGTCCTAGGATGAGATGATGAACGAATGTCGCAGAATGAGAGGATGAACGAATGTCGCTGGGTGAGATGATAAACGAATGTCGCAGGATTAGATGATGAATGAATGTCTCAGGATGAGATGATGAACGAATGTCTCAGGATGAGATGATGAATGAATGTCGCAGGATGATATGATGAACGAGTGTCGTAGGATGAGATGATGAGCGAATTTCTCAGGATGAGATGATGAACGAATGTCTCAGGATGAGATGATGAACGAATGTCTCAGGATGAGATGATGAACGAATCTCTCAGAATGAGATGATGAACGAATGTCGATGCATGAGATGATGAACGAATGTCTGAAGATGAGATGATAAACGAATGTGTCAAGATGAGATGATTAACAAATGTCTCAGGATTAGATGATGAACGAATGTCGCATGATG
Organism: Dendronephthya gigantea; assembly: GCF_004324835.1. Classification (NCBI taxonomy): domain Eukaryota; kingdom Metazoa; phylum Cnidaria; class Anthozoa; order Malacalcyonacea; family Nephtheidae; genus Dendronephthya; species Dendronephthya gigantea. The sequence continues at coordinate 56,017 of NW_021163170.1, read as the reverse complement.
GGATGATGGACGAATATCGCAGGATGAGACGATGAACGAATGTCTCAAGATGAGATGACGAACGAATGTCTCAGGATGAGATGATGAACAAATGTCGCAGGATGAGATTATGAACGAATGTCGCAGAATGGGATGATGGACGAATGTCGCAGGATGAGATGATGAACGAAAGTCTCAGAATGATATGATACACGAATATGTCAGGATGAGATGATGAACGAATGTTCTAGGATGAGATGAAGAACGAATGTCACTGGATGAGATGATGAACGAACGTCGGAGGATGAGATGATGAACGAATGTCGCAGGATGAGATGATGAACGAAGGTCCATGGATGAGATGATTAACGAATGTCGCAGTATGAGAGAATGAACGAATGTCCCTGAATGAGATGATAAACGAATGTCGCAGGATGATAGGATGATCGAATGTCGCAGGAGGAGATGATGAACGAATGTCGCAGGATGAGATGATGAACGAATGTCGCAGCATGAGATGATGAACGAATGTGGCAGGATGAGATGATGAACGAATGTCCCTGGATGAGATGATGAACAAATGTCGCAGGATGAGAGGATGAACGAATGTCCCAGGATGAGATAAAGAACGAACCTCTCGGGATGAGATGATGAAGGAATGTCGCAGGATGAGATGATGAACGAATGTTGCAGGATGAGATAATGAACGAATGTCGCAGGAAGAGATGATGAACGAATTTCGCGGGATGAGATGATGAACGAAGGTCCATGGATGAGATGATGAACGAATGTCGCAGTGAGAGGATGAACGAAGTCCCTGGATGAGATGATGAACGAATGTCGCAGGATGATAGGATGAACTAATGTCATAGGATGAGATGATGAACGAATGTCGCAGGATGAGATGATGAACGAATGTCGCAGGATGAGATGATGAACGTATGTCGCAGGATGAGACGATGAACGAAAGTCCCCGGATGAGATGAGAACGAATGTTGCAGGATGATAGGATGAACGAATGTCGCTGGAAGAGATGATGAGCGAATGTCGAAGGATGAGATAATAAACGAATGTCGCAGGATGATATGATAAACGAATGTCTTAGGATGAGTTGATGAACGAATGTCCCAGGATGAGATGATGAACGGATGTCGCAGGATGAGAGGATGAACGAATGTCGCTGGAGATGAAATGATAAACGAATGTTGGAGGATTAGATGATGAATGAATGTCTCAGGATGAGATGATGAACGAATGTCTCAGGATGAGATGATGAATGACTGTCGCAGGATGATATTATGAACAAATGTCGTTGAATGAGATGATGTTAGAATTTCTCAGGATGAGAGAATGAACGAATGTCGCTAAATGAGATGATGAACGAATGTCTCAGGATGAGATGATGAACGAATCTCTCAGAATGAGATGATGAACGAATGTCGCAGCATGAGATGATGAACGAATGTCTGAAGATGAGATGATAAACGAATGTGTCAAGATGAGATGATTAACAAATGTCTCAGGATTAGATGATGAACGAATGTCGCATGATGGGATGATGGACGAATATCGCAGGATGAGACGATGAACGAATGTCTCAAGATGAGATGACGAACGAATGTCTCAGGATGAGATGATGAACAAATGTCGCAGGATGAGATGATGAACGAATGTCTCAGAATGAGATGATGAACGAATGTCGCAGGATGAGATAATGAAGGAATGTCTCAAGATGAGTTAATAAACGAATGTGTCAAGATGAGATGATTAACAAATGTCTCAGGATTAGATGATGAACGAATGTTGCAGGATGGGATGATGGACGAATGTCGCAGGATGAGATGATGAACGAATGTCTCAAGATGAGATGACGAACGAATATCTCAGGATGAGATGATGAACGAATGTGTCAAGGTGAGATGATTAACAAATGTCTCAGGATTAGATGATGAACGAATGTCGCAGGATGAGATAATGAACGAATGTCGCAGGATGAGAAATGATGAACGATGTCGCAGGATGAGATGATGAACGAAGTCCATGGATGAGATGATGAACGAATGTCGCAGGATAAGAGGATGAACGAATGTCGCAGTATGGGATGATGGACGAATGTCGCAGGATGAGATGATGAACGAATGTCTCAGGATGAGATGATGAACGAATGTCTCAGGATGAGATGAATGAACGAATGTCGCAGAATGAGAGGATGAACGAATGTCGCTGGTGAGATGAAAAAGAATGTCGCAGGATTAGATGATGAACGAATGTCTCAGGATGAGATGATGAACGAATGTCTCAGGATGAGATGATGAACGAATGTCGCAGGATGATATGATGAACGAATGTCGTAGGATGAGATGATGAGCGAATTCTCAGGATGAGATGATGAACGAATGTCTCAGGATGAGATGATGAACGAATGTCTCAGGATGAGATGATGAACGAATGTCTCAGGATGAGATGATGACGAATTCGCAGGATGAGATGATGAACGAATGTCTCAAGATGAGATGATAAAGAATGTGTCAGATGAGATGAACAAATGTCTCAGGATTAGATGATGAACGAATGTCGCAGGATGGATGATGGACGAAATGTCGCAGGATGAGATGATGAACGAATGTCTCAAGATGAGAAGACGAACGAATGTCTCAGGATGAGATGATGAACGAATGTGTCAGGATGAGATGATTAACAAATGTCTCAGGATTAGATGAACGAATGTCGCAGGATGGGATGATGACGAATGTTGCAGGATGAGATGATGAACGAATGTCTCAAGATGAGATGACGAACGAATGTCTCAGGATGAGATGATGAACGAATGTCAGGATGAGATTGAACGAATGTCTCAGGATTAGATGATGAACGAAGTCGCAGGATGGGTGATGACGAATGTCGTGAGATGAGATGATGAACGAATGTCTCAAGATGAGATGACGAACGAATGTCAGGATGAGATGATGAACGAATGTGTCAGATGAGATGATGAACGAATGTCTCAGGATTGAGATGATGAAAAATGTCGCAGGATGAGATGATGAACGAATGTCGCAAGATGAGATGATGAACGAATGTCGCTGATGAGATGATAACGAATGTCAGGATAGATGATGAACGAATGTCGCAGTATGGGTGATGGACGAATGTCGCAGGATGAGATGATGAACGAATGTTCAAGATGAGATGACGAACGAATGTCTCAGGATGAGATGATGAACGAATGTCGCAGGATGAGATGATGAACGAATGTCCAGATGAGATGATGAACGATGTTCAGGATGAGATGATGACGAATGTCTCAGGATAGATGATGAACGAATGTCGCAGGATGATATTGATGAACGATTGTCGTAGGATGAGATGTTAACGAATTTTTCAGGATGAGATGATGAACGAAGGTTCAGGATGAGATGAACGAATGTCGCAGGATGAGATAATGAACGAATGTCGCAGGATGAGAATGAACGAATATCTCAGGATGAGATGATGAACGAATGTGTCAAGGTGAGATGATTAACAAATGTCTCAGGATTAGATGATGAACGAATGTCGCAGGATGAGATAATGAACGAATGTCGCAGGATGAGAAAATGAACGAATGTCGCAGGATGAGATGATGAACGAAGGTCCATGGATGAGATGATGAACGAATGTCGCAGGATAAGAGGATGAACGAATGTCGCAGTATGGGATGATGGACGAATGTCGCAGGATGAGATGATGAACGAATGTCTCAGGATGAGATGATGAACGAATGTCCTAGGATGAGATGATGAACGAATGTCGCAGAATGAGAGGATGAACGAATGTCGCTGGGTGAGATGATAAACGAATGTCGCAGGATTAGATGATGAATGAATGTCTCAGGATGAGATGATGAACGAATGTCTCAGGATGAGATGATGAATGAATGTCGCAGGATGATATGATGAACGAGTGTCGTAGGATGAGATGATGAGCGAATTTCTCAGGATGAGATGATGAACGAATGTCTCAGGATGAGATGATGAACGAATGTCTCAGGATGAGATGATGAACGAATGTCTCAGGATGAGATGATGAACGAATTTCGCAGGATGAGATGATGAACGAATGTCTCAAGATGAGATGATAAACGAATGTGTCAAGATGAGATGATTAACAAATGTCTCAGGATTAGATGATGAACGAATGTCGCAGGATGGGATGATGGACAAATGTCGCAGGATGAGATGATGAACGAATGTCTCAAGATGAGAAGACGAACGAATGTCTCAGGATGAGATGATGAACGAATGTGTCAGGATGAGATGATTAACAAATGTCTCAGGATTAGATGACGAACGAATGTCGCAGAATGGGATGATTGACGAATGTTGCAGGATGAGATGATGAACGAATGTCTCAAGATGAGATGACGAACGAATGTCTCAGGATGAGATGATGAACGAATGTCGCAGGATGAGATTATGAACGAATGTCTCAGGATTAGATGATGAACGAAAGTCGCAGGATGGGGTGATGGACGAATGTCGCAGGATGAGATGATGAACGAAGGTCTCAAGATGAGATGACGAACGAATGTCTCAGGATAAGATGATGAACGAATGTGTCAAGATCAGATGATGAACGAATGTCTCAGTATGAGATGATTAATAAATGTCGCAGTATGAGATGATGAACGAATATCGCAAGATGAGAGGATGAACGAATGTCGCTGGATGAGATGATAAACGAATGTCGGAGGATTAGATGATGAACAAATGTCGCAGTATGGGATGATGGACGAATGTCGCAGGATGAGATGATGAACGAATGTCTCAAGATGAGATGACGAACGAATGTCTCAGGATGAGATGATGAACGAATGTCGCAGGATGAGATTATGAACGAATGTCCCATGATGAGATGATGAACGAGTGTTTCAGGATGAGATGATGATCGAATGTCTCAGGATAAGATGATGAACGAATGTCGCAGGATGATATGATGAACGATTGTCGTAGGATGAGATGTTGAACGAATTTTTCAGGATGAGATGATGAACGAAGGTCTCAGGATGAGATGATGAACGAATGTCTCAGGATGAAATGATGAACGAATGTCTCAGGATGAGATGATGAACGAATGTCGCAGGATGAGATGATGAACTAATGTCTCAAGATGAGATCATAAACGAATGTGTCAAGATGAGATGATTAACAAATGTCTCAGGATTAGATGATGAACGAATGTTGCAGGATGGGATGATGGACGAATGTTGCAGGATGAGATGATGAACGAATGTCTCAAGATGAGATGACGAACGAATGTCTCAGGATGAGATGATGAACGAATGTCGCAGAATGAGATGATCAAGGAATGTCGCTGGATGAGATGATGAACGAATGTCCCTGGATGAGATGATGAACGAATGTTGCAGGATGACTGGATGAACAAATGTCGCTGGATGAGATGAAGAGCGAAATTCGTAGGATGAGATGATGAACGAATGTCGCAGGATGAGATGATAAACGAATGTCTCAGGATGAGATGATGAACGAATGTCCCAGGATGAGATGATGAACGAATGTCGCAGGATGAAAGGATGAACGAAGGCCGCTGGATGCGATGATAAACGAATGTCGGAGGATTAGATGATGAATTTATGTCTCAGGATGAGATGATGATCGAATGTCTCAGGATGAGATGATGAACGAATGTCGCAGGATGATAAGATGAACAAATGTCGTAGGATGAGATGTTGAACGAATTTCTCAGGATGAGATGATGAAAGAATGTCTCAGGATGAGATGATGAACGAATGTCTCAGGATGAGATGATGAACGAATGTCTCAGGATGAGATGATGAACGAATGTCGCAGGATGAGATGATGAACGAATGTCGCAGGATGAGATGATGAACGAATGTCTCAAGATGAGATAATAAACGAATGTGTCAAGATGAGATGATTAACAAATGTCTCAGGATTAGATGATGAACGAATGTCGCAGGATGGGATGATGGACGAATGTCGCAGGATGTGATGATGAACGAATTTCTCAAGATGAGATGACGAACGAATGTCTCAGTATGAGATGATGAACGAATGCGTCAAGATGAGATGATTAACAAATGTCTCAGGATTAGATGATGAACAAATTTCGCAGTATGGGATGATGGACGAATGTCGCAGGATGAGATGATGAACGAATGTCTCAGGATGAGATGATGAACGAATGTCTCAGTATGAGATGATTAACGAATGTCGCAGTATGAGATGATGAACGAATGTCGGAGGATTAGATGATGAATGAATGTCTAAGGATGAGATCATGAACGAATGTTTCAGGATGAGATGATGAATGAATGTCGCAGGATGATATGATGAACGAATGTCGTAGGATGAGATGATGAGCGAATTTCTCAGGATGAGATGATGAACGAATGTCTCAAAATGAGATGATGAACGAATGTCTCAGGATGAGATGATGAACGAATGTCTCAGGATGAGATGATTAACGAATGACTCAGGATGAGATGATGAACGAATGTCTCAAGAGATGATAACGAAAGTGTCAAGATGAGATGATTACAAATGTCTCAGGATTAGATGATGACGAATGTCGCAGAATGTGACGATGGACGAATGTTGCAGGATGAGATGATGAACGAATGTCTCAAGATGAGATGACGAACGAATATCTCAGGATGAGATGATGAACGAATGTGTCAAGATGAGATGATTAACAAATGTCTCAGGATTAGATGATGAACAAATCGCGTATGGGATGATGGACGATGTCGAAGGATGAGATGATGAGCGAATGTCTCAAGATGAGATGACGAACGAATGTCTCAGGATGAGTGATGAACGAATGTCGCAGGATGAGATTATGAACGAATGTCCCATGATGAGATGATGAACGAGTGTTTCAGGATGAGATGATGATCGAATGTCTCAGGATAAGATGATGAACGAATGTCGCAGGATGATATGATGAACGATTGTCGTAGGATGAGATGTTGAACGAATTTTTCAGGATGAGATGATGAACGAATGTCTCAGGATGAGATGATGAACGAATGTCTCAGGATGAAATGATGAACGAATGTCTCAGGATGAGATGATGAACGAATGTCGCAGGATGAGATGATGAACGAATGTCTCAAGATGAGATCATAAACGAATGTTGTCAAGATGAGATGATTAACAAATGTCTCAGGATTAGATGATGAACGAATGTTGCAGGATGGGATGATGGACGTATGTCGTAGGATGAGATGATGAACGAATGTCTCAAGATGAGATGACGAACGAATGTCTGAGGATGAGATGATGAACGAATGTCGCAGGATGAGATTATGAACGAATGTCCCATGATGAGATGATGAACGAGTGTTTCAGGATGAGATGATGATCGAATGTCTCAGGATAAGATGATGAACGAATGTCGCAGGATGATATGATGACGATTGTCGTTGGATGAGATGTTGAACGAATTTTTCAGGATGAGATGATGAACGAATGTCTCAGGATGAGATGATGAACGAATGTCTCAGGATGAAATGATAAACGAATGTCTCAGGATGAGATGATGAACGAATGTCGCAGGATGAGTGATGAAGGAAGGTCTCAAGATGAGATCATAAACGAATGTGTCAAGATGAGATGATTAACAAATGTCTCAGGATTAGAGAATGAACGAATGTTGCAGGATGGGATGATGGACGAATGTCGCAGGAGGAGATGATGAACGAATGTCTCAAGATGAGATGACGAACGAATGTCTCAGGATGAGATGATACGAATGTGTCAAGATGAGATGATTAACAAATGTCTCAGGATTAGATGATGAACAAATGTCGCAGGATGGGATGATGGACGAATGTCGCAGGATGAGATGATGAACGAATGTCTTAGGATGAGATGATGAACGAATGTCCCAGGATGAGATGATGAACGAATGTCGCAGGATTACAGGATGAACGAATGTCGCTAGATGAGATGATAAACGAATGTCGGAGGATTAGATGATGAATGAATGTCTCAGGATGAGATGATGAACGGATGTCTCAAGATGGATGATGAAGGAATGTCGCAGGCATGAAATGATGAACGAATGTCGTAGGATGAGATGATGAGCGAATTTCTCAGGATGAGATGATGAACGAATGGCTCAGGATAAGATGATGAAAAATGTCTCAGGATGAGATGATGAACGAATGTCTCAGGATGAGATGATGAACGAATGTCGCAGGATGAGATGATGAACGAATGTGTCAAGATGAGATGATAAACGAATGTTCAAAATGAGATGACTAACAAATGTCTCAGGATTAGATGATGAACGAATGTCTCAAGATGAGATGACGAACGAATGTCTCAGGATGAGATGATGAACGAATGTCGCAGGATGAGATTATGAACGAATGTCTCAGGATGAGATGATGAACGAGTGTTTCAGGATGAGATGATGACGAATGTCTCAGGATGGGATGATAAACGAAGGTCAGAGGATGAGATGATGATGGTTGTCTCAGGATGAGGAGATGAACGAAAGTCTCAGAATGAGATGATACACAAATGTGTCAGGATGAGATGTGAACGAATGTTCTAGGATGAGATGAAGAACGAATGTCACTGGATGAGATGATGAACGAACGTCGGAGGATGAGATGATGAACGAATGTCGCAGATGAGATGGAACGAATGTCGTAGGATGAGATGTTGAACGAATTTCTCAGGATGAGATGATGAACGAATGTCTCAGGATGAGATAATGAACGAATGTCTCAGGATGAGATGATGAACAAATGTCTCAGGATGAGATGATGAACGAATGTCGCAGGATGAGATGATGAACGAATGTCTCAAGATGAGATGATAAACAAATGTGTCAAGCTGAGATGATTAACAAACGTCTCAGGATTAGATGATGAACGAATCCCGCAGGATGGGATGATGGACGAATGTCGCAGGATGAGATGATGAACGAATGTCTCAAGATGAGATGACGAACGAATGTCTCAGGATGAGATGATGAACGAATGTGTCAAAATGAGATATTAACAAATGTCTCAGGATTAGATGATGAACAAATGTCGCAGTATGGATGATGGACGAACGTCGCAGGATGAGATGATGAATGAATGTCTCAGGATGAGATGATGAACAAATGTCCCAGGATGAGATGATGAACGAATGTCGCAGGAAGAGAGGATGAACGAATGTCGCTGGATGAGATGATAAACGAATATCGGAGGATTAGATGAAACGAATGTGTCAAGATGAGATGATTAAAAATGTCTCAGGATTAGATGATGAACGAATGTCCCAGAATGTGATGATGGACGAATGTCTCAGGATGAGATGATGAACGAATGTCTCAGGATGAGATGATGAACGAATGTCTCAAGATGAGATGATAAACGAATGTCAAGGTGAGATGATTAACAAATGTCTCAGATTAGATGATGAACAAATGTCGCAGAATGTGATGTGGACGAATGTGCAGGATGAGATGATGAACGATGTCTCAGATGAGATGACGAACGAATGTCTCAGGATGAGATGATGAACGAATGTTGCAGGTGAGAACGAATGTCAAGATGAGATGATGAACGAGTGTTCAGGATGAGATGATGAACGAATCAGGATGAGAGATGAACGAATCGAATGAGATGATGAAGATGTCTCAGGATGAGATGATGAACGAAGTCTCAGGATAATGCACGATGTCAGGTGATGATGAACGAATTCGCCAATGAGATGAAGAATGAATCTCTCAGGATGAGATGATGAACGAATGTCTCAGGATGAGATGATGAACGAATGTCGCAGGATGAGATGATGAACGAATGTCGCAGGATGAGGTGATGAACGAATGTCGCAGGATGAGATGTTGAACTAATGTCGCAGGATGAGATGATGAACGAATGTTGCAGGATGAGATGATGAACGAAGGTCCATGGATGAGATGATGAACGAATGTCGCACGATGAGAGGATGAACGAATGTCCCTGGGTGAGATGATGAACGAATGTCGCCGGATGATAGGATGAACGAATGTCCCAGGATGAGTTGATGAACGAATGTCGCAGGATGAGATGATGAACGAATGTCCCAGGATGAGATGAAGAATGAATCTCTCAGGATGAGATGATGAACGAATGTCCCAGGATGAGATGAAGAACGAATCTCTCAGGATGAGGTGATGAACTAATGTCGCAGGATGAGATGATGACGAATGTCGCAGGATGAGATGATGAACGAAGGTCCATGGATGAGATGATGAACGAATGTCGCAGGATGAGAGGATGAACGAATGTCCCTGGATAAGATGATGAACGAATGTCGCAGGATGATAGGATGAACGAATGTCAAAGGATGAGATGATGAACGATGTCGCAGGATGAGATGATGAACGAATGTCGCAGAATGAGATGAAAAAAAAATGAAAATTGAAAATTGATTAGAGAAAAGAGACACTGGCAGTCATGAGACTGAATTATGTGTCTTTTACATACAAATATATACGATAATTTAAAATACATAATAAAATAAGGAACAATATATATTTACACTTATTAGACCTTTTTAGTCAAAGTCACAATTATGTGTTCTTTAGATTAGATATACAATCATTTAAAATTGAAAACAATACATATATACAACTTGTTATCAATTAGCAAAATTTGCTTCAGTACTAAAACTCATTATAAAAGAGTTTTTGAAACGATCTGTTCGGCTTGTGGCGTGTTAAAAGTTCTATTATTTCTCAGAAAACCATTACAGCTATTACGAGGGGAAGTAAACCAGCAAGTTTATGGTTTCCATGACAACAATATCTTTAAAAAGACTTTGTGATAGCATTTCTCGCCTGTCAAAGAGGTGGGAATAATGCCTCTTTCAGTGCTTCATTATAACTTTGATGAGGAAAAATAATCCGCAATGCACGCTTCTGAATGCGTTCAAGATCATTCGAGAGGTAATTGGGGAGATTTCTATGAAACAATTGACAGCAATATTCCAGTACTGATCGGACAACACTACAATAAGGCTTTCATATCATCAACACTGAGTCCCGCTCTTTTAAGTTGTCTTAAGAGATATAGGCGCTTTGAGGCCTTGGCAGTTATGGTTTTAACATGATCTATCCACTTAAAATCGTCACGAATAGTAACACCGAGAAGTCTTGCAGTACTAACTTTATCAAATTTTATCCCATCTATCTCAATTGGAACGAAAGATGGAGGGATTCTCTTAAACATGATTGGATTTCTTTACATTTGGTAGGTTTAAGTTGTAGATGGTTCTCTTTAGACCACAAGTTAACATAATCAACAGCGTCCTGAATGGAACTTTCATTAGATTGGGTAATCACTTCGGATAATGTGATATCGTCAGCGAACTTTCACATTTGGGAGATCTGATCAGGTAATCGTAGATCGTTAATTAGAATAAGAAAGAGCCATGGACCAAGACGAGTACCCTGGGGAACTCCAGCGTGGACATCAACCCAGTTGGAAAAAGTACCATCATATTTAACCCTCTGCTGCCGATGACGTAAGAAATCAATAATCCAATTAACGATGGTTGGCTTTACTCCTATGCTGAATAGTTTAGCGATCAGTATATGATGGTCTACTAGGTCAAAGGCTTTCCGAAAATCTAAGAGAACAGTTCTTATTGTGGACGATGTCCCATCAGTGGCAGATAACCAATGATGAAACATATCGATTAGTGCCATAGTTGTCGATGAACCTGTGATAAATCCAAACTGTCGTGGATCGACAATAGACAACATAACCGGTTTTAAAGCCATATCAATCACAAAGCTTTCCGCAACTTTCGACAGAGTCGACGTAAGAGAAATTGGTCTGATGTCGTTGTTAAAATCACAAATGAGAGACGACTTTGGCAGAGGACAAACATCTGCGAGTTTCCAAACGCTAGGCACTCTACATTCGGTAAATGAGGTGTTCAATATATCAGTAATAGGACTTGCAATGTCCGAGAACGTTTTGAGCACCCAATTTGGAAGGTTATCAGGTCCACTGGCGCGAGATATCTTAATCGCTCTTAGTTTCCTTGCCACAGATTCTTCGGTAACATACAAAGGTTCATCATCAACCGCATCCACGCATGTATAATCTGTCAGAGGCGAGTAATCATTCATTACGCTGATAAACGCTTTGTTTATGTTATTCGTAAGAGTAAAATCATCACACACAAGATCAGGGTGTAAAAGGGATCTTAGGTCACGACGAGTGTTTTTATTAATACCACAAAGATTTTTGACTCTCTCCACCAATCTCTGGGCGTAGAGTCCTTCATTTGACCAATTTTACTTTCATAATAGGTTTTCCTACAATGTTTACATTCCCGATTAACTTTATTTCTCAGCATTTTATATAGATTCTATTCCAGAAGAGAAAGCTTTTTGACGGCTATTTATCATTTTTTTACCGAGTGTTCAACCAGGGTCGATCATTTTCATGCATTTTGATACATTGCTCAGGCATGATAGTATTTAGTCCATAGTTTATGATTTCGGTCAGTAGCTTGAGCTTTTCTTCACATGTTTGATAATTAGAGAGTAACTCAAGCCAAGGAACCTGTTGTAGAAATCTACCAACGCTTGCTACCTTGGTAGGCCGTTTGTCTCTAAACACAACTATTCTATTTCGTGGCTTTGAAGGTTTAGGTCGAATTTTTGCCTCAATAAATACTGTTCGGTGATCGGAATAACCAAAGGGTGGTAAAATTCGGACAGAATCTGATAAGTACTCTTTACAATTTGTAAAAATTTGGTCCAAAATATTGTCCCCTCTTGTAGGTTGTTTAACCATGGGCTTGAGTTGGAAGTTTTTTACAGCAGATTTAACCAAGGGAAGAAGGGTTTTGTTGAAATCGCCAGCTAGGAAGACAGCACAATGTGGATATTCAGCTTCTAAACGTTCAAGGGATTGTATAAGATATTCTTTCATTTCTACATCGTTCGCACTTGGAGGTTGGTACACCACCGCTATTATAATATTTGAGAAACCACGAGGTAGTCGCCTTGGTCTAAGATATGCCCACAAAACTTCATGATCTGTATGATAAAAGTCAGATAAGATTTTACAGTGAATTGATTCTTTGACATATATACACACCACCCCATGAATTCTATTTGCACGGTCTCTCCTAAACAGTTGATATCCTTCAATATTAATTGCGTCATCAGGAACGGTATCCTGCAACCAGGTTTCGGTAAAGAGAGCAATATCAGCGCTAATAGAGTTTAACGTGTGGGCAATTTCATCAATCTTAGGTGATAAGGACATAGTGTTGGATAAAAGGACCGAGGGAACAAAATATCGCGAAACATCAACATTCCTTTTAGGTTTTATAGATAAAAGGTTTTGTAGGTTTTGTGAATAGTTTCTTTTATGGCTCCGACTGGTTGAAGGAAATGTATCATTATAAACTGACTTGCGTCTGGTAATTCTGACTGATATCGATCGACTTATATGAGATGTCAGATTATAATTGGAATATTCATTATTTCGGTTTGTTGGGGTTTTATACTTTTGTTGACATGATTAGTCTGACTAATCGTAAATGGTTCCTCTGCTCTAGGCCCCGGGATTTCAGTCGACGTTTGCGAACATGTTCTTGCTGTATTTGGTCGGGTGGAACTGTAACTATACCTCCCCAAAAAGACCGACTTTTCGAATTTTTCTGTCTTGCAAACGATATAGGATCAGTTTTGGTGGTATAACCCGGGATATGTTGTTTGGCTTGGTGTACAATGGGGGGATGTTGTGCTAGATGTTTGGTTTGGTATTCTCTTAGCTGACTTTCGAAGCTAATACCATTCGAAGGAGATTCACTACGTTGTTTTCTGACTGATTTGTAAGCGTGCCCATGATTAATTCCGGGTGAGGCCCGGTTAATTCCGGGTGAGGCAATGGGGGGATGTTGTGCTAGATGTTTGGTTTGGTATTCTCTTAGCTGACTTTCGAAGCTAATACCATTCGAAGGAGATTCACTACGTTGTTTTCTGACTGATTTGTAAGCGTGCCCATGATTAATTCCGGGCGAGGCCGTTTGGAGAGGGTTGTTAGCAGAGGGTTGTTTGATTGACTTTATGCTAACGTTGGTTCCATCTTCCCTGGATGACAATTTTTTTCCTGTGGAAGCATTCTCTGTGAGCACTTTCTTCTCCAAATCAGACAGGCGTGACCTTAAATGCAAATTTTCGTTTGATAGATTACCCAACTCCTTGTTGTTATTTTCAATGACTCTTGCTTGTTCGACAACTTTTGTCGTCAAAGCTGCCAATTTAGACTCCACTGATTTTTTAAATGACTCAAACTGATCTTGTACAAGGCTCAGGATCGAAGAATTGTCCGGTCGTAACTTTAACGGGGTTGAACTGTCTATAGATTGTGCTTGGGGTATATCGTGTACCAAAGTCTGTTGATATGAGACGTCAATAAATTCCTGCAGTTGATCTAGGGTCACAAAAAGTTGAACCATCCGAGCCAATATTTCACTTACATTATGGGGATCTGTATTATGATTAACTATGCCATTTTCGCCGAGTTCTGACATAATTTGAACAGCTTCCGACGAGTTGTTTACGACACTCCGAGTAGGGTCGAGTGATTTACTTTCCGACAGCATGTGCACTGGTGTTAATTCAGTTATATGAATGAGTAAGGTTCTTAGGGTATCGCCATGTTGTAACGAATGTTGCAGGATGAGATGATGAACGAATGTCCCTGGATGAGATGATGAACGAATGTTGCAGGATGAGAGGATGAACGAATGTCGCTGGATGAGATGATAAACGAATGTCGCAGGATGGAATGATGGACGAATGTCGCAGGATGAGATGATGAACGAATTTCTCAAGATGAGATGACGAACGAATGTCTCAAGATGAAATGATGAACGAATGTCTCAGGATGAGATGATGAACGAGGGTCGCAGGATGAGATGTTGAACGAATGTCTGAAGATGAGATGATGAGCGAATGTCTGAAGATAAGATGATGAGCGAATGTCTCAAGATAAGATGTTGAAAAATTGTCTTAGGAAGGGATGATGAACAAATGTCGCAGGAATAGATGATGAACGATCGTCGCAGGATGAGATGTTGAACGAATGTCTCAGGATGAGATGATGAACGAATGTCGCAGAATGAGATGATCAAGGAATGTCGCTGGATGAGATGATGAACGAATGTCCCTGGATGAGATGATGAACGAATGTTGCAGGATGACAGGATGAACAAATGTCGCTGGATGAGATGAAGAGCGAAATTCGTAGGATGAGATGATGAACGAATGTCGCAGGATGAGATGATAAACGAATGTCTCAGGATGAGATGATGAACGAATGTCCCAGGATGAGATGATGAACGAATGTCGCAGGATGAAAGGATGAACGAAGGCCGCTGGATGCGATGATAAACGAATGTCGGAGGATTAGATGATGAATTTATGTCTCAGGATGAGATGATGATCGAATGTCTCAGGATGAGATGATGAACGAATGTCGCAGGATGATAAGATGAACAAATGTCGTAGGATGAGATGTTGAACGAATTTCTCAGAATGAGATATGAAAGAATGTCTCAGGATGAGATGATGAACGAATGTCTCAGGATGAGATGATGAACGAATGTCTCAGGATGAGATGATGAACGAATGTCGCAGAATGAGATGATGAACGAATGTCTCAAGATGAGATAATAAACGAATGTGTCAAGATGAGATGATTAACAAATGTCTCAGGATTAGATGATGAACGAATGTCGCAGGATGGGATGATGGACGAATGTCGCAGGATGTGATGATGAACGAATTTCTCAAGATGAGATGACGAACGAATGTCTCAGTATGATGATGAACGAATGCGTCAAGATGAGATGATTAACAAATGTCTCAGGATTAGATGATGAAAATTTCGCAGTATGGGATGATGGACGAATGTCGCAGGATGAGATGATGAACGAATGTCTCAGGATGAGATGATGAACGAATGTCTCATTATGAGATGATTAACGAATGTCGCAGTATGAGATGATGAACGAAAGTCGGAGGATTAGATGATGAATGAATGTCTAAGGATGAGATCATGAACGAATGTTTCAGGATGAGATGATGAATGAATGTCGCAGGATGATATGATGAACGAATGTCGTAGGATGAGATGATGAGCAAATTTCTCAGGATGAGATGATGAACGAATGTCTCAAAATGAGATGATGAACGAATGTCTCAGGATGAGATGATGAACGAATGTCTCAGGATGAGATGATGAACGAATGACTCAGGATGAGATGATGAACGAATGTCTCAAGATGAGATGATAAACGAAAGTGTCAAGATGAGATGATTACAAATGTCTCAGGATTAGATGATGAACGAATGTCGCAGAATGTGACGATGGACGAATGTTGCAGGATGAGATGATGAACGAATGTCTCAAGATGAGATGACGAACGAATATCTCAGGATGATGATGACGAATGTGTCAAGATGAGATGATTAACAAATGTCTCAGGATTAGATAAAGAACAAATGTCGCAGTATGGGATGATGGACGAATGTCGCAGGATGAGATGATGAACGAATGTCTCAAGATGAGATGACGAACGAATGTCTCAGGATGAGATGATGAACGAATGTCGCAGGATGAGATTATGAACGAATGTCCCATGATGAGATGATGAACGAGTGTTTCAGGATGAGATGATGATCGAATGTCTCAGGATAAGATGATGAACGAATGTCGCAGGATGATATGATGAACGATTGTCGTAGGATGAGATGTTGAACGAATTTTCAGGATGAGATGATGAACGAATGTCTCAGGATGAGATGATGAACGAATGTCTCAGGATGAAATGATGAACGAATGTCTCAGGATGAGATGATGAACGAATGTCGCAGGATGAGATGATGAACGAATGTCTCAAGATGAGATCATAAACGAATGTGTCAAGATGAGATGATTAACAAATGCCTCAGGATTAGATGATGAACGAATGTTGCAGGATGGGATGATGGACGTATGTCGTAGGATGAGATGATGAACGAATGTCTCAAGATGAGATGACGAACGAATGTCTGAGGATGAGATGATGAACGAATGTCGCAGGATGAGATTATGAACGAATGTCCCATGATGAGATGATGAACGAGTGTTTCAGGATGAGATGATGATCAAATGTCTCAGGAAGATGATGAACGAATGTCGCAGGATGATATGATGAACGATTGTCGTAGGATGAGATGTTGAACGAATTTTTCAGGATGAGATGATGAACGAATGTCTCAGGATGAGATGATGAACGAATGTCTCAGGATGAGATGATGAACGAATGTCGCAGGATGAGATGATGAACGAATGTCTCAAGATGAGATAATAACGAATGTGTCAAGATGAGATGATTAACAAATGTCTCAGGATTAGATGATGAACGAATGTCGCAGGATGGGATGATGGACGAATGTCGCAGGATGTGATGATAAACGAATTTCTCAAGATGAGATGACGAACGAATGTCTCAGTATGAGATGATGAACGAATGCGTCAAGATGAGATGATTAACAAATGTCTCAGGATTAGATGATGAAAAATTTCGCAGTATGGGATGATGGACGAATGTTGCAGGATGAGATGATGAACGAATGTCTCAGGATGAGATGATGAACGAATGTCTCAGTATGAGATGATTAACGAATGTCGCAGTATGAGATGATGAACGAATGTCGGAGGATTAGATGATGAATGAATGTCTAAGGATGAGATCATGAACGAATGTTTCAGGATGAGATGATGAAATGTCGCAGGATGATATGATGAACGAATGGCGTAGGATGAGATGATGAGCAAATTCTCAGGATGAGATGATGAACGAATGTCTCAAAATGAGATGATGAACGAATGTCTCAGGATGAGATGATGAACGAATGTCTCAGGATGAGATGATGAACGAATGACTCAGGATGAGATGATGAACGAATGTCTCAAGATGAGATGATAAACGAAAGTGTCAAGATGAGATGATTACAAATGCCTCAGGATTAGATGATGAACGAATGTCGCAGAATGTGACGATGGACGAATGTTGCAGGATGAGATGATGAACGAATGTCTCAAGATGAGATGACGAACGAATATCTCAGGATGAGATGATGAACGAATGTGTCAAGATGAGATGATTAACAAATGTCTCAGGATTAGATGATGAACAAATGTCGCAGTATGGGATGATGGACGAATGTCGCAGGATGAGATGATGAACGAATGTCTCAAAGATGAGATGACGAACGAATGTCTCAGGATGAGATGATGAACGAATGTCGCAGGATGAGATTATGAACGAATGTCCCATGATGAGATGATGAACGAGTGTTTCAGGATGAGATGATGATCGAATGTCTCAGGATAAGATGATGAACGAATGTCGCAGGATGATGATGAACGATTGTCGTAGGATGAGATGTTGAACGAATTTTTCAGGATGAGATGATGAACGAATGTCTCAGGATGAGATGATGAACGAATGTCTCAGGATGAAATGATGAACGAATGTCTCAGGATGAGATGATGAACGAATGTCGCAGGATGAGATGATGAACGAATGTCTCAAGATGAGATCATAAACGAATGTGTCAAGATGAGATGATTAACAAATGTCTCAGGATTAGATGATGAACGAATGTTGCAGTATGGGATGATGGACGTATGTCGTAGGATGAGATGATGAACGAATGTCTCAAGATGAGATGACGAACGAATGTCTGAGGATGAGATGATGAACGAATGTCGCAGGAGATATTATGAACGAATGTCCCATGATGAGATGATGAACGAGTGTTTCAGGATGAGATGATGATCAAATGCCTCAGGATAAGATGATGAACGAATGTCGCAGGATGATATGATGAACGATTGTCGTAGGATGAGATGTTGAACGAATTTTTCAGGATGAGATGATGAACGAATGTCTCAGGATGAGATGATGAACGAATGTCTCCGGATGAAATGATGAACGAATGTCTCAGGATGAGATGATGAACGAATGTCGCAGGATGAGATGATGAACGAATGTCTCAAGATGAGATCATAACGAATGTGTCAAGATGAGATGATTAACAAATGTCTCAGGATTAGATGATGAACGAATGTTGCAGGATGGGATGATGGACGAATGTCGCAGGATGAGATGATGAACGAATGTCTCAAGATGAGATGACGAACGAATGTCTCAGGATGAGATGATGAACGAATGTGTCAAGATGAGATGATTAACAAATGTCTCAGGATTAGATGATGAACAAATGTCGCAGGATGGGATGATGGACGAATGTCGCAGGATGAGATGATGAACGAATGTCTTAGGATGAGATGATGAACGAATGTCCCAGGATGAGATGATGAACGAATGTCGCAGGATGACAGGATGAACGAATGTCGCTAGATGAGATGATAAACGAATGTCGGAGGATTAGATGATGAATGAATGTCTCAGGATGAGATGATGAACGGATGTCTCAGGATGAGATGATGAAGGAATGTCGCAGGATGAAATGATGAACGAATGTCGTAGGATGAGATGATGAGCGAATTTCTAAGGATGAGATGAGAACGAATGGCTCAGGATGAGATGATGAAAAAATGTCTCAGGATGAGATGATGAACGAATGTCTCAGGATGAGATGATGAACGAATGTCACAGGATGAGATGATGAACGAATGTGTCAAGATGAGATGAAAACGAATGTGTCAAAATGAGATGATTAACAAATGTCTCAGGATTAGATGATGAACGAATGTCTCAAGATGAGATGACGAACGAATGTCTCAGGATGAGTTGATGAACGAATGTCGCAGGATGAGATTATGAACGAATGTCTTAGGATGAGATGATGAACGAGTGTTTCAGGATGAGATGATGAACGAATGTCTCAGGATGGGATGATAAACGAAGGTCAGAGGATGAGATGATGATGGTTGTCTCAGGATGAGAAGATGAACGAAAGTCTCAGAATGAGATGATACACAAATGTGTCAGGATGAGATGATGAACGAATGTTCTAAGATGAGATGAAGAACGAATGTAACTGGATGAGATGATGAACGAACGTCGGAGGATGAGATGATGAACGAATGTCGCAGGATGAGATGATGAACGAATGTCGTAGGATGAGATGTTGAACGAATTTCTCAGGATGAGATGATGAACGAATGTCTCAGGATGAGATATTGAACGAATGTCTCAGGATGAGATGATGCAAATGTCTCAGGATGAGATGATGAACGAATGTCGCAGGATGAGATGATGAACGAATGTCTCAAGATGAGATGATAAACAAATGTGTCAAGCTGAGATGATTAACAAACGTCTCAGGATTAGATGATGAACGAATCCCGCAGGATGGGATGATGGACGAATGTCGCAGGATGAGATAATGAACGAATGTCTCAAGATGAGATGACGAACGAATGTCTCAGGATGAGATGATGAACGAATGTGTCAAGATGAGATGATTAACAAATGTTTCAGGATTAGATAATGAACAAATATCGCAGTATGGGATGATGGACGAACGTCGCAGGATGAGATGATGAACGAATGTCTCAGGATGAGATGATGAACAAATGTCCCAGGATGAGATGATGAACGAATGTCGCAGGAAGAGAGGATGAACGAATGTCGCTGGATGAGATGATAAACGAATATCGGAGGATTAGATGATAAACGAATGTGTCAAGATGAGATGATTAACAAATGTCTCAGGATTAGATGATGAACGAATGTCCCAGAATGTGATGATGGACGAATGTCTCAGGATGAGATGATGAACGAATGTCTCAGGATGAGATGATGAACGAATGTCTCAAGATGAGATGATAAACGAATGTGTCAAGGTGAGATGATTAACAAATGTCTCAGGATTAGATGATGAACAAATGTCGCAGAATGTGATGATGGACGAATGTTGCAGGATGAGATGATGAACGAATGTCTCAAGATGAGATGACGAACGAATGTCTCAGGATGAGATGATGAACGAATGTTGCAGGATGAGATTATGAACGAATGTGTCAAGATGAGATGATGAACGAGTGTTTCAAGATGAGATGATGAACGAATGTCTCAGGATGGGATGATGAACGAAGGTCGCAAAATGAGATGATGAAGGATGTCTCAGGATGAGATGATGAACGAAAGTCTCAGAAAGAGATAATGCACGAATATGTCAGGATGAGATGATGAACAAATGTCCCAGGATGAGATGAAGAATGAATCTCTCAGGATGAGATGATGAACGAATGTCTCAGGATGAGATGATGAACGAATGTCGCAGGATGAGATGATGAACGAATGTCGCAGGATGAGGTGATGAACGAATGTCGCAGGATGAGATGTTGAACTAATGTCGCAGGATGAGATGATGAACGAATATTGCAGGATGAGATGATGAACGAAGGTCCATGGATGAGATGATGAACGAATGTCCCTGGGTGAGATGATGAACGAATGTCGCCGGATGATAGGATGAACGAATGTCCCAGGATGAGATGATGAACGAATGTCGCAGGATGAGATGATGAACGAATGTCCCAGGATGAGATGAAGAATGAATCTCTCGGAATGAGATGATGAACGAATGTCCCAGGATGAGATGAAGAACGAATCTCTCAGGATGAGGTGATGAACTAATGTCGCAGGATGAGATGATGAACGAATGTCGCAGGATGAGATGATGAACGAAGGTCCATGGATGAGATGATGAACGAATGTCGCAGGATGAGAGGATGAACGAATGTCCCTGGATAAGATGATGAACAAATGTCGGAGGATTAGATGATGAATAAATGTCTCAGGATGAGAGGATGAACGAATGTCTCAGGATGAGATGATGAACGAATGTCCCAGGATGAGATGATGAACGAATGTTGTAGGATGAGAGGATGAACGAATGTTGCTGGATGAGATGATAAACGAATGTCGGAGGATTAGATGATGAATGAATGTCGCAGGATGAGAGGATGAACGAATGTCTCTGGATGAGATGATGAACGAATGTCGCAGGATGATAGGATGAACGAATGTCGCAGGATGAGATGATGAACGAATGTTGCAGGATGAGATGATGAACGAATGTCGCAGAATGAGATGATGAACGAATGTCGCAGAATGAGATGATGAACGAATGTCCCTGGATGAGATGATGAACTAATGATGCAGGATGAGAGGATGAACGAATGTCTCAGGATGAGATGATGAACGAATGTCCCAGGATGAGATGATGAACGAATGTCGCAGGATGAGAGGATGAACGAATGTCGCTGGATGAGATGATAAACGAATGTCGGAGGATTAGATGATGAATGAATGTCACAGGATGAGATGATTAACGAATGTCTGAGGATGAGATGATGAACGAATGTCGCTTGATGATATGATGAACGAATGTCGTAGGATGAGATGATGAACGAATTTCTCTGGATGAGATGATGAACGAATGTCTCAGGATGAGATGATGAACGAATGTCTCAGGATGAGATGATGAACGAATGTCTCAGGATGAGATCATGAACGAATGTCGCAGGATGAGATGATGAACGAATGTCTCAAGATGAGATGATAAACAAATGTGTCAAGAAGAGATGATTAACAAATGTGTCAGGATGAGATGATGAACGAATGTCGCAGGATGAGATGATGAAAGAATGTTTCAAGATGAGATGATAAACGAATGTGTCAAGATGAGATGATTAACAAAGTCTCAAGATTAGATGATGAACAAATGTCATATGATGGGATGATGGACGAATGTCGCAGGATGAGATGATGAACAAATGTCTCAAGATGAGATGACGAACGAATTTCTTAGGATGAGATGATGAACGAATGTGTCAAGATGAGATGATTAACAAATGTCTCAGGATTAGATAATGAACGAATGTCGCAAGATTGGATGATGGACGAAGGTCGCAAGATGAGATGATGATGGTTGTCTCAGGATGAGATGATGAACAAAGTCTCAGAATGAGATGATACCGATTGTGTCAGGATGAGATGATGAACGAATGTTGTAGAATGAGATGAAGAACGAATTTCTCAGGATGAGATGATGAACGAATGTCTCAAGATGAGATAATGAACGAATGTCTCAGGATGAGATGATGAACGAATGTCTCAGGATGAGATGATGAACGAATGTCGCAGGATGAGATGATGAACGAATGTCTCAAGATGAGATGATAAACAAATGTGTCAAGATGAGATGATTAACAAATTTCTCAGGATTAGATGATGAGAACGAATGTCGCAGGATGGGATGATGGACGAATATCGCAGGATGAGTGATGAACGAATGTCTAAAGATGAGATGACGAACGAATGTCTCAGGATGAGATGATGATGATGTGTCAAGATGAGATGATTAACAAAAGTCTCAGGATTAGATGATGAACAAATGTCGCAGTATGGGATGATGGACGAACGTCGCAGGATGAGATGATAAAAGAATGTCTCAGGATGAGTTTGATGAACGAATGTCCCAGGATGAGATGATGAACGAATGTAGCAGGAAGGAGGATGAACGATTGTCGCTGGATGAGATGATAAACGAATATCGGAGGATTAGATGATGAATGAATGTCCTCAGGTGAGATGATGAAGAGTGTCTCAGGTTGAGATGATGAACAAATATCTCAGGATGAGATGATGAACGAATGTCTCAGGATGAGATGATGAACGAATGTCTAAGATGAGATGATAAACGAATGTGTCAAGATGAGATGATTAACAAATGTCTCAGGATTAGATGATGAACAAATGTCGCAGAATGGATGATGGACGAATGTTGCAGGATGAGATGATGAAACGAATGTCTCAAGATGAGATGACGAACGAATATCTCAGGATGGGATGATGAACGAATGTGTCAAGGTGAGATGATTACAAATGTCTCAGGATTAGATGATGAACAAATGTCGCAGGATGAGATGATGAAAGAACGTTTCAAGATGAGATGATAAACGAATGTGTCAAGATGAGATGATTAACAAATGTCTCAGGATTAGATGATGAACAAAATGTCATATGATGGGATGATGGACGAATGTCGCAGCATGAGATGATGAACAAATGTCTCAAGATGAGATGACGAACGAATTTCTCAGGATGATATGATGAACGAATGTGTCAAGATGAGATGATTAACAAATGTGTCAGGATTAGATAATGAACGAATGTCGCAGGATGGGATGATGGACGAATGTCGCAGGATGAGATGATGAACGAATGTCTCAACATGAGATGACGAACGAATGTCTCAGGATGAGAATGATGAACGAATGTCGCAGGATGAGATTATGAACGAATGTCGCTTGATGATATGATAAACGAATGTCGTAGGATGAGATGATGAACGAATTTCTCTGGATGAGATGATGAACGAATGTCTCAGGATGAGATGATGAACGAATGTCTCAGGATGAGATGATGAACGATTGTCTCAGGATGAGATGATGAACGATTGTCGCAGGATGAGATGATGAACGAATGTCTCAAGATGAGATGATAAACGAATGTGTCAAGAAGAGATGATTAACAAATGTGTCAGGATGAGATGATGAACGAATGTCGCAGGATGAGATGATGAACGAATGTCCCAGGATGAGATGAAGAATGAATCTCTCAGGATGAGATGATGAACGAATGTCCCAGGATGAGATGAAGAACGAATCTCTCAGGATGAGGTGATGAACTAATGTCGAATGATGAGATGATGAACGAATGTCGCAGGATGAGATGATGAACGAAGGTCCATGGATGAGATGATGAACGAATGTCGCAGGAGGAGAGGATGATTGAATGTCCCTGGATGAGATGATGAACGAATGTTGCAGGATGACAGGATGAACAAATGTCGCTGGATGAGATGAAGAGCGAAATTCGTAGGATGAGATGATGAACGAATGTCGCAGGATGAGATGATAAACGAATGTCTCAGGATGAGATGATGAACGAATGTCCCAGGATGAGATGATGAACGAATGTCGCAGGATGAAAGGATGAACGAAGGCCGCTGGATGCGATGATAAACGAATGTCGGAGGATTAGATGATGAATTTATGTCTCAGGATGAGATGATGATCGAATGTCTCAGGATGAGATGATGAACGAATGTCGCAGGATGATAAGATGAACAAATGTCGTAGGATGAGATGTTGAACGAATTTCTCAGAATGAGATGATGAAAGAATGTCTCAGGATGAGATGATGAACGAATGTCTCAGGATGAGATGATGAACGAATGTCTCAGGATGAGATGATGAACGAATGTCGCAGAATGAGATGATGAACGAATGTCTCAAGATGAGATAATAAACGAATGTGTCAAGATGAGATGATTAACAAATGTCTCAGGATTAGATGATGAACGAATGTCGCAGGATGGGATGATGGACGAATGTCGCAGGATGTGATGATGAACGAATTTCTCAAGATGAGATGACGAACGAATGTCTCAGTATGAGATGATGAACGAATGCGTCAAGATGAGATGATTAACAAATGTCTCAGGATTAGATGATGAAAAATTTCGCAGTATGGGATGATGGACGAATGTCGCAGGATGAGATGATGAACGAATGTCTCAGGATGAAGTGATGAACGAATGTCTCATTATGAGATGATTAACGAATGTCGCAGTATGAGATGATGAACGAAAGTCGGAGGATTAGATGATGAATGAATGTCTAAGGATGAGATCATGAACGAATGTTTCAGGATGAGATGATGAATGAATGTCGCAGGATGATATGATGAACGAATGTCGTAGGATGAGATGATGAGCAAATTTCTCAGGATGAGATGATGAACGAATGTCTCAAAATGAGATGATGAACGAATGTCTCAGGATGAGATGATGAACGAATGTCTCAGGATGAGATGATGAACGAATGACTCAGGATGAGATGATGAACGAATGTCTCAAGATGAGATGATAAACGAAAGTGTCAAGATGAGATGATTACAAATGTCTCAGGATTAGATGATGAACGAATGTCGCAGAATGTGACGATGGACGAATGTTGCAGGATGAGATGATGAACGAATGTCTCAAGATGAGATGACGAACGAATATCTCAGGATGAGATGATGAACGAATGTGTCAAGATGAGATGATTAACAAATGTCTCAGGATTAGATAAAGAACAAATGTCGCAGTATGGGATGATGGACGAATGTCGCAGGATGAGATGATGAACGAATGTCTCAAGATGAGATGACGAACGAATGTCTCAGGATGAGATGATGAACGAATGTCGCAGGATGAGATTATGAACGAATGTCCCATGATGAGATGATGAACGAGTGTTTTCAGGATGAGATGATGATCGAATGTCTCAGGATAAGATGATGAACGAATGTCGCAGGATGATATGATGAACGATTGTCGTAGGATGAGATGTTGAACGAATTTTTCAGGATGAGATGATGAACGAATGTCTCAGGATGAGATGATGAACGAATGTCTCAGGATGAAATGATGAACGAATGTCTCAGGATGAGATGATGAACGAATGTCGCAGGATGAGATGATGAACGAATGTCTCAAGATGAGATCATAAACGAATGTGTCAAGATGAGATGATTAACAAATGCCTCAGGATTAGATGATGAACGAATGTTGCAGGATGGATGATGGACGTATGTCGTAGGATGAGATGATGAACGAATGTCTCAAGATGAGATGACGAACGAATGTCTGAGGATGAGATGATGAACGAATGTCGCAGGATGAGATTATGAACGAATGTCCCATGATGAGATGATGAACGAGTGTTTCAGGATGAGATGATGATCAAATGTCTCAGGATAAGATGATGAACGAATGTCGCAGGATGATATGATGAACGATTGTCGTAGGATGAGATGTTGAACGAATTTTTCAGGATGAGATGATGAACGAATGTCTCAGGATGAGATGATGAACGAATGTCTCAGGATGAGATGATGAACGAATGTCGCAGGATGAGATGATGAACGAATGTCTCAAGATGAGATAATAAACGAATGTGTCAAGATGAGATGATTAACAAATGTCTCAGGATTAGATGATGAACGAGTGTCGCAGGATGGGATGATGGACGAATGTCGCAGGATGTGATGATAAACGAATTTCTCAAGATGAGATGACGAACGAATGTCTCAGTATGAGATGATGAACGAATGCGTCAAGATGAGATGATTAACAAATGTCTCAGGATAGATGATGAAAAATTTCGCAGTATGGGATGATGGACGAATGTTGCAGGATGAGATGATGAACGAATGTCTCAGGATGAGATGATGAACGAATGTCTCAGTATGAGATGATTAACGAATGTCGCAGTATGAGATGATGAACGAATGTCGGAGGATTAGATGATGAATGAATGTCTAAGGATGAGATCATGAACGAATGTTTCAGGATGAGATGATGAATGAATGTCGCAGGATGATATGATGAACGAATGGCGTAGGATGAGATGATGAGCAAATTTCTCAGGATGAGATGATGAACGAATGTCTCAAAATGAGATGATGAACGAATGTCTCAGGATGAGATGATGAACGAATGTCTCAGGATGAGATGATGAACGAATGACTCAGGATGAGATGATGAACGAATGTCTCAAGATGAGATGATAAACGAAAGTGTCAAGATGAGATGATTACAAATGCCTCAGGATTAGATGATGAACGAATGTCGCAGAATGTGACGATGGACGAATGTTGCAGGATGAGATGATGAACGAATGTCTCAAGATGAGATGACGAACGAATATCTCAGGATGAGATGATGAACGAATGTGTCAAGATGAGATGATTAACAAATGTCTCAGGATTAGATGATGAACAAATGTCGCAGTATGGGATGATGGACGAATGTCGCAGGATGAGATGATGAACGAATGTCTCAAGATGAGATGACGAACGAATGTCTCAGGATGAGATGATGAACGAATGTCGCAGGATGAGATTATGAACGAATGTCCCATGATGAGATGATGAACGAGTGTTTCAGGATGAGATGATGATCGAATGTCTCAGGATAAGATGATGAACGAATGTCGCAGGATGATATGATGAACGATTGTCGTAGGATGAGATGTTGAACGAATTTTTCAGGATGAGATGATGAACGAATGTCTCAGGATGAGATGATGAACGAATGTCTCAGGATGAAATGATGAACGAATGTCTCAGGATGAGATGATGAACGAATGTCGCAGGATGAGATGATGAACGAATGTCTCAAGATGAGATCATAAACGAATGTGTCAAGATGAGATGATTAACAAATGTCTCAGGATTAGATGATGAACGAATGTTGCAGTATGGGATGATGGACGTATGTCGTAGGATGAGATGATGAACGAATGTCTCAAGATGAGATGACGAACGAATGTCTGAGGATGAGATGATGAACGAATGTCGCAGGATGAGATTATGAACGAATGTCCCATGATGAGATGATGAACGAGTGTTTCAGGATGAGATGATGATCAAATGCCTCAGGATAAGATGATGAACGAATGTCGCAGGATGATATGATGAACGATTGTCGTAGGATGAGATGTTGAACGAATTTTTCAGGATGAGATGATGAACGAATGTCTCAGGATGAGATGATGAACGAATGTCTCCGGATGAAATGATGAACGAATGTCTCAGGATGAGATGATGAACGAATGTCGCAGGATGAGATGATGAACGAATGTCTCAAGATGAGATCATAAACGAATGTGTCAAGATGAGATGATTAACAAATGTCTCAGGATTAGATGATGAACGAATGTTGCAGGATGGGATGATGGACGAATGTCGCAGGATGAGATGATGAACGAATGTCTCAAGATGAGATGACGAACGAATGTCTCAGGATGAGATGATGAACGAATGTGCAAGATGAGATGATTAACAAATGTCTCAGGATTAGATGATGAACAAATGTCGCAGGATGGGATGATGGACGAATGTCGCAGGATGAGATGATGAACGAATGTCTTAGGATGAGATGATGAACGAATGTCCCAGGATGAGATGATGAACGAATGTCGCAGGATGACAGGATGAACGAATGTCGCTAGATGAGATGATAAACGAATGTCGGAGGATTAGATGATGAATGAATGTCTCAGGATGAGATGATGAACGGATGTCTCAGGATGAGATGATGAAGGAATGTCGCAGGATGAAATGATGAACGAATGTCGTAGGATGAGATGATGAGCGAATTTCTAAGGATGAGATGATGAACGAATGGCTCAGGATGAGATGATGAAAAAATGTCTCAGGATGAGATGATGAACGAATGTCTCAGGATGAGATGATGAACGAATGTCACAGGATGAGATGATGAACGAATGTGTCAAGATGAGATGATAAACGAATGTGTCAAAATGAGATGATTAACAAATGTCTCAGGATTAGATGATGAACGAATGTCTCAAGATGAGATGACGAACGAATGTCTCAGGATGAGTTGATGAACGAATGTCGCAGGATGAGATTATGAACGAATGTCTTAGGATGAGATGATGAACGAGTGTTTCAGGATGAGATGATGAACGAATGTCTCAGGATGGGATGATAAACGAAGGTCAGAGGATGAGATGATGATGGTTGTCTCAGGATGAGAAGATGAACGAAAGTCTCAGAATGAGATGATACACAAATGTGTCAGGATGAGATGATGAACGAATGTTCTAAGATGAGATGAAGAACGAATGTAACTGGATGAGATGATGAACGAACGTCGGAGGATGAGATGATGAACGAATGTCGCAGGATGAGATGATGAACGAATGTCGTAGGATGAGATGTTGAACGAATTTCTCAGGATGAGATGATGAACGAATGTCTCAGGATGAGATATTGAACGAATGTCTCAGGATGAGATGATGAACAAATGTCTCAGGATGAGATGATGAACGAATGTCGCAGGATGAGATGATGAACGAATGTCTCAAGATGAGATGATAAACAAATGTGTCAAGCTGAGATGATTAACAAACGTCTCAGGATTAGATGATGAACGAATCCCGCAGGATGGGATGATGGACGAATGTCGCAGGATGAGATAATGAACGAATGTCTCAAGATGAGATGACGAACGAATGTCTCAGGATGAGATGATGAACGAATGTGTCAAGATGAGATGATTAACAAATGTTTCAGGATTAGATAATGAACAAATATCGCAGTATGGGATGATGGACGAACGTCGCAGGATGAGATGATGAACGAATGTCTCAGGATGAGATGATGAACAAATGTCCCAGGATGAGATGATGAACGAATGTCGCAGGAAGAGAGGATGAACGAATGTCGCTGGATGAGATGATAAACGAATATCGGAGGATTAATGATAAACGAATGTGTCAAGATGAGATGATTAACAAATGTCTCAGGATTAGATGAGAACGAATGTCCCAAATGTGATGATGGACGAATGTCTGAGGATGAATGATGAACGAATGTCTGAGGAGGATGATGAACGAATGTCTCAAGATGAGATGATAACGAATGTGTCAGGTGAGATGATTAACAAATGTCTCAGGATTAGATGATGAACAATGTCGCAGAATGTGGAGGACGAATGTTGCAGAGAGATGATGAACGAATGTCTCATGAGATGACGAACGAATGTCTCAGGAGATGATGAACGAATGTTGCAGGATGAGATTATGAACGAATGTTCAAGATGAGATGATGAACGAGTGTTTCAAGATGAATGATGAACGAATGTCTCAGGATGGATGATGAACGAAGGTCGCAAAATGATGATGAAGAGTCAGATGAGATGATGAACGAAGCTCAGAAGAGATAAGCACGAATATGTCAGGATGAGATGATGAAAAATGTCCAGGATGAGATGAGAAGAATCTCCAGGATGAGATGATGAACGAATGTCTCAGGATGAGATGAAACGAATGTCGCAGGATGAGATGATGAACGAATGTCGCAGGATGAGGATGAACGAATGTCGCAGGATGAGATGTTGAACGAATGTCGCAGGATGAGATGATGAACGAATAGTTGCAGGATGAGATGATGAACGAAGGTCCTGATGAGATGATGAACGAATGTCCTGGTGAGATGATGAACGAATGTCGCCGGATGATAGGATGAACGAATGTCCCAGGATGAGATGATGAACGAATGTCGCAGGATGAGATGATGGAACGAATGTCCCAGGATGAGATGAAGAATGAATCTCTCAGAATGAGATGATGAACGAATGTCCCAGGATGAGATGAAGAACGAATCTCTCAGGATGAGGTGATGAACTAATGTCGCAGGATGAGATGATGAACGAATGTCGCAGGATGAGATGATGAACGAAGGTCCAGGATGGATGATGAACGAATGTCGCAGGATGAGAGGATGAACGAATGTCCCTGGATAAGATGATGAACAAATGTCGGAGGATTAGATGATGAATAAATGTCTCAGGATGAGAGGATGAACGAATGTCTCAGGATGAGATGATGAACGAATGTCCCAGGATGAGATGATGAACGAATGTTGTAGGATGAGAGGATGAACGAATGTTGCTGGATGAGATGATAAACGAATGTCGGAGGATTAGATGATGAATGAATGTCGCAGGATGAGAGGATGAACGAATGTCTCTGGATGAGATGATGAACGAATGTCGCAGGATGATAGGATGAACGAATGTCGCAGGATGAGATGATGAACGAATGTTGCAGGATGAGATGATGAACGAATGTCGCAGAATGAGATGATGAACGAATGTCGCAGAATGAGATGATGAACGAATGTCCCTGGATGAGATGATGAACTAATGATGCAGGATGAGAGGATGAACGAATGTCTCAGGATGAGATGATGAACGAATGTCCCAGGATGAGATGATGAACGAATGTCGCAGGATGAGAGGATGAACGAATGTCGCTGGATGAGATGATAAACGAATGTCGGAGGATTAGATGATGAATGAATGTCACAGGATGAGATGATTAACGAATGTCTGAGGATGAGATGATGAACGAATGTCGCTTGATGATATGATGAACGAATGTCGTAGGATGAGATGATGAACGAATTTCTCTGGATGAGATGATGAACGAATGTCTCAGGATGAGATGATGAACGAATGTCTCAGGATGAGATGATGAACGAATGTCTCAGGATGAGATCATGAACGAATGTCGCAGGATGAGATGATGAACGAATGTCTCAAGATGAGATGATAAACAAATGTGTCAAGAAGAGATGATTAACAAATGTGTCAGGATGAGATGATGAACGAATGTCGCAGGATGAGATGATGAAAGAATGTTTCAAGATGAGATGATAAACGAATGTGTCAAGATGAGATGATTAACAAAGTCTCAAGATTAGATGATGAACAAATGTCATATGATGGGATGATGGACGAATGTCGCAGGATGAGATGATGAACAAATGTCTCAAGATGAGATGACGAACGAATTTCTTAGGATGAGATGATGAACGAATGTGTCAAGATGAGATGATTAACAAATGTCTCAGGATTAGATAATGAACGAATGTCGCAAGATTGGATGATGGACGAAGGTCGCAGATGAGATGATGATGGTTGTCTCAGGATGAGATGATGAACAAAAGTCTCAGAATGAGATGATACACGATTGTGTCAGGATGAGATGATGAACGAATGTTGTAGAATGAGATGAAGAACGAATTTCTCAGGATGAGATGATGAACGAATGTCTCAAGATGAGATAATGAACGAATGTCTCAGGATGAGATGATGAACGAATGTCTCAGGATGAGATGATGAACGAATGTCGCAGGATGAGATGATGAACGAATGTCTCAAGATGAGATGATAAACAAATGTGTCAAGATGAGATGATTAACAAATTTCTCAGGATTAGATGATGAACGAATGTCGCAGGATGGGATGATGGACGAATATCGCAGGATGAGATGATGAACGAATGTCTAAAGATGAGATGACGAACGAATGTCTCAGGATGAGATGATGAATGAATGTGTCAAGATGAGATGATTAACAAAAGTCTCAGGATTAGATGATGAACAAATGTCGCAGTATGGGATGATGGACGAACGTCGCAGGATGAGATGATAAAAGAATGTCTCAGGATGAGTTGATGAACGAATGTCCCAGGATGAGATGATGAACGAATGTAGCAGGAAGAGAGGATGAACGATTGTCGCTGGATGAGATGATAAACGAATATCGGAGGATTAGATGATGAATGAATGTCTCAGGATGAGATGATGAAAGAGTGTCTCAGGTTGAGATGATGAACAAATATCTCAGGATGAGATGATGAACGAATGTCTCAGGATGAGATGATGAACGAATGTCTCAAGATGAGATGATAAACGAATGTGTCAAGATGAGATGATTAACAAATGTCTCAGGATTAGATGATGAACAAATGTCGCAGAATGGGATGATGGACGAATGTTGCAGGATGAGATGATGAACGAATGTCTCAAGATGAGATGACGAACGAATATCTCAGGATGGGATGATGAACGAATGTGTCAAGGTGAGATGATTAACAAATGTCTCAGGATTAGATGATGAACAAATGTCGCAGGATGAGATGATGAAAGAACGTTTCAAGATGAGATGATAAACGAATGTGTCAAGATGAGATGATTAACAAATGTCTCAGGATTAGATGATGAACAAATGTCATATGATGGGATGATGGACGAATGTCGCAGCATGAGATGAACAAATGTCTCAAGATGAGATGACGAACGAATTTCTCAGGATGATATGATGAACGAATGTGTCAAGATGAGATGATTAACAAATGTGTCAGGATTAGATAATGAACGAATGTCGCAGGATGGGATGATGGACGAATGTCGCAGGATGAGATGATGAACGAATGTCTCAACATGAGATGACGAACGAATGTCTCAGGATGAGATGATGAACGAATGTCGCAGGATGAGATTATGAACGAATGTCGCTTGATGATATGATAAACGAATGTCGTAGGATGAGATGATGAACGAATTTCTCTGGATGAGATGATGAACGAATGTCTCAGGATGAGATGATGAACGAATGTCTCAGGATGAGATGATGAACGATTGTCTCAGGATGAGATGATGAACGATTGTCGCAGGATGAGATGATGAACGAATGTCTCAAGATGAGATGATAAACGAATGTGTCAAGAAGAGATGATTAACAAATGTGTCAGGATGAGATGATGAACGAATGTCGCAGGATGAGATGATGAACGAATGTCCCAGGATGAGATGAAGAATGAATCTCTCAGGATGAGATGATGAACGAATGTCCCAGGATGAGATGAAGAACGAATCTCTCAGGATGAGGTGATGAACTAATGTCGAATGATGAGATGATGAACGAATGTCGCAGGATGAGATGATGAACGAAGGTCCATGGATGAGATGATGAACGAATGTCGCAGGAGGAGAGGATGATTGAATGTCCCTGGATAAGATGATGAACGAATGTCGCAGGATGATAGGATGAACGAATGTCGCAGGATTAGATGATGAACGAATGTCGCAGGATGAGATGATGAACGAATGTCGCAGAATGAGATGAGCAACGAATGTTGCAGGATGAGATGATGAACGAATGTCCCAGGATGAGATGATGAACGAATGTCGTAGGATGAGAGGATGAATGAATGTTGCTGGATGAGATGATAAACGAATGTCGGAGGATTAGATGATGAATGAATGTCGCAGGATGAGAGGATGAACGAATGTCTCTGGATGAGATGATGAACGAATGTCGCAGGATGATAGGATGAACGAATGTCGCAGGATGAGATGATGAACGAATGTTGCAGGATGAGATGATGAACGAATGTCGCAGAATGAGATGATGAACGAATGTCGCAGGATGAGATGATGAACGAATGTCCCTGGATGAGATGATGAACTAATGTTGCAGGATGAGAGGATGAACGAATGTCTCAGGATGAGATGATGAACGAATGTCCCAGGATGAGATGATGAACGAATGTCACAGGATGAGAGGATGAACGAATGTCGCTGGATGAGATGATAAACGAATGTCGCTGGATGAGATGATGAATGAATGTCACAGGATGAGATGATTAACGAATGTCTAAGGATGAGATGATGAACGAACGAATGTTGCTTGATGATATGATGAACGAATGTCGTAGGATGAGATGATGAACGAATTTCTCTGGATGAGATGATGAACGAATGTCTCGGGATGAGATGATGAACGAATGTCTCAGGATGAGATGATGAACGAATGTCTCAGGATGAGATCATGAACGAATGTCGCAGGATGAGATGATGAACGAATGTCTCAAGATGAGATGATAAACGAATGTGTCAAGAAGAGATGATTAATAAATGTGTCAGGATGAGATGATGAACGAATGTCGCAGGATGAGATGATGAAAAAATGTTTCAAGATGAGATGATAAACGAATGTGTCAAGATGAGATGATTAACAAAGTCTCAGGATTAGATGATGAACAAATGTCATATGATGGGATGATGGACGAATGTCGCAGGACGAGATGATGAACAAATGTCTCAAGATGAGATGACGAACGAATTTCTTAGGATGAGATGATGAAGGAATGTGTCAAGATGAGATGATTAACAAATGTCTCAGGATTAGATAATGAACGAATGTCGCAGGATGGGATGATGGACGAATGTCGCAGGATGAGATGATGAACGAATGTCTCAACATGAGATGACGAACGAATGTCTCAGGATGAGATGATGAACGAATGTCGCAGGATGAGATTATGAACGAATGTCGCTTGATGATATGATAAACGAATGTCGTAGGATGAGATGATGAATGAATTTCTCTGCATGAGATGATGAACGAATGTCTCAGGATGAGATGATGAACGAATGTCTCAGGATGAGATGATGAACGAATGTCTCAGGATGAGATGATGAACGATTGTCGCAGGATGAGATGATGAACGAATGTCTCAAGATGAGATAATAAACGAATGTGTCAAGAAGAGATGATTAACAAATGTGTCAGGATGAGATGATGAACGAATGTCGCAGGATGAGATGATGAACGAATGTCCCAGGATGAGATGAAGAATGAATCTCTCAGGATGAGATGATGAACGAATGTCCCAGGATGAGATGAAGAACAAATCTCTCAGGATGAGGTGATGAACTAATGTCGCAGGATGAGATGATGAACGAATGTCGCAGGATGAGATGATGAACGAAGGTCCATGGATGAGATGATGAACGAATGTCGCAGGATGAGAGGATGAACGAATGTCCCTGGATAAGATGATGAACGAATGTCGCAGGATGATAGGATGAACGAATGTCGCAGGATGAGATGATGAACGGATGTCGCAGGATGAGATGATGAACGAATGTCGCAGAATGAGATGAGCAACGAATGTTGCAGGATGAGATGATGAACGAATGTCCCTGGATGAGATGATGAACGAATGTTGCAGTATGAGAGGATGAACGAATGTCGCTGGATGAGATGATAAACGAATGCCGGAGGATTAGATGATGAATGAATGTCTCAGGATGAGAGGATGAACGAATGTCTCAGGATGAGATGATGAACGAATGTCCCAGGATGAGATGATGAACGAATGTCGTAGGATGAGAGGATGAACGAATGTTGCTGGATGAGATGATAAACGAATGTCGGAGGATTAGATAATGGATGAATGTCGCAGGATGAGAGGATGAACGAATGTCTCTGGATGAGATGATGAACGAATGTCGCAGGATGATAGGATGAACGAATGTCGCAGGATGAGATGATGAACGAATGTCGCAGAATGAGATGATGAACGAATGTCGCAGGATGAGATGATGAACGAATGTCCCTGGATGAGATGATGAACTAATGTTGCAGGATGAGAGGATGAACGAATGTCTCAGGATGAGATGATGAACGAATGTCCCAGGATGAGATGATGAACGAATGTCGCAGGATGAGAGGATGAACGAATGTCGCTGGATGAGATGATAAACGAATGTCGGAGGATTAGATGATGAATGAATGTCACAGGATGAGATGATTAACGAATGTCTGAGGATGAGATGATGAACGAATGTCGCTTGATGATATGATGAACGAATGTCGTAGGATGAGATGATGAACGAATTTCTCTGGATGAGATGATGAACGAATGTCTCAGGATGAGATGATGAACGAATGTCTCAGGATGAGATGATGAACGAATGTCTCAGGATGAGATCATGAACAAATGTCGCAGGATGAGATGATGAACAAATGTCTCAAGATGAGATGATAAACGAATGTGTCAAGAAGAGATGATTAATAAATGTGTCAGGATGAGATGATGAACGAATGTCGCAGGATGAGATGATCAAAAAATGTTTCAAGATGAGATGATAAACGAATGTGTCAAGATGAGATGATTAACAAAGTCTCAGGATTAGATGATGAACAAATGTCATATGATGGGATGATGGACGAATGTCGCAGGATGAGATGATGAACAAATGTCTCAAGATGAGATGACGAACGAATTTCTTAGGATGAGATGATGAACGAATGTGTCAAGATGAGATGATTAACAAATGTCTCAGGATTAGATAATGAACGAATGTCGCAGGATGGGATGATGGACGAAGGTCGCAGGATGAGATGATGATGGTTGTCTCAGGATGAGATGATGAACGAAAGTCTCAGAATGAGATGATACACGATTGTGTCAGGATGAGATGATGAACGAATGTTCTAGAATGAGATGAAGAACGAATTTCTCAGGATGAGATGATGAACGAATGTCTCAGGATGAGATAATGAACGAATGTCTCAGGATGAGATGATGAACGAATGTCTCAGGATGAGATGATGAACGAATGTCGCAGGATGAGATGATGAACGAATGTCTCAAAATGAGATGATAAACAAATGTGTCAAGATGAGATGATTAACAAATTTCTCAGGATTAGATGATGAACAAATGTCGCAGTATGGGATGATGGACGAACGTCGCAGGATGAGATGATGAACGAATGTCTCAGGATGAGATGATGAACGAATGTCCCAGGATGAGATGATGAACGAATGTCGCAGGAAGAGAGGATGAACGATTGTCGCTGGATGAGATGATAAACGAATATCGGAGGATTAGATGATGAATGAATGTCTCAGGATGAGATGATGAACGAATGTCTCAGGATGAGATGATGAACAAATGTCTCAGGATGAGATGATGAACGAATGTCTCAGGATGAGATGATGAACGAATGTCTCAAGATGAGATGATAAACGAATGTGTCAAGAAGAGATGATTAACAAATGTCTCAGGATTAGATGATGAACGAATGTCTCAGGATGAGATGATGAACAAATGTCTCAGGATGAGATGATGAACGAATGTCTCAGGATGAGATGATGAACGAATGTCTCAAGATGAGATGATAAACGAATGTGTCAAGAAGAGATGATTAACAAATGTCTCAGGATTAGATGATGAACGAATGTCGCAGAATGGGATGATGGACGAATGTCGCCGGATGAGATGATGAACGAATGTCTCAAGATGAGATGACGAACGAATGTCTCAGGATGAGATGATAAACGAATGTTGCAGGATGAGATTATGAACGAATGTGTCATGATGAGATGATGAACGAGTGTTTCAGGATGAGATGAGGAACGAATGTCTCAGGATGGGATGATGAACGAAGATCGCAAAATGAGATGATGAAGGATGTCTCAGGATGAGATGATGAACGAAAGTCTCAGAAAGAGATAATGCACGAATATGTCAGGATGAGATGATGAACGAATGTCCCAGGATGAGATGAAGAGTGAATCTCTCAGGATGAGATGATGAACGAATGTCCCAGGATGAGATGAAGAACGAATCTCTCAGGAAGAGGTGATGAACGAATGTTGCAGGATGAGATGTTGAACTAATGTCGCAGGATGAGATGATGAACGAATGTCGCAGGATGAGATGATGAACGAAGGTCCATGGATGAGATGATGAACGAATGTCGCAGGATTAGAGGATGAACGAATGTCGCAGGATGAGATGATGAACGAATGTCGCAGGATGAGATGATGAACGAATGTCGCAGAATGAGATGAGTAACGAATGTTGCAGGATGAGATGATGAACGAATGTCCCTGGATGAGATGATGAACGAATATTGCAGGATGAGAGGATGAACGAATGTCGCTGGATGAGATGATAAACGAATGTCGCAGGATGGAATGATGGACGAATGTCGCAGGATGAGATGATGAACGAATGTCTCAAGATGAGATGACGAACGAATGTCTCAAGATGAAATGATGAACGAATGTCTCAGGATGAGATGATGAACGAGGGTCGCAGGATGAGATGACAAACGAAGGTTTCAAGATGAGATGATGAA
Organism: Dendronephthya gigantea; assembly: GCF_004324835.1. Classification (NCBI taxonomy): domain Eukaryota; kingdom Metazoa; phylum Cnidaria; class Anthozoa; order Malacalcyonacea; family Nephtheidae; genus Dendronephthya; species Dendronephthya gigantea. The sequence goes on along the minus strand of NW_021163170.1, from coordinate 16,598 downwards.
CAAATGTCTCATTTTTAGATGATGAACGAATGTCCCAAAATGGGATGATGAACGAATGTCGCAAGATGAGATGATGAACGAATGTCTCAAGATGAGATGATGAACGAATGTCTCAGGATGAGATGATGAACGAATGTTTCAAGATGAGTTGATGAATGAATGTACCAGGATGAGATAATGAACGAATGTCGCAGGATGAGAGGATAAACGAATGTCACTGGATGAGATGATTAACGAAAGTTGCAGGATGAGAGGATGAACGAATGTCCCTCGATGAGATGATGAGCGAATGTCGGAGGATGAGATGATGAACGAATGTTGCAGGATGAGATGATGAACGAATGTCGCAGGATGCGAGGATGAACGAATGTCACTTGATGAGATGATGAACGAATGTCGGAGGATGAGATGATGAACGAATGTCTGAGGATGAGATGATGAACGAATGTTTGAGGATGAGATGATGAACGAATGTCGCAGCATGATATGATGAACGAATGTAGTAGGATGAGATGATGAACGAATTTCTCAGGATGAGATGATGAACGAATGTCTCAAGATGAGATGATGAACAAATGTCTCAGGATTAGACGATGAACGAATGTCGCAAAATGGGATGATGAACGAATGTCGCAAGATGAGATGATGAACGAATGTCTCAAGATGAGATTATGCACGGATGTCTCAAGATGAGATGATGAACAAATGTCTCAGGATGAGATGATGAGCGAATGTTGCAGGAGAGGAGGATGAACGAATGTCGCAGGATGAGATGATGAACGAATGTCTCAGGATGAGATGATGAACGAATGTTGAAGGATTAGAAGATGAACGAATGTCTCAGAATAGGATGATGAACGTATGTCTCAAGATGAGATGATGAACGAATATCGCAGGATGAGATGATGAACAAATTTCTCAAGATGAGATGATGAACGAATATCTCAAGATAAGATGATGAAAAATTGTCTCAAGATGAGATGATGAACGAAGGTATCAAGATGAGGTGATGAACGAATGTCGCAGGATGACATTATGAACGAATGTCTCAGGATGAGATGATGAACGAATGTCTCAGGATGAGATGATGAACGAGTGTTTTAGGAAGAGTTGGTGAACGAATGTCTCAGGATGGGATGATGAACGAATGTCTCAGTGCATGTAGGAGCCATGGATCTTGCCCTTAGTGGTCTTTCTTACGTAATCTGCTTATGGTACTTAGACGATGTCATCGTATTTGGTCGCGATTTTTGTGAACATTACACTCGGCTTAAGACGGTTTTATAGAGATTGCGTTCTCATGGTCTCCGCGTAAAACTTGAGAAATGTACAATTGCGGCGCGCAAAGTTACATTCTTAGGACATTTAGTTTCCGAAGCTGGTATCATGCCTGATCCCGCGAAAATTGAAGATGTCAACAATATTACCAGCCCACGCAACGTCAAAGATGTACGCAGCTTTTTAGGACTTGCAGGTTACTACCGTAAGTTTATTCCCGGTTTCTCATCCATTGCGGCGCCGTTACTACAATTAACGCAAAAAGCAGCGAACTTTATTTGGAGTGCTGCATGCGAACAGGCGTTTCAACGATTAAAACAATTATTATGCAGCTCTCTAATTCTGGCCTACCCTGACTTTGGCAGGGAATTCGTCTTGCAAACCGATGCGTCTGATTACGGTGTCGGCGCAGTTCTATCGCAACTTGACGATTTAGGAAACGAAAAAGTCATTGCGTATGCGTCAAGAACCCCCTCACCTCGCGAACAGAAATACTCAACCACCGAAAAAGAAGCATTAGCTGTTGTCTTTGGCACAGCTCATTTTCGCGTATATCTTCTAGGTCGCCATTTTAAGTTAATTACTGATCATAATGCCTTACGTTAGCTGCATACTATGGAGGCCAAAGGTCGTCTAGCGCGGTGGATTATGGATTTACAGGAGTTTAATTTTTCAGTCGTTCATCGTGCGGGTCGTATTCATAATAACGCAGAGGCGCTCTCTCGCCTTGTTAAACCTACTTTATCAGCGTCCACCTCAAGCCAACAGGCTGCACACCAAACAACATTTGTTTCAACAATACGTGTTAAATTACCTGGGGGACGCACTGCGTTTGTTAAGTTAGAGAGCAGTAAGCCACTTATAATGAATCCAGACGGTACTTTAGTTAAACTTCCGAATAGCCTTTGTCACGACACCTCCCCTTCCGCTCAAAAGACGCAACTAGTTAATGCAATCACATTAAACCCAACCATGAATCTCAGAGATAATCAACGCAATGACCCACACTTAGCAACTATATTAGACATGAAACGGCGCAATTTGCCTAAACCAACTTTGAATCGCGCTCAAGACCCTGCGCTAAAGCGTTGGCTTCGGCACTATGACCAATATTTTCTGCATGATGGCATTCTCTATAGAGCTCTTGGTAACCGACAGGCATCGCATAACCATCCGAACAATGTCATATTGATTCCCTCCAACCTTTAAGCAAACATCCTGAAAACCCTGCATGATGGGCCACTCGGGGGACATTTAGGTATCACTCGCACAGAAGAACGCGTCCGAAGAAAATTTTACTGGCCTGGTATTCGCCAAACGGTTTCCGAACATATCCAAACGTGCAACGTTTGTAACCAAAAGAACTCCCCAAATAGCAAAAATTCGGCGCCAGTAGGCCACATTTCAGTCGGTCAACCTTTCACTTTCTGGGCAATGGATTACATGGGACCATTGCCAGAGACCAGTCGGAGGAACAAACACATTTTAGTTGTTGTCGATCATTTCACCAAGTGGTGTGAAGCGTTTGCAACACCTGATCAAAAGCCAGCACAGTTGCGCCACTCCTAGTCAGTCGCATTTTCTCCAGGTTTGGCCCCCCAGCAGTCTTGCATTCAGACCAAGGCAGAAATTTTGAGAGCACGCTGCTCCATGAAGTATGTAATTTTATGGGTATTACGAAAACGCGCACTACTAGCTACCATCCTCAGTGTGACGGACAGACAGAGCGCCAAAACCGCACAATTCAGGCTATGCTTTCCTCATTTGTTTCAAATAGGCGAGATGATTGGGACTTGTGGCTGGATTCAGTCACGTTTGCTTACAATACTAGCAGACACGACGCACTAGGCATGTCTCCGTACGAGGTAGTTTTTGGCCAATTACCTAGGCTGCCAGTTGAATTGGAATTAGGCATGCCACTAACAACACCGTCCACCCAGAGCGAATATTTACAATCAGTTAGGTCAGCATTTCATGATATTAGACGCATAGCGAGGAACATTTATCAAAAGCATCGAAAAAACAGGCAAGGCTCAATCAACCGACAAATACCTGGCGGCCTTTCGAATCGGGCGAAACAGTCATGTTGAGAAGACCGAAAGGCTGGAAGTTCGGACCTAGATGGGTGGGGCCTTATATAATCTTAAAACGGATGGGGGTAGACTATCGAATTATTTCAAAGGGAGGGAAGGTGATGGTCGTTCACCACGACCATTTAAAACGCAGTTTTATTTCGTTTCAAGAGGGCGAACCAGTTTGCCCTAGTAGGGAAGTAGGTGAGTTCAAGGTGGTTGATGTTACACCCCAACATGACGGAATTGACGAAGTTCCTCGTGCTCGACCTGCTAGACTTAGACAACACATTAATCCGCCATTAAGATATGGATTTGATTGAAAGCATGTCCTCGGAACGAGAACATAAGGAGGAGGATGGTGCAACGGATATCAGAAAATAGATTAACATTAAAAATAGTATACAGACAAACACTAATGGAATAAGGAAAGGTAGCTTGCCGCGGACGTACCATTGCAAGTGCTTCCGAGATTAATATAAAAATAACCATCAATATATATAAATATAGCATTTTAGATAAGTAAAGGAAGCGTACACGCCCTATAGAACGAGAGTATAAATAACAAATGTAAACTATTGAATAACAGAGTTGGATTTAGACCTGTTGTGTGTTTGTGTGTGTAAAGTAAGCTCGGCTTGTTACATCAGGATAAGGTGATGAACGAATGTCTCAAGATGAGATGAGTCTTTTATATTGATATATGTTGCTAAAGACATAATGCACTCATTTACCATCAAAATAGACTAAACGGCCATGTGTCATTAAGATTTTATCTTTTTTGAATCAAAGTTGGGTGGGGTAATTAGGGCGTAGTCCTAAAGACATGAACACACCCACTTCCGGTTTCATATCTTTTATACTGATATATGTTGCTAAATATATAATCCACACAAAGACCACCAAAATAGACTAACGGATATGTGTCATTAAGATTTTATCCGTTTTTAACCAAAAAAGGGTGGGGTAATTAAGGCGTCGTCCTAAACACGTGAACACACCCATTTCCGGTTTCATATCTTTTATACTGATATATGTTGCTAAAGACATAATCCACTTATAGACCATCAAAATAGACTAAACGGATATGTGTCATTAAGATTTTATCTTTTTTGAATCAAAGTTGGGTGGGGTAATTAGGGCGTAGTCTTGAGCACGTGAACACGCCCACTTCCGGATTCAAGTCTTTTATACTGATATATATGTTGCTAAATACATAATCCACTCAAGGACCACCAAAATCCACCAAACAGCCATTTGTCCTTCAGATATTATCATTTTCAATTAAAGTTGGGTTGGGTAGTTAGGGCGTGGTCCTGAACACGTGATCTTACCCACTTCCGGTTTCAAGTCTGTTATACTGATATATGTTGCTAAATACATTATCCACTAAAGGACAACCAAAATAGACTAAACAGCTATGTGTCGTTAAGATTTTATCCGTTTTCAACGAAAGTTGCGTGGGGTAATTAGGGCGTAGTCCTGAACACATGAACACGCCCACTTCCCGTTTCAAGTCTTTTATACTGATATATCTTGCTAAACACATAATCCATTCAAGGAGCGCCAAATTCCACTAAACGGCGATGTGTCGTTTAGATTTTATCCTTTTTCAATCAAAGTTAAATGGAGATTTAGGGCGAAGTCCTGAGCACATGAACATGCCCACTTCCGGTTTTAAGTCTTTTTTACTGATATATATGTTGCTAAATACATAATCCACTCAAGGACCACCAAAATAGACTAAACAGCAATGTGTCGTTAAGATTTTATCTGTTTTAAACCAAAAATGGGTGGTGTAATTTGGGCGTCGTCTTAAAGACGTGAACACACCCATTTCCGGTTTTAAGTCTTTTATACTGATATATGTTGCTAAATACATAATCCACTCATGGACCACCAAAATCTACTAAACGGCCATGTGTCCTTAGTCCTGAACACGTGAACACGCCCACTTCCGGTTTCATGTCTTTTATACTGATATATATGTTGCTAAATACATAATCTACTCAAGGACCACTAAAATAGACTAAACGGCCGTGTGTCGTGAAGATTTTATCTGTTTTTAACCAAAAATTGGTAGGGTAATTAAGGCGTCATCCTTAACACGAGCACACACCCACTTCCGGTTTCAAATCTTTTACACTGATGTATGTTGCTAAATACATAATCCACTGAAAAACCACCAAGATCCACTAAACGGCGATGTGTCATTAAAATTTTATCCTTTTCTACCAAAGTTGGGTAGGGTAATTAGGGCATAGTCGTGAACTTGTGAACACACCCTCTTCCGGTTTCAACTCTTTATACAGATATATGTCGCTAAATACATAATCCACTAAAGGACCACCAAAATAGACTAAACAGCCATACAACGTTAATTTTTTATCCGTTTTCAACCAAATTTGGATAGGGTAATAAGGGCGTGGTCCGCAACACGGGAACATGCCCATTTTTGGGTTCCAGTCTTTTATACTGATATATGTCGCTGAATACATAACACACTTAAGGACCACCAAATCTTCTAAACAGCCATGGGTAATTAAGATTTTATCCGTTTTTAACGAAAGCTGGGCGGGTGATTAAATTATAGTCCTAAACACAGAAACATGCTCATTTCCGGTTTCAAGTCTTTTATACTGATATATGTCGCTAAATATATATTCCAATCAAGGACCCCCAAAATAGACTAAACGGCCATGTGTTGTTAAGATTTTATCCGTTTTCAACCAAAAATGGGTGGGGTAATTAGGGCGTCGTCATAAAGACGTGAACGCACTCACTTCCGGTTTCAAGTCTTTTATACCGATATATGTTGCTAATGGCCTAATCCACTCAAGGACCACCAAAATAGACTAAACAGCCATGTGTCGTTAAGATTTTATCCGTTTTTAACCAAAAATGGGTGGTGTAATTTGGGCGTCGTCTTAAAGATGTGAGCACACCCACTTCCGGTTTTCAGTCTTTTATACTGATATATGTTGCTAAAGACATATTCCACTCAAGGACCCCAAAAATAGACTAAATGGCCATGTGTTGTTAAGATTTTAGCCGTTTTAAACCAAAAATTAGTGGGGTGATTAGGGCGTGATCCTGAACACGTGAACGTACCCATTTCCGGTTTCAAGTCTTTCATACTGATATATATATATATATTGCTAAATACATAATCCACTCAAGAACCACCAAAATCCCCTAAATGGCAATGTGTCATCAAGATTTTATCCTTTTTGAATCAAAGTTGGCTTGGGTAATTAGGGCGTAGTCCTGAACACGTGAACACGCCCACTTCCGGTTTCAAGTCTTTCATACTGATATATATGTTGCTAAATACATAATCCACTCAAGGACCACCAAAATAGACTAAACGGCCATGTGTCATTAAGATTTTATCTGTTTTAAACCAAAAATGGGTGGGGTGATAAGAGCGTGACCCTGAACACGTGAACACACCCACTTTCAATTTCAAGTATTTCATACTGATATATATGTTGCTAAATACATAATCCACTCAAGGACCACCAAAATAGACTAAACGTGCATTTATCGTTAAGATTTTATCTGTTTTTAACCAAAAACGAGTGGGGTAATTTGGGCATCGTCTTAAAGACGTGAACACACACACTTCAGGTTTTAAGTCTTTTATACTGATATATGTTGCTAAATACATAATCCACTCAAGGACCACCAAAATCTCTTAAACAGCGATGTGTCGTTAAGATTTTGCCCTTTTTCAATCAAAGTTGGGTGGGGTAATTAGGGCTTAGTCCTGAGCACGTCAACATGCCCCCTTGCGGTTTCATGTCTTTTAAACTGATATATATTGCTAAATAATAATCCACTCAAGGACCACCAAAATAGACTAAAGGGTCATGTTTCATTAAGATTTCATCTGTTTTTAACCAAAAACGGGTGGGGTAATCAGGGCGTTGTCCTAAACACGTGAACGCACCCACTTGCGGTTTCAAGTCTTTTATACTGATGTATGTCATTAAATACATAATCCACTCAAGGACCACCAAAATAGACTAAACAGCAATTCGTCGTTAAGATTATATCCGTTTTCAACCAAAGTTGCGTGGGGTAATTAGGGCGTGCTCCTGAGCTTGTGAGCACGCCCACTTCCCATTTCAAGTCTTTTATATTGATATATATGGCTAAATACATAATCCACTCAAGGACCACCAAAATCCACTAAACGGTGATGTGTCATTAAAATTTTATCTTTTTTCAACCAAAGTTGGGCGGGCTAATTAAGGTGTAGTCCTAAACACGTGAACACGCCCACTTCTAGTTTCAAGTCTTTTATATTGATATATGTTGCTAAACACATAATCCCCTCAAGGACCACCAAAATAGACTAAACGGACATGTGTCATTAAGAATTTATCTGTTTTAAACCAAAAATGAGTGGGGTTATTAGGGCGTTGTCCTAAAGACGTGAACACACCCACTTCCGGTGTCAAGTCTTTTATACTGATATATTTTGCTAAATACATAATCCACCAAAGGACCACCAAAATTTACTAAAAAGCCATGTGTCATTAAGATTTTATCCGTTTTCAACTAAAGTCGGGTGGGGTAATTAAAGCGTAATGCTAAACACATGAACAAGCCCCCTTACAGTTTCAAGTCTTTTATACTGATATATATAGATACCAGATTCAGATTCGGATTCACTTTTTTCTCGAGATTCATTCTCGGTTTTACTTTTTTCTCCAGATTCATTTTCGGATTCGACTTTTTTCTTGAGATTCATTTTCGCTTTTAGATTTGGATTCAATTTTTTTTCTAATTCAGAATCGGATTCACGTTTTGTCGAGACGCATTTTCGGTTCCACTTTTTTCTCCAGATTCATTTCCCGCTTCTGCGAAAAATTTTCAACTTACAATTAAAATTGTCAACTCACAATTAAAATTGTCAATTCAAAATCAAAATTTTCCACTCCCAATCAAAATTGGTTTTTTCTCCACACACAGATTCTGATTCACTTTTTTCTCGAGACTCATTTTCATATTCACTTTTCTTCTCAAGATTCAGATTCGGATTCACTTTTCATTGGAGATTCATTCTCGGTATCACTTTTTTCTCCAGATTCATTTCCGGTTTCACTTTTTTCTTGAGATTCATTTTCCGATTCACCACTTTTCTCCTGATTCAGACTCGCATTCACTTTTTTCTTCAGATTCATTTTCCCTATAACTTTTTTCTCCAGATTCATTTTTGGTTTCACTTTTTTCTCCAGATTCATCCGCTTCTGCGAAAAATTTTCAACTTACAACCAAAATTTTCAAATCACAATCAAAATTATCAAGTCACAACAAAAATTATCAACTCACAATTAAAATTGTCAGCTCACAATCAAAATTTTCAACTCACAATCAAATTTTCAATTTTCTTTGTACGGCTAATATCTTTCTTTGTAAGATTAAAATTTCTTTGTAAGGCTAATATCTTTCATTTTAGAGCATATTAGGTCAATTTTGACCACTTTTTTAACTTTTCAAAAACCGTCTAAAAATGATCTAAAATGAAAGATGTTATTCTTAGGAAGCCATTTTTAGCATTTTAAGACAGTTTTTGAACACATGAAAAAATCATCAAAATTGACCAAAATGGTAAGGAATAAACCTTACCATTTTGGTCAATTTCGACAACTTTTTAAACTTTTCAAAAACAGTTTTAAAATATTAAATATGGCTTCCTATGACTAATATATTTCATTCTAGATCATTTTTAGACAGTTTTTGAAAAGTTGAAAAAATGTTAAGGTCAATTTTGACGACTTTTTGAACTTTTCAAAAACTGTCTTAAAATTCTAAAAATAGCTTCTTAAGACTAATATCTTTCATTTTAGATCATTTTGAGACACTTTTTCTAAAGTTGAAAAAGTCGTCAAAATTGACCAAAATGGTAAGGCTTACCTGTTACCATTTTAGTCAATTTTGATGACTTTTTGAACTTTTCAAAAACCGTCTTAAAATGCAAAAAATGGCTTCCTAAGACTAATATCTTTTATTTTAGATCATTTGAGACACTTTTTTAAAACTTGAAAAAGTCGTCAATATTGACCAAAATGGTCAGGCTTACTTACCCCTTACCATTTTGGTCAATTTTGACGACTTTTTGAACTTTTCAAAAACTGTCTTAAAATTCTAAAATTGGTTTCCTATGACATATATCTTTCATTTTAGATCATTTAGAGACACTTTTTAAAAAGTTGAAAAAGTCTTCAAAAATTGACCAAAATGGTCAGGCTTACTTACCCCTTACCATTTTGGTCAATTATGACGACTTTTTCAACTTTTCAAAAACTGTCTTAAAATGCTAAAAATGGCTTCCTGAGACTAATATCTTTTGTTTTAGATCATTTTGAGACACTTTTTAAACAGTTGAAAAAGTCGTCAAATTGACCAAAATGGTAAAGCTTACCCCTTACCATTTTGGTGAATTTTGACAACTTTTTGAACTTTTCAAAAACTGTCTTAAAATGCTAAAAATGGCTTCCTAAGACTAATATCTTTCATTTTAGATTATTTTGAGACACCTTTTAAAATTTTAAAAAATGTCGTCAAAATTGACCAAAATGGTACGGCTCACCCGATACCATTTTGGTAAATTTTGACGACTTTTTGAACTTTTCAAAAACTGTCTTAAAAATGCTAAAAATGGCTTCCTAAGACTAATATCTTTCATTTTAGAGCATTTTAAAACACTTTTTTAAAAGTTGAAAAAGTCGTCTAAATTGACCAAAATCGTAAGGCTTTACCCCTTACCATTTTGGTCTATTTTGACAACTCTTTCAACATTTCAAAAACTGTCTTAAAATACTAAAAATAGCTTCCTAAGACTAATATCTTTCATTTTAGAGCATTTCGAGACACTTTTTAAAAAGTTAAAAAAATCGTCAAAATTGATCAAAATCGTAAGGCTTACCCCTTACCATTTTTGTCCATTTTGAAGACTTTTGAACTTTTCAAAAACTGTTTTAAAATGCTAAAAATGGCTTCCTAAGACTAATATCTTTCATTTTAGAGCATTTTGAAACACCTTTTTAAAAGTTGAAAAAGTCGTCTAAATTGACCAAAATCGTAAGGCTTTACCCCTTACCATTTTGCTCTATTTTGACGACTCTTTCAACTTTTAAAAAACTGTCTTAAAAATGCTAAAAATGGCTTCCTAAGACTAATATCTTTCATTTTAGAGCATTTTAAAACACTTTTTAAAAGTTGAAAAAATGGTCAAAATTGACCAAAATGGTAAGGCTTACATTTACCATTTAGGCAATTTTGATGACTTTTATACTTTTCAAAAACGATCTTAAATGCTATAAATGGCTTCCTAAGACTAATATCTTTCATTTTTAGCATTTTTACCCAGTTTTTAAAAAGTTGAAAAAATGGTCAAAATTGACCAAAATGGTAAGGCGTATCTCTTACCATTTTTGTGAATTTTGACGACTTTTTGAACTTTTCAAAAACCGTCTTAAAATGCTAAAAATGGCTTCCTAAGACTAATATCTTTTATTTTAAATCATTTGAGACACTTTTTTAAAATTTGAAAAAGTCGTCAAAATTGACCAAAATGGTAAAGCTTACCCCTTACCATTTTGGGTATATTTGACGACTTTTTGAACTTTTCAAAAACAGTCTTAAAATGCTAAAAATAGCTTCCTAAGACTAATATCTTTCATTTTAGAGCATTTCGAGACACTTTTTAAAAAGTTAAAAAAATCGTCAAAATTGATCAAAATCGTAAGGCTTACCCCTTACCATTTTGGGTATATTTGACGACTTTTTGAACTTTTCAAAAACAGTCTTAAAATGCTAAAAATAGCTTCCTAAGACTAATATCTTTCATTTTAGAGCATTTTAAAACACTTTTTTAAAAGTTGAAAAAGTCGTCTAAATTGACCAAAATGGTAAAGCTTACCCCTTACCATTTTGGTGAATTTTGACAACTTTTTGAACTTTTCAAAAACTGTCTTAAAATGCTAAAAATGGCTTCCTAAGACTAATATCTTTCATTTTAGATTATTTTGAGACACCTTTTAAAATTTTAAAAAATGTCGTCAAAATTGACCAAAATGGTACGGCTCACCCGATACCATTTTGGTAAATTTTGACGACTTTTTGAACTTTTCAAAAACTGTCTTAAAAATGCTAAAAATGGCTTCCTAAGACTAATATCTTTCATTTTAGAGCATTTTAAAACACTTTTTTAAAAGTTGAAAAAGTCGTCTAAATTGACCAAAATCGTAAGGCTTTACCCCTTACCATTTTGGTCTATTTTGACAACTCTTTCAACATTTCAAAAACTGTCTTAAAATACTAAAAATAGCTTCCTAAGACTAATATCTTTCATTTTAGAGCATTTCGAGACACTTTTTAAAAAGTTAAAAAAATCGTCAAAATTGATCAAAATCGTAAGGCTTACCCCTTACCATTTTTGTCCATTTTGAAGACTTTTTGAACTTTTCAAAAACTGTTTTAAAATGCTAAAAATGGCTTCCTAAGACTAATATCTTTCATTTTAGAGCATTTTGAAACACCTTTTTAAAAGTTGAAAAAGTCGTCTAAATTGACCAAAATCGTAAGGCTTTACCCCTTACCATTTTGCTCTATTTTGACGACTCTTTCAACTTTTAAAAAACTGTCTTAAAAATGCTAAAAATGGCTTCCTAAGACTAATATCTTTCATTTTAGAGCATTTTAAAACACTTTTTTAAAAGTTGAAAAAATGGTCAAAATTGACCAAAATGGTAAGGCTTACATTTACTATTTAGGCAATTTTGATGACTTTTTATACTTTTCAAAAACGATCTTAAAATGCTATAAATGGCTTCCTAAGACTAATATCTTTCATTTTTAGCATTTTTACCCAGTTTTTAAAAAGTTGAAAAAATGGTCAAAATTGACCAAAATGGTAAGGCGTATCTCTTACCATTTTTGTGAATTTTGACGACTTTTTGAACTTTTCAAAAACCGTCTTAAAATGCTAAAAATGGCTTCCTAAGACTAATATCTTTTATTTTAAATCATTTGAGACACTTTTTTAAAATTTGAAAAAGTCGTCAAAATTGACCAAAATGGTAAAGCTTACCCCTTACCATTTTGGGTATATTTGACGACTTTTTGAACTTTTCAAAAACAGTCTTAAAATGCTAAAAATAGCTTCCTAAGACTAATATCTTTCATTTTAGAGCATTTCGAGACACTTTTTAAAAAGTTAAAAAAATCGTCAAAATTGATCAAAATCGTAAGGCTTACCCCTTACCATTTTGGGTATATTTGACGACTTTTTGAACTTTTCAAAAACAGTCTTAAAATGCTAAAAATAGCTTCCTAAGACTAATATCTTTCATTTTAGAGCATTTCGAGACACTTTTTTAAAAGTAAAAAAAATCGTCAAAATTGATCAAAATCGTAAGGTTTACCCCTTACCATTTTTGTCCATTTTGAAGACTTTTTGAACTTTTCAAAAACTGTTTTAAAATGCTAAAAATGGCTTCCTAAGACTAATATCTTTCATTTTAGAGCATTTTGAGACACTTTTTAAAATTTTAAAAAATGTTGTCAAAATTGACCAAAATGGTAAGGCTCACCCCTTACCATTTTGGTAAATTTTGACGACTTTTTGAACTTTTCAAAAACTGTCTTAAAAATGCTAAAAATGGCTTCCTAAGACTAATATCTCTTATTTTAAAGCATTTTGAAACACTTTTTTAAAAGTTGAAAAAGTCGTCTAAATTGACCAAAATCGTAAGGCTTTACCCCTTACCATTTTGGTCTATTTTGACAACTCTTTAAACTTTTCAAAAACTGTCTTAAAATGCTAAAAATAGCTTCCTAAGACTAATATCTTTCATTTAAGAGCATTTCGAGACACTTTTTTTTAAAAGTTGAAAAAGTCATCTAAATTGACCAAAATCGTAAGGCTTTACCTTTTACCATTTTTCTTTATTTTGACGACTTTTTGAACTTTTCAAAAACTGTCTTAAAAATGCTAAAAATGGCTTCCTAAGACTAATATCTTTCATTTTAGAGCATTTTGAAACACTTTTTTAAAAGTTGAAAAAGTCGTCTAAATTGACCAAAATCGTAAGGCTTACCGCTTACCATTTTGGTCTATTTTGACAACTCTTTCAACTTTTCAAAAACTGTCTTAAAATGCTAAAAATAGCATCCTAAGACTAATATCTTTCATTTTAGAGCATTTCGAGACACTTTTTAAAAAGTTAAAAAAATCGTCAAAATTGATCAAAATCGTAACGCTTACCCCTTACCATTTTTGTCCATTTTAAAGACTTTTTGAACTTTTCAAAAACTGTTTTAAAATGCTAAAATTTTCTTTCAAAGACTAATATCTTTCATTTTAGAGCATTTTGAGACACGTTTTTAAAACTTGAAAAAGTCGTCAAAATTGACCAAAATGGTGAGGCTTACCCCTTACCATTTTGGTCAATTTTGACCACTTTTTGAACTTTTCAAAAACGGTCTTAAAATGCTAAAAATGGCTTCCTTAGACTAATATCCTTCATTTTAGATCATTTTAAGACAATTTTTTAAAAATTGAGAAAATGGTCAAAATTTACCAAAATAGTAAGGATTACCCCTTACCATTTTGGTCAATTTTGACGATGTTTTGAACGGTTCAAAAACTGTTATAAAATGCTAAAAATGGCTTCCTAAGACTAATATTTTTTATTTTAGATCATTTTGAGACACTTTTTGAAAAGTTAAAAAAGTCGTCAAAATTGACCAAAAACTCGGTAAAAATGCTCTAAAATGAAAGATATTAGTCTTAGGAAGCCATTTTTAGCATTTTAAAACAGTTTTTGAAAAGTTCAAAAAGTCTTCAAAATGGACAAAAATGGTAAGGGATAAGCCTTACGATTTTGATCAATTTTGACGATTTTTTTAACTTATAAAAAAGTGTGTCAAAATGCTCTAAAATGAAAGATATTAGTCTTAGGAAGCTATTTTTAAAAATTTTAAGACAGTTTTTGAAAAGTTGAAAAAGTCGTCAAATACGACCAAAATGGTAAGGGGTAAGCCTTACAATTTTGGTCAATTTTGACGACTTTTTCAATTTTCAAAAAGTATCAAAAAATACTTTAAATTGAAAGATATTAGTCTTAGGAAGCTATTTTTAGCATTTCAAGACAGTTTTTGAAAAGTTGAAAGAGTTGTCAAAATAGACCAAAATGGTAAGGGGTAAGCCTTACCATTTGGTTAATTTTGAAGACTTTTTCAACTTTTTAAAAAGTGTCTCAAAATGATCTAAAATGAAAGATATTTGTCATAGGAAACCATTTTTAGAATTTTAAGACAGTTTTTTAACAGTTGAAAAAGTAAGCCTTACCATTTTGGGCAATTTTGACCACTTTTTTATTGTTCCAAAAAGCAATAATAAACGAATGTTATTAGTATTAGGAAGCCATTTTTTTTCATCTTAAGACAGTTTTTCAACAGTTGAAAAAGTCGTTAAAAAGTTGTTAAAAAGTTGTTAAAAAGTTGTTTTGTTAAAAAAATTGAAAAAAATTTGGAAAAAAGGGTGTAAAAAGTGTGTAAAAAATGTGTAAAAAGTTAGAAAAAAGTTAGCGGGTGGGTTGGGAAAAGTTTTTAAAAAGTTTTTAAAAACTTGTTAAAAAGTTGGAAAAAAGTTGGGAAAAAGTTAGGAAAAACTTGGGAAAAAGTTGGGAAAAAGTGGGGAAAAAGTTGAAAAAAAGTTGGGAAAATGTTTGCAAAAAATTAGGAAAAAGTAAGTTTAAAAAAAGTTTGGAGATGTTGGGGAGATTTTGAAAAAAAATTTGGGAAAAGTTTTGAAAGAAATGGGGGTAAATTGTGAGGAAATTGAGGGAGAAAAAGGAAGAAGAGAGAGAAAAGGGAAAAAAGAAATTGGAGGGGAAAGGAGGAGATAGAAGGGAGAGAGAAGAGGGGAGGAGAAAGTGAAAAGAAAAAGAGAGAAAAGGGAAGGAGAGGAGAGAGGTGTGGGAAAAAAAAGGGAAAAAAATAGGGAGGAGAGAGGGAGAGAGAAGGAAGGGGGAAGGGGGAAGAGAAAAAAGAGGGAGGGGGAAGAGAAAAGAGAGGAGAAAAAAAAGAGAGAGGAGAGAGAGGGGAGAAGGGAGGGGAAGGAGGGGAGAAAGAAAAAGGAGAAAGGAAAGGAAAGAAGAGAAGAGGAGAGAAGAGGAGAGAAGAGGAGAGAAGAGGAGAGGAGAGGAAGGGAAGAGAAGGAAAAGGGAAGAAAAAGAAAAGGGGAAGAAGGAAAGAGAGGAGAAAGAAAAAGATGAGAGAGAGAGGGGGAAAAGAGGAAAGAAAGAGGAAAGGGAGAAAAGAGGGGGGGAGGAGGGGGGAGGGAGGGAGAGAAAGAGGAAGAGGAAAGAAAGAGAAGGGAAAGGGGAGAAAAAAAAGGAAAGGGGGAGGGAAAAGAAGTGGGAGAGAGAAAGGGAAGGGAAGAGAAAAAAAGAGGGAAGGCAAAGAGGAAAGAGGAGGGAAGGGGAGAAGAAAGAGAAGAAGGAGAGAAATGAAAAAAGAAGAGGGAAAGGGGAGAAAGGGGGAAGGGCAAAAGGGGGGGAAGAGAGGGAGAGGAAGAGGGGGGAGGGGAGGGGAGGAAAAGGAGGAAGAGAAAAGGGGAGAAAAGGGGAGGGGAAAAAAAAGGGAAGGAAAAGGGAGGAGGAAGAAAAGGGGGGGGAAAAAAAAGGGGAAGAGAAAGGGGAAAAAGAGAAGGAGAAAAAAAAGGGGGGAAATGGGAGGAGGAGAAAAGGGAAGAAGAAAAAGGGGGGGGGAAAAAAAGGGGAAGAGAAAGGGGAAAAAGGGGAGGAGAAAAAAAAGGGGGGAAATGGGAGGGAAAGAGGGGGGAAAAAAGGGGAGAAAAAAAGGGGAGAAAAGAAAAGGGGGGAAAAAAAGGGGGAGAAAAAAAGGGGGAGGAGAAAAAAAAGGGGGAAAAAAAGGGGGAAAAAAAGGGGGAAAAAAGGGTGGGAAAGGGGGAAAAAAGGGGGAGAGAAAAATGGGAGAAAGAAAAAGGGAGGAAAAAAGGGGGAGAAAAGGAGGAAAAAAGGGGAGGAAAAAAGAAAGAAAAAAAGGGGAAGAAAAAAAGGGAGAGAAAAAAAGGGGGAAAAAAAGGAGGAAAAAAGGGGGGGGGTATTGGGGAGAAAGGAGAAAAAAAGGGGGGAAAAAAGAGAAAGAAGAAAAAGAGAAGAGGAGGGGAAGAAAAGAGAAGGGGGAGGGGGGAGGGAGAAGGAGGGA